>NC_057801.1:724403377-724703377 GCF_018294505.1 Triticum aestivum
TGGTGATGAGGTGACCAACCTGTGGCGACGCGCGGGGGCGGCCGAGTGGTGATGAGGTGACCAACCGAGTGGCGACGCGCGGGGCGGCCGAGTGGTGATGAGGTGACCAACCGAGTGGCGACGCGCGGGGCGACCGAGTGGTGATGAGGTGACCAACCGAGTGGCGACGCGCGGAGCGGCCGAGTGGTGATGAGGTGACCAACCGAGTGGCGACGCGCGGAGCGGCCGTGTGGTGAAGGCATGCACAACCGAGAGGCGACGCGTGGAGCGTCCAAGTGATGAAGACGTGCACAACCGAGTGGTGACGTGCGGGATGGCCGAGTGAGGATGCTCGAGGTGGCCGAGTGAAGGAATGCGTATCCAGCCAAGTGGTGATGCGCGGGGTGTCCAGTGATGTAGACGCGACCGCAAAGTGACGATGCGCGGGGCATCCGAGAGACAACAACGCACGGGCGGTCGAGTGTCTCATCGAGCGGCGACACACGGAGCAGTCGAGTCAGTTAAGGTGACGAAGATGTGTCCAACAGAGTGATGGCGTGCAAGCGTCCAAGTCACTCCACATTAATCGTCTGGACGCAAATTCATCTGAGTTAATCTGCATATGATGTTAGTCGCTTGAAACAAAATGTTGGTCTGAATGAACTGCTGTCCGAGGGCCATGACGGACGAGTGACCCTGCAGGTTAGTAGCCACGAATATTGTTTTGCTGGACTAAAGTGGACCTGCACAGATGCTATTTTGCAAGGATTAAAGACCATGGATGGTTGTGCATGCATGCACAAATTTAATCAGCATGAAAAACGAAAGGTAGGCAATTAAGCCATTAAATTGCGGAAGAAGCGGAGGCAATCAATCACCTTAACTAGGTAATGGAATCCTTGCCTAATTGGCCACTTCATGAGATATTTATCTTAAAGAAATGGTAAATGGCACATGGCACGCAATTGGGTTAAGTGCGTTTGCCAATTGAGTGCATGCACGCACTAGCACAACCATACGGGAGTGTATGGATGCATGCAAGGAGCATTAAACGGCTGTGGTAATTGGTGCTGGAAACCCTCATTTAATGGGCGTTTAATCAGGCGATTAATTTGAGGAAACTACCAGGCCACTTTACGAAGGATTAAGAGGGCCACGTTATGGGGTAGGAGGCAACGTACCATCCGATGTAGACGACGCAGATGAAGAAGACCCAGGCGGCCGGGTGGCTCGTGCAGCCGGCGATGCAAGCGAGGGCCGGCAAGCGCGTCTTGAGGCGGCCCCGTGCGTGCCACGGGGCGGCCCCGACGAGCGTGTCGCAAGGCGGGCGAGCGCGGCGCTTGGCAGACGAGCATGTCTCAGGGCAGGCGTGCGTTGCTTGAGGCCTGTGAGCATGACTCGGGCCGACGAGCACGGCACAACACTTCACTGCTCCGGGAATCAGACGGGTCCGATCCCTTCGCCTCCTCGACCGCGCTGCATGCGAGGCGGTCGTGCACGAAGCAGCAGCAACAGCGTTCGCGGACGACGTCGAAGACGACGGGACGGACCGCACCGGTGACCGTGTGTAGGAGCTCAACGACGGTGCCAGACACAAGGCCGGTGAGGACGAGGACGGATCACGTCGATGGCCGATTTTGCGGTCACCGTTGATGATGATCTCGGAAGAAGGCAAGAAATATGGGAAACGAGTTGTTCTTTTCTCTTCTTCTCTGCTTCATGATATGCATGGGTGCATCTGATCCTACAGGAGGAAAAGACAAACCTGTTGTTAGACAATTTATTGTAAAAAGAGTATATGGAATGGATACTTCCTTGATTCTTTTGTTTGTACGAATGTTGCAATCGCCAGAACTCCATCGGCCAATTTCTCTGGCAATGGTCGTTGATCCGCTGCCGAAGATTGAAGAAAGAACCATTTGCACCATGGCTTGATAGACGCCAAGCCCCACGGTGGGCGCCAACTGTCGTGGGAACGATTCCGACAATAATAAGGTATAGGGTAACGGAGCATGATCTATCGAGATGCATATGGGTGACACGGTGGTTTTAGCGAGTTCGGGCCTCTCACGGTGGAGATAACAACCCTACGTCTCGTGCTCCGGAGAGGCTTTGTTTTATCTGAGTATATATCCGGAGATTACAATGTGTGTGAGAGAGAGGAACGGATCCCCATGCCTGAGCTAAGTCCTGAGACTAATGGTGAAAAAAGAGAGAGGTGGAAGAAGAAGCCCCCTAAGTCTAGTGGTGGGGGGTGGCTTATATAGAGTGCGCCACCTCCTCACCTCCTATGTTACAAAGTGGGGTATGAATGCTATAATGACAGCCCACTATTAAGCCTTCACTATTAGAAAGATGCCGACTGCTTTGCTGCCTGCTGGTCTTCGTATATCCGAGTGAGTCGTACGGTCGAGTGGTGAACTGTCATCCGAGTGGATGGTATGTTGCTTGGTCGAGTGGATAGTATGCTACTTGTCCGAGTGGACAGTGTGTCTGTATGAAATTGACCTGGACCCACATGTTGTGTGGACCCCACGCTTCATGATATTTCGACCCTTCGTGGGCCTACCTGTTATGTATATCCCCAACAGCCCCACCGGCAGCCGCTCCCACATCCAAATAGAGAGGCCCCAGACAAAGCCACCCATATTGGACTTGTCTCCCATCCTCTAGGTTGCGTCGTCAAGCTGCAAAACATCAAATGAGGATGAGATATAACAAAATGGCATGGACATACTTTCATAGGTAGGCAATGAGGTACTCTCTAACCGAACGGTATAGGTAGGCGAGAGATGCGGTCCCCCAACTGTACCCTGCATCCCAGTCGGCTAGGAAGAACAGATACGACCAGTTGGCAGAGTTCTCGGAGCTGTCTGGAAACACGACCTCTGTGAGAAGATACCACAGGTAGGCCCTCGCGTACCAGTCCACAATCACCTCATCGGCGTCTTCGGGGCATGTCTTCCGGTGCTCCGAGAGCCAGTGCAACGGTACACCGGATGTACAGTTACCCTTAGCATTCGGGCAGTCGCCGATGAGGGTGGTAACCCTCTGCTGCCAGTTGGTCCTCTCCACTCGCCCAGTGAGTGCTTGACCATCGATCGGCATGGCACTATTCATCATCCAATCCTCAAGGGTCACGGTCATCTCCCTGCATGGGAGATGGAAAGAATGGGTCTCCGGTCGCCACTGGTCAATCAAAGCTATCAGAGCTGCGTGAACAAGCATCGGCGGCTGACGCTTGAACTACAACATAAAACCGAACAGTCGGGTTCTCTTGAAGTACGGTGCGTAGCGCTCGTCGTAGTCCATATTCCGGGCAACCCCATGACCCCTCATGTGCAGTGGCTGGAGCATCTGTCAAAAAGTGGACATCAAGAGTTAGGAACTTATTTTCATCAATCCGAAAACTTTGATCAATATTTCCTTCAGATTGCTTACCACTTCGTTTTCTATGAAACGAGCACGATGACCCTTGTCGAATGCGTAGTCAAGCATGGAGTACCGTGGGCCGATGTTGTCCGCAAGAGGTGCCCGCCTTAATAAAATTTCATAAACAAAAGCATCATAAGCATACATAAACAAAAAAAGAAATTTCTTGGTTAAATGAACTAGGGTTTATCTTAAGCATATTCCTCCAACAACATCTACTACACATGATGGATCACATCATATCAACATGCATCATACCAAAATAAAATCCTCCAACATGCATCATATCATCAATTTTTTTAACAATTTTTTTTTGAAATAGAGTTCATCTTGAATGTATTTTCTCCAAACAACATGTTCATATCATCATATCAACATGCATCATAAAACAAAACAAGTCCTCCCACATGCATTACATCATAATTTTTTTAGCAAAAAAATATGAACTAGGGTTCATCTTCACACTAACATATGAACTATTGATTAGAGTTCATATTCAATACCACTAGTTACTAAAGAACTAAGAACTAGAACTACAATCAAGCTAAAACAATCCTCGGTGAAAAAAAATTCCAATCTAAGTTCAAAAAGATGAGGGATTTCAAGCAAATAATGCGTCGAATCGGAAGCAAGTTCACAAAAACTACTTGGAGGGAACAGAGGAGCTTACGTTTCTCTCTTCGGGGTCATCTCGGTCCGCAAAAAACGATGAAAAAATGGTGAAGATCCGAGGGGGAGAGTGGAGGAGATGAGAGAGGGAGAGAGGGGCGAGGGAGAAAAGAAGAGGAACTGCCGACGAGGGAGGGGGAGGGGTGGGAAGATGGGCAGGAGCGGGGGGTCGGGCGAAATAACTACTCGCACCCTACGTGCTGACGTGGCCGTAGGGTGCGACGGAGGGGGACGGAGGTCGTCTCCACGTGCTGACGTGGATTAGTATCCTACCGCCAGAGACCCTGGCGGTAGACTGTCTAACCCTACCACTAGCGCCCTTGACGGTAAGAAAAAGGGCCAAATACCAAAATTATTTCCAACCGGGGTCAGATCCTGAATTGGTATACGAGAAGGGTCAAAACATGAAATTTTGCCACCCAGCGCAACCGACGAGTGGGTCAAGCAGCACGCCAGCACCACGAGCCCACCTGTCAGGGAGAGCAGGCCGCGTGAGGCGGGTACGAACGTGTCGCCAAACCGCAGCCCCAAAACCGTCGCCCAACCCACTCGGCCGTCCACCGCGGTCAGCGCGGAAACAGACAGAAGCAGGACATGCGACGCTCGCGGACTGGCCACGCGAAAATTTTGAACCCAGCCAACCAGAAACCACGCTGAGCCCACCAGTCATTCGGCTCCATGCAAGAACATCCAGTCAAAACGGACGGTGAAAATCGAACGGCGAGAACAAGCTCGTTGACTTGACCAGGAGAGCGGGTCGGCTAGCAAGCTTATACTACGTTAGAATGACTCAAATAGCAACGAAGCATCGTTTGTGAGCATGGAGCACTAAGCCCGGCTTTGACCGAGGTAGACGTAGTGAGGAATGCACTAATCACGTGACCAGGTGCTAAACTAATTAAACTACTTTTTCCGCCCGAGTTTATTAGATCTAAAGACAATTTTTATTAGACCAAGATACATAGTAATTTGCTCACATTAATTCTTTTATTTCACTCCCAATGCACTCTCTCACATGCATGCAGCCAATAAAAAAACACACATGAAGTGTATTAATTTCTAGTCATAGCACCGACAACAATGACTTTCAATGCAACCAATAAAATGGTTGCACGCATGCATCTTTTCAAAACGAGACCTTATAAAAAGAGACATACTTGTGATGCTAAGAGGTCTAATAAACCCAAACGAAAAGAGGAGGGAAAAACGAGAGATGTTAATATTTATTTGCTAATTAATAGTATTGCATGCAATGAACTAACCACTTCATGTCGTGTTTGATAGTCTCAAATCATTAAAAGCATGCACACCCCTATTTCTTATTGGTTGATATGTCAAAAAACAAAAAACGGGGTAGAAGTTAATGCACCGCGCCTAAATGTTTTGGAATTATTTGATTTTCGTAAGATGACTTACACACCTAAGCGGAGGGAGTACGACAAATAGCAGGGACGACATTGATTGCACACCGTAACCACTCCAACGGCAATAAGTCATCGACCAAGCAGCCGACATGCATCACAGCAAATTAAATTCACTAGAGGTGATGAATACACCCATCTGCCCTGCAACCCGTCGTACTAACTTCAATGCCGCCCTGGTCCACAGCCGTGGTGTATAGCAAACGTATTCACTGAGTTGGTAACTAAACTGTCCGTCCGCGTCATCTATAAACACTCTTATATTAATTTACAGAGAGAGTATTACGCAAGTGGAACTCAAACTATGTTACTAGTCTATGTTACTCCCTCTATAGTGCATATTCATAGATTACTCCCTCCGTCTAGGTGAGTAAGTCATTTTAGGTTGTGCACCGTGACCAAGGAGGAGGAGAAAACGAGAGAACTTAATGTTCATTTGCTAATTAATAGCATTGCATGCAATGAACTAACCACTGCATGTCGTGTTTGGTAGTCTCAAGTCATTAAAAGCATGCACACCTCTTGTCTTTGATTGGTTGATATGTCAAGAAACAAGAAACGATGTAGAATTTAATGCACCGCGCGTAAGTGTTTTGGAATTATTTGGTTTTCGTAAGATGACTTACACACCTAGACGGAGGGAGTAGTATCATAGGTGGTCTTATTTATTGCCATACATGACACATAGTCGCATCACATTTATTATGTTACGGTATCTACCTATGTTATTATAACCATCTCTCTCTTCTTTAATTACTTACCACATAAGCATGTTTGTGAGTCTCAAGTGCATGATACTTCCTCCGTCCGGGTTTATTGGGCCCTTAAGCACGAGAGGGGCGTCCGTATTTATAAGGCCCCCTTTTTCCGAGTACCAAGGAAAATTAATTGGGAACCTTGGATGCTTGCGAGAAAAGTGCATGAGGCAGCATTATCAAGGAAATAATTGATATACAAATGCTGCATGCATAGAGATTTTCCGCTTCGGTTGCAGCTCCGTCTGCTAGGCCCGCAGGAAATAAATTCGCAGACGTTGCATGCGGGGGCTCAAGAGGGAAAGTGAAGCATGCGATTGGCGCAGAGCATGCATGATTGATCACCCGCAATGAATGACGTTCCATACGAAGCATCGGGTAATTACTCGAGGGATTAATACCTAAACTAGCGTGCGCGAACAGGAGACTGCCTTGGTCTTGGTGATTCGGTCGGTGGGCCTTATAAACCCGGACGGAGGGAGTACTATTTATGTTATCTCCACTATGGCCAGCCTTAGTGTGCTTCGCTTTTGCAGTTAAGTATTACACCTTTTGATTGCTTGGTGCTCACTTTAGTCAAGTAGACCTCGTCGTACATGTTACTTTTTTTTTTTTTGAGACAAACATGTTACTTCCTCCGTCCGGGTTTATTGGGCCCTTAAGCACGAGAGGGGCGTCCGTATTTATAAGGCCCCCTTCTTCCGAGTACCAAGGAAAATTAATTGGGAACCTTGGATGCTTGCGAGAAAAGTGCATGAGGCAGCATTATCAAGGAAATAATTGATATACAAACGCTGCATGCATAGAGATTTTCCGCTTCGGTTGCAGCTCCGTCTGCTAGGCCCGCAGGAAATAAATTCGCAGACGTTGCATGCGGGGGCTCAAGAGGGAAAGTGAAGCATGCGATTGGCGCAGAGCATGCATGATTGATCACCCGCAATGAATGACGTTCCATACGAAGCATCGGGTAATTACTCGAGGGATTAATACCTAAACTAGCGTGCGCGAACAGGAGACTGCCTTGGTCTTGGTGATTCGATCAGTGGGCTTTATAAACCCGGACGGAGGGAGTACTAGTATATTGCTACTGGCTAGTGCGGCCACTTAGTTTAATGCTGTTTTGTTTAAACACTAAAATCCATGATAAATGGGAAATGTTTGTATACGGCGAGCCGGCCGAAAACTGTGCCGGTCGGGCGCGCGCCGTGCGATCCCGTGCCATCCAGCGGCCCGCGTCGCGCTCAGGTAAGTTGACTAGTCACCTGGGCCCGCCACAATCCCTTCCCCTTCTATTTTACTTTCTTCTCTCGCGATGGCACTATCATCTTTTTCCTCTGGTTTTCTTTCTTCCTCTCGTTCCTTCTTCTCTCTCCTGTGGGGCATGGCGAGGCACACCACCGCTGCCACACTTCTATCTCCATTGGCACGGGAGGTCACATCACTGCAAATTTGAGCGCTCACGGCTCCTGCGAGAGGAGGCGGGCGCTGTTTGTGGGGGCAGGTAAGCGAGCTACAACCAGCAGCCAAAAGAGCTGCGACCGGCGTCCATTTTTGCTGGAACCAGCTTGTGGCGGATCTGGGACCTCGGGAAGACTAAGTTGCAACCAGAGCTGCCCCGAGCTACATCCGTTGCCGTAAAAAGCTACATGCAGTAGACAAAAAAGCTTCAACTGAACATTGGCAAACTGGAAAAGTTGGAACCGTTGAAAGAAAAGCTTCAACGGTAGATTGAAAAAGCTTCAACCATGGATTCAAGAAATCTTCAGCCACCATTGCACAATCAGGGGAAATGTTTCGCAACGAGCATCCTTTTTTGTTGGAACTCGCAAT
Source organism: Triticum aestivum (assembly GCF_018294505.1). NCBI lineage: Eukaryota > Viridiplantae > Streptophyta > Magnoliopsida > Poales > Poaceae > Triticum > Triticum aestivum. The sequence goes on from NC_057801.1 coordinate 724,411,464, forward strand.
TTTTTTTGCTACGATCAACTTACCGAAGTTTTTTGCTAGTTTAGAGACTTTTTGCTGGAACAGGCGTTAAATTTTGTTGGAACCAACTATTTTTTTGCTTCAACCGGTTAATGGAGGTTCTGTTTGCTGGAACACGACCATGGATGCTGGAATCGGTGTCACCGGCGTGACGGAATGTTGCAACCAGCTGTGGGGATTGCTGGAACCGGTGTCCACGTTTGCTGGAACCGGCTTTCTTCCTCGAGATGATCATGGAGGTGCATCGGGTTCTAGATCGGGAAGGGTGACCGCGAATGGCCGAGCAATGTCGACGAGGAGCTAAGCTGTAAACAGAGGACGAGGCAGAGCTGCAATCATCGAACGGGACGGGATCTTAATCTTGTGGCGCAGGGGCTGCATCCGTTTTTTTGAAAGATACAGGGATCTGAGCTGTTGCGGTTATTGGGGGCGGTGCCGGGATGCTGCCGGAGGTCCTTCATCGGCCGGCAGGGTTACCGCTCGTGCCTCGCGAGCAGGAGTTGCACGTCGCCCTCCGATGGAGGTGGAGCTTTACTTGCCGTCGTTTTTAGAAGAAAGCTTTTCTGGGTGGGGGAAGATCGAACGGTTTCTTTTACGCCAATCAGGCGGTGTAGGTTCGACCGGCCCAAAGTTTGGGCCGGCGCACCGGCGCCCAGTACTCGCCTTGATAAATACCCATCCTAGATCCCTCGACCTGCTCATACCCCCAACTTAGCTAGACAGTTCACCATGGCAGATGCTCAAACTGAGAGTAACCACAAAGCCGGTGTATTAGAGGGGGAGGAGATGAGAGCATTGTTCCACAGACGCAAGGTTTGTGGGTGCGGTATCAAGGCTGCTGGCTGAGACCCCTGGCCGTGCAGAGCGTCAAGATCGTGCAGGAGCAGTTCGAGGCGCGCCCCGACGACATCCTCCTCGTCACGTACCCAAAGTGCAGCACCACCTGGCTCAAGGCCCTCGTCTTCACCATCACCAACCGCTTTCGCCACGCCATCACCGGCGACGACCACCCGCTGCTCACCCACCACCCTCAGGACCTCGTGCCATTTCTCGAGATGCCCTACCGTCAGCTCCACCCTCTCTCCGATCTCGAGAAGCTCCCCTCCCCAAGGCTCCTCTCCACCCATTTTCCGGTCACGCTGCTGCCTCCGTGCGTGGTGACCCTTGGTTGCCGAGTTGTGTACTTATGTCGCAGTCCCAAGGATGTGCTCGTGTCTTTATGGCACTTCATCTACAAGGTAAACAAGAACTACTCCATAGATAAAGCATTTGAGTTGTTTTCCAAGGGAGAATCCTCGTATGGGCCTATATGGGAACACAATCTTGGGTTCTGGAAGGAAAGCATATCAAACAGCGATAGAGTTCTCTTCTTGAAGTATGATGAGATGATGGCCCAGCTGGTCAAGCATGTCAAGATGCTCGCCGAGTTCCTCCGTGTTCCCTTCACGGAGGAGGAGGTGAGATGTGGAGTTGTGGAGGAGATCGTGCACTTGTGTAGCTTCGATAAGCTCAAAAGCATGCCGGTCAACTCATCCGGTGTATCTGATAGGATTGGCGGGGAGCCAATGGAGAATTCTTCCTTCTTTAGGACTGCCAAGGTTGGTGACTGGGCAAATTACTTGACTGAAGAGATGGCAAAGAAGTTGGATGGCATTGTTGAGGAGAAGTTGAGCGGGTCAGATCTTACATTTTGACATCTTGATTATTGTCATGATTAAGTACGTGTGTGCTAAGGCTATGTGCATCACTCGATGCGCAAGTCGAGAGTGTTCCCCTCTTTTCAGAAAGAAGTATGTATTTGCTTGTGCAAGCCAAATGTAAGTCCTTAACAATAATGGGAAAGACTACGTACTTTCATATTTTAGTAACATTTTGTTTCGTCTTCATTGACGCTGCTCTTGTTTTGAGATATGAGCAATTATTGGAAGGCAACTACAATATTTGTCGTGAGATTTATAAATAAGTAATACTTAGATGCGAATTTTTGGGACATGATACCACGCGAGGATGTTATCCTGACCGACCATTGGTGCTTTTTTTTTTGCATCGAAACATTGGGGAGCTTTATTGCTTTAACAAGGTCCTGTTACAATCAGCACGAATGCTGCTAACTAGAAAACTCGGGCATTCCTCGAGCCAGCACTCGGAGACCGACAAGGTACATACGTGCTTTGCACAGAGGTCTGCCACACTATTCCCATCCCTCAGGACATGCCTAACAGAAAAGGAAATAAAACTTGAAGATTTCTCCCCTATCTCATCTAAAATAGGCGCTACAATGGAACGAGCATTGTTGCGCGAAGCCCAGAGGTTCACAACCTCCAGACAGTCCACTTCCATCACCACATGAGAAAAACCCCAGAGTTGTGCAAAAATTACACCCTCTCGGAGGGCTAAAGCTTCGGCAATCAGTGGATCAGTTACCCTGACGAACGGTTTGCTCCAAGCTCCGACGAAGGATAGGTGAGAACGAGCCACACCACCGCCTCCTCCAGAGTGATTATCAGTACTAATGGCCCCATCAGTATTTATTTTAACCCAGCCAACATCAGGGGGCCTCCAGCACTGTCCATCAGGAATACCACGTCTCCACATGGGTATCTCAAGCATCAACAGGTCATCCCTGACCATTTTCACCGATTGAACCGGATCAAAAACAGGTTGATCATGTGTCCATCGGTTGCGCGATGTCCATATCGCGTGCATAACTGTAATAAGTTTCCCTCGTCATGATCCAGAATAATACCATCCAGTACAATGTCCCGTGCCCAATTTGACGGATGCAGGTTTGGCAATTTGATGTCCAGAATCTCTTTTGCAGCCCTCCAATATTGCCTTGCATGCGAGCAGAACATTAACACATGTTGAAGATCCTCCGTCATAGCTTGACAGAGGTCACAGCGAGCCAAAGTTCGAATATGACGGTGCTGCAGAGTGGCATAATCAGGGAGAATCCCCCGGAGAACACGCCACCAGAATACACGTACTCTTGGTATAACCTTGAGTTTCCACACAGCTCTCCATAAGTGTCTATCCGGCGATGATGGTCCCGCTACCGTCCCTTCCTCTGGGGCTAGTTGCCCTTTGCGAGTCATTAAAGCACGGTAAGCTGTTTTGACGGAATAAACACCCGATCGTTCGAGAGCCCAAGCATAAAAATCCTCACCTCCAGCTGCCCTCAACGGAATGTTGAGAATGGCGTCCGCATCAGGAGCAAGGAAATTGTTCCGCACCACTTCTATATCCCATGCGCGCCGGTCCTGCTCAAACAAATCTGAAACTCTGTCGAGCTGAGCATTCCCAATGCGTCCCATGGGTTTCAAAGTCGCTGTGTTGGGGATCCATCTATCATTCCAAATGGATATAGATTCACCACTCACCACACGCTTAATCAACCCAACCTCTAGAGCTGCACGTCCTGCAATAATAGCTTTCCATGTGGCCGATGCAGACTTAGGGGCGTGAGCTTCCAAAAATTCAGAGTTGGGGAAGTACTTCCCTTTCAACACTCTTGAGCATAAGGAATCAGGATGTGTAATCAACCTCCAGCCTTGTTTCCACAGCAAGGAGAGATTGAATTGTTCGATGTCCCGAAACCCTATGCCGCCTTCCATCTTCGGAGCAGACAACTTCTCCCACGACAACCAGTGTAAAGATCGTTTGTCAATGGAGCTACTCCACCAAAACTTGGCCATGCTTGACGTCAATTGTTTGCAAATCTTTTTTGTCAAGAGGAAACAACTCATACTGAACGTTGGGATGGCTTGTACAATTGATTTTAAAAGGACTTCCCGTGCTGCACATGCCATTCCACGCTCAGACCAACCTTGCATTTTTCCGCGGCTTCTCTCCCCAATATGGTTAAAGGTGCCGCTGGTAATCCGACCTACAGCAGTAGGAAGACCGAGATAGCGCTCGGTAAAAGCTTCAATGAAGATTCCCAGAATTTGCTTAACTTCTGCCCGAAGTGTCTGTGAAGCATTTGGACTGAAATATATAGAACTTTTCTCCCTGTTCACCGCTTGTCCCGAACAAGAAGCATAAATCCGGAGAACATCATTCAATCTATATGCACTTTGCCTTTCTGCTTTCATAAAGATCAAACTATCATCGGCAAAAAGCAAATGATTAATCTATGGTGACTGAAAACTCACCCTGATACCTCGATCCACATGTGCTCCACCATAATAATTCATTAAAGAAGTGAAATCTTCCGCGCATATGAGAAAGAGGAAGGGGGATGCAGGATCACCTTGACGCAGTCCCCTCGTTGGTGTGAAGAAAGGAAGGAGGGATCCGTTGACCTTGACTGCAAACCGTACAGAAGTGACGCACTTCATAATAAGCCTCACAAAATTGTCACGGAAACCCAATCTAGTTAGCATGGCCTCAAGATAATGCCACTCAACTCGATCGTAGGCCTTTAACATATCGAGTTTAACTGCACAAAAAGCATTCTTGTATTTTTTCTTCTTCTTCATTGCATGCACACTCTCGTATGCCACCAAGATGTTATCCGTTATTAAACGTCCCGGTACAAAAGCGCTCTGTTCCGCACCTATGATCTCGTCCATTATGCCTCGTAGCCTATTTGTGATTACCTTCGCCGCAATCTTGTACAGAACTGGACAAAGAGATATTGGTCGGAATTGGTACACAACATTAATACACAGGGATAAGCTAGCGGTTCACACTTAATATAGTGATTAACTGGATACTGCGGCAATACACAGGGATAAGCTAGCAAATACACAACGTTAATACTCCTAGTTAAGGCCGGACGCATCTGGCGTCTTCGTTCTAAAAAAACTCCTAGTTAAATACAAATTACTCCTAGTTAAATACAGTACGTGGGTGTTTATAATCAGGGTGCAGGGCTGCAGGTTACCATTCAATGCAATTAATGTTGGTCACCTGGGTCGTAGTAAATGAGGCCTGCTCCTAGTTAAATAAAAATTACTCACCCAGCCTGCACTATGGACTTTTTCGTCAACCACATGGCATCAAGTTCGTCGGACAGTGAAAGTTGGTTGCTCCAGTTCTTGCTTCATATGCATGTTCACCCACAACCTTGTATTGCAATAACAGGTTTGCCAAAGCAACCTTTTCTTGACTAGATGAAAATTGCATCCCTCCCATTATGTTGCAAGCAGGAGTTGGTTCTGAACTTGTGCTAACAACATTACAACAAAATTCAAGGCTCCTTGAACCAAAGTAACTTCTCTTTGTTTTCTCCTTTGCATGGCGCGCGATTCAGTTGAATCGCATCAATATTTTTCTCCTTCGGATCTGTTTGGAAGGTGAGTATTCCATAGTAAAGCATTCCAACATTTTGACGACAAATCCGTTCGGAAAAAAAATACTGTATGAAGAAAATAATAAAGGAAACTGTGGCATGTTCTGAAAATACCAAACATGAACATGGATATCTGCACATCATTATCTTTTGCATGCAAAGTGCATAATAGAATGTTGTTTTGTGAAGCAAAAACTAAAATTACGGACAAATTGTAGCATGCACCTGTCGTCACCCAAGACCTCACTGTACAACCATCGTCAACCTACCACTTGGAGAGCCAAGAACGAGAAGGTCGACATGGCATTAACTTCCCCGACGGGGATTAGTGGTATGGGTCAGTGGAGTATGGAGTAGTGCGTTCAACTCATGTTCTTTTTATTAGCTAGTAGATCTTTTAGTGCGTCTAGAGTATGGATTGGTGGAGTTTCTTTTTTTACTTCTTTTCTAGCCGGGTTTGGATCCTCGAACAGAACAACATCTCTCAATCTTTAGCAGTTTCTAGTCTTAGTGGTTTACTCTCACGCATACCAGCTCGAGATTGGGATATTTTCTACAGAAACACTACACCATGGCCGTGCCCGTGCTAGAGGAGTAGAGGTGCTGGAGGAGCCAATGAACTGTCGTGACGCATTGAGGGGAGAGAGAGAGATAGGAGATAAGTAAGAGATGTGCTGCAGCATGATGAAGGCGGGAGGAGAAAAACAATCCGTCGGTGAAGTCGCCGTTGCGGAATGGTGGTCATCAATAAATGAGGCTTTAATGCCGTGCAACGCCTAGCTACCGTTTCAATGCGTGAGGTTGCCATGGCCATTTACTGGGGTCGCAGTGGCAATACCGGCCCCATACCAGCTGGTGTATGCTGACCAGGAAAAGGTTTTATGGCAACGACGTATTGTAGTAGCACCAATCACGTGGGCATGAGTGCTTCTAATAACGACCTCGCGTGGCTGCATGTACATACGCAATTGATCGGTAATACTTGTACTAAATAAAGACAATTAATATAGATCAGAGGGAGTAATATGAACTACTCCCTCATATTCAAAAAAGTGTCACAGCTTTAAATTAAGGTTAGTTCAATCTTAGTTTAAAGTTACAACCTTTTTTTTAGATCGGAGGGAGTAGTTGTTAAATTTAAACTTTTGAAGACCGTTGCTGACAACTACTACTGGTGAACCGGAGGGAGTACTCCGTCAATCCAAAGGAGGTAATATTTTTTGCATAGTAATACGTGTCTCATTAATAACATAAAGATTCAGTTACAAGCCACATAAACATCGATATTACATGACTGAAAAGATAGGATAATCTTATGCAAAAAACCAGCGCCTGGTCCTCTTCACGAAGGAAAAGGAGACAGATCACCTCTTCACCCGAGCTCGACGCGGCTCCATCGTTGATCAGTAGTTTTACAGACCTTCAAAGTAGTTTGCCTGAAGCAAAACCATTGCCGTTGAAACAATCAGACCGGAGCAACGTATGACACAGACACCCATTGTGACACAGACACCCATTGGTAGCACCCCGGTTATACACACCTAACACCTTCTCCAGATAAAGCTAGCTAGTAGCCCCTCTTACATTTTGTCATCGTTTCATGTAAGAGCTGATCCGAAAGTGCTCCGTGTATGGACGAGTTGGTTGAATAGTCCCATCACTTTCGTCTAGGTTTTTTTCGACTGATTTTTTTCGTCTGGAGTTTCTTCGTCCCACCTCCCACCCCATCGATCGAAGGTCTCCCCAGCGCACACCCCACCCATTTTTTCTACCTCCTGATTTGGCAAGTGATCATTCAATCACGTAATTCCCCCACACAAAAAAGAAGAAAGATTCAATCACGTAATTTATATTCCTTATTATCCACGTTACCATTCAATCACCTAAAAGATGAGAAGGACTCCCCTTACGCACCAAATCGTGTAATTTTATACTCCTATCACTATTTACATTTCTTTTTTCACCATGAATCAACCGTCATTTCTCCCTGTCTCTCGTATAGGCGGTAGCGCCGCACGACGGGGCAAACGCAGCGGCGCAGACGGAAGCAAAGAGGAGGATCGACAATGGTCTAGCAATGAAGAAAGTACGCAGCGGCAGCAAGCAACAGATCATCCATTGGCGTCGTCTTCTCCTCAAGGTACGAAACCGACCCCCCTTCTCTGTGCCACTATGGACGTCCCACTACTGTGTTGCCCTTCTCCTAGCAGCCGTTGTCGCCCAACGGTTCGGCGCCTGCCTAATCAGCTGCCCCTGCCCTCACGTAGCGCCATCCCCGACCGCCTGCCTTCCGTCGCCTCCCTCATGTAGCACATCCACCCGGCGGCCTGCCGATTTGATGTGGAACAGCGGCTAGGGGTGACTGATTTAGTGCGGAATTGGTGCTTTAGGGGGCGCAACGGCGATCATTGATGGGCATCCTCAAGGGCACATGCTCGGCGACACCCGTGCTTCTCTCCATCGCCAGCCAAGGTAGTATGTTGTTGTTCCTCTTCTGGTGCTAAAGAATCGTGTGTCTTGTTCATGCAGCACCCGCTGAGAACATCAATGGGTTTCTTTTTCACCGACACTGTTGTTAGCGTGGTACAAGGGGGTTTGAGGTCCTGCTACGGTTGCGGATGCGTCTTCTGGCATGCCGTGGACGGTTCAAAACCTGTGGCAGAGGCACCGATTTCGATGGCGATGGCGAAAGGAGCAGACAGGATGGGATGTTGCCGCAAGGTTTCACGAGGAGTAAGATGTTTTTGGATGCCGTATTATCTTGCTTTTCTAACTCTACATGTCAATGACTCATACTGAAGGAAGCTCAACATTGATGGTTACGCCCTGCTGATATTTGAGAAATACTCCCTATGTTGCTAAATATAAGTCTTTTACAAAATTCTAATATGGACTATATACGTAGCAAAATGAATGAATCTACACTCTAAAATACGTCTATATACGTCTATATGTAGTCCATATTGAAATCTCAAAAAAGACTTATATTTGGGAAGGGAGGGAGTATTTACGAATTACAGAAATTTCCGTGTATATCTAGAGCCACTAAATATGCCTGCAAGATTTTCCGTGGAAAACTATTTGTTGTTTGATTGTTATTTGTGTATCGAAATGCTTGAGACATATAATGACATTCTTATAAAATATGTGCATTTGGAAAATACTATCTCTAATGCATATCTCTAATGAATCAGTCCTATATGGAGGTGATTATAAATGAAAGTTATACATATGTACTTGCAAATACAGTTATATGAACACTGAACCATGAATTAATTCCTGGGCATATGCATTTTGAGTTAGTTCAATTTCTGACTCATTAGTTACATGATATATTTATGTGCAGTGTTGAATAATTACATGCAATTGTGCATGGTAATCTCTAATAGAGTTGGTCAAACTTAAAAAGAAGTTTGACATAGGTCAAACCATAACTTCAAGTATTTTGGAACAGATGGAGTAGCTTTTTCCAAATGCTGCTATTTCCATTTCCATTTCACAATGGAGTATGTGTGTCAAGAAATCCTAGAACTCTTTTGTTCTTGAGCTGTTGAGCATGTGTGTGTCTTCAGAAAACTATCATTCGAAGGATTTTTTTTTAAAACTAACGTCAGTTGGTACACGACCAAAGGGGTATAGTTATAGATATGTTTAGATACCGATTCTTCTAAACAAACTTTTTCACGTGGCATATTATTGCAGATATACTGCTGTTGAATTTGCTACTATCAGGAGAGGGATGGTAGTTGAAGTAGATTATTTTTATAGAAGTTGTTAGCATGGACACAACATTATTTCTTGTCTTGGACGAAAAGTTCACTTTGTCTCTGGACTTGGAGATACACTTTTTACAGTCACCAAGGTGTTTTAAGTGACTTTGGATAAACATTGTTTAGGTTTGGCTAATGCACTGAGATGTAGTTTCCAACAAAGCTCGGTATACTAAATTTTTTTATTGAATAGAAATCGGCATTTCTTTCAAAGAGGAACTCCAACAGTGACAACTATGTATATCAGATGGTAAATTTTCAGTGTGGAAGACACAAGTAGAAGTAGGGTGCACACACTGATTTGTAACTACTTTACTAGAGTTTAAGACTGCTGCCAAGAAAAGAGAATTTCAGATTACCCTAGGCAGCACTTGCGAGGCTAATGTGTTCCACCCTGTACATATGATTATGTAGTCGATTTTAAGATTTCGTTTCCTACTTGTTTTTACTAACTCGGATGCTATATGCTGTAGATGTTGTGGTAGCACCGTCATTCATTTATGTAGACTAGGTCAAGGCTTCACTAACTAATCTCATTGAGGTGTGTGACAAGAATATATTGATTTGGGAAAGGAGGATCTTTCACTACTCTGATCAGGTTAGATACTGCAAGCTAAAGTTGGCAAGCTTGTCTTCTCTTGTACAATAGAGGGTGCAAATTATTTTTGTGACACGGATGAACAAAAAAGCACTCTTGATGATTGGCTTTATTACAATCTTTTAAACAGCAAGTGTTACAAAAGGTTGAACCTATTTGTGTTCCTTTTGGATTTCATTTTGCGTTATTTTCAACGGAAAACAACATGTGCAGAGTAACTAGTGGACACTGGCTGCCAAAGGGTTATATGTGGCCACTAAAGATGAAAAATAAATGGACATATTATTTGCCAATACAAGGTAAAAAATAGAACAAATAGTACGATGCTATTTTTTCCCACGACCATTCAGCTATAGATGAAATAGCAACATTGCACTGCACCAACAATAAAGTGATATTAAAGCAGGGGGAAATTGGCAACTTACAACTGCATGTGACATCTGGGTGGTGAGACACCAGGGGAAATCGCCCACTCCCATCGCCCATCCATATGAAGCATTTTGTTAGCTCTGAACTCTGAAGAATATTTTGGAGCACAATTTTGCAAGACATTGAAAAAAAAACAATTCCTTTGAAAACAAACAATCAAATACTATAGGGACACTCATAAGGTTGTTTCGGATTCAGTTTACGTACATCACACCTGAGCACTAAATCGGTTTATAGCCTTTGTAAAAACATGTTTAGTCAACTGCTCGTGTGATCAACATTTGATAATACCGGATACACAATGTATACAATGAATGCTAATGTTAGACATGTTGTGACACACAAAATAATTAACTCCAATTTCTCAATTATAGGAGAGTATAAGCAGATTATATCCATTGCTTCACTAGGACTGGAATATCATCCATAAAACTAATCGAGAAGAAGGGCAGTTGTGCTGGCTGCAGGCCAACAGTAGCAGACGAGTACGATGGATGGAATAGGCAGGGAAAAACTGAGAATCAGTGGCATCAATCCTCTGGTGGTGGCCGCCGTACTCGGAGAATATGGCAGCTCTATAATGAGCAGCAGGTCGCGCCGGCGTGGTGGTCGCCCTCGGCATGACGGTGTGAACTCCTTGGCACCAGGAATCGACCTTGGATGGGCTCGTCATGGGGATCGACGATGCGGCAACGCGACTATGCTCGGCGCGGCTCGGCTGGGGGAGCGGCGGCTGTGCTGCGTTGAGAAAGCGAGAGCAACAACCTGTTGTGAGGGAGTGAGAGGAACGAGGCCCTGTGCTACGGTGTGGTGAGAAAAGGCTATGTAGGTGAAAATAAAACAACTAACAATCACACAACCTTACCATGTTAGGCTTTTTTTTCTTTCTTGTCTAAAAAAGGTTTTTTTTCTTTCAAGAAAATGAGAAACGAGCAGCTTATGCTATGAGATAAGGATGTTATGCAGTCATTTTTAGATAATAGACTAACAAATTAGAAACTGAAGCTAATTTTTTTCCAGATAAAAGGCGCTTGACTATCTAAACAGAAGCTTTACGGTTTATTACACAGAGATAACCAAGAATAAGTCTAAATTATTACAAGGCCCATAGGACCGAATCATAGCTATGCGACACACATGGAGGCTAACAGCTACTAAGAAGCATTCCTCAAAGAAGAAACTACTAAGAAGCGGTATAAAGCACAACTAAGCAAGCAAGACACAAGAATCGAAGGTGGCTCCAACACCACTTCACGGCGAGGATGCCTCGCTAGCCAATGTTGTTTCATCATGATGTGTTGCGAAGGCTCCAGCACTTCTCCAGGAGGGTGTTGATCAAGCAGCCAAGATGAGGTCGGTCCCGCAGTCTTCCAAGTGGTTTCCAAAGTTGCAGTAGAATCACAATTTTGTACACACGGTCAACCGAGTGTTTTATTTTATAGATCGTCCCTCTATTAAAGCTTTGTTGCAGGTCGTCCACAAGGTCTAAGCAATCGCTGCAAAACCAATCCAAACTATTCATCTATCTCGTCCATGGGTCCCCATAAGCTGGGCCGGCCCTGGTGTATGGCTTGAGAGGCAATGGCCCAAGGAGCAGGCCTAGGGGACCATGATCTAATAATATAGCCAAGAACGATGTGGGCCCAATTCCCTTAGCCTGATTTCTAGAGATACGTGGAGCACCCAGTGACTCAAAAAAAAGTGAAGCACCTAGGTTCTCGCCACGTAGCCCCCGTCCCGGTTGTTTGTATAGCATCATTGGTGGGTGGTGTGGAGGTGTGTCTCCGATGGATCTGTCTTTGGTGAATCTTCTCCGATCTGGTTGTCATTCGTCTATGTTCGTGTATTTTCAAGTTGGATCCTTCCGATCTAAACCACTCTTCATCTGTGGCGGTTGCTGTTCAGGTGCACTGGTCCTATGAGGTCTTAACACGACGACTTCCCGTCTATCTACTAAAATAAGTTTCGCTCGACTCCAAAAAGGGAGGGGCGATGACGACGACACGCCTTTTGCTCGCTTCAAGGCTTGTAGTCGTCACTAGATGGTCTACGTATCTGGATGTAATTTTTATTATTTCTGGTGTTCGTTTTACTATCAAGATTGATGAATAGATCGGAAGCTTTCTTGCAAAAAAAAGATTAGGGTTTGATGTATAGGTTTGTAATTTTTTGTATACTCTTTTCTTCATAATTTTAGGACATTAGCCTGTCTTACAATGTTCCCTAAGAAGCATTTTTTGGGTGCTCAAAAAAGGAGAAAAGTAAAAGAAAGCGATATGGAAATTCAATCAGAGAAGGGTTCTTATTTGAGGTAATCGTGTCAGTTTCATTTTGCTATCTTTTAGTCTTTCTGTCGTAATATGGCATTGTCCATATGTCCAACAATTATTATAGTAATCTCAAACTAAAAATGTATGTTTGAAAGTTTACTCTTAATAATGAAAATGGAGTTAGATATATTTGTTTATGTATCACGCACACACATACACACACATATATGGTCTTAGGACTTAGGGGCCCATGTTGCCGAGTTCGCCCTAGGGCCTTCTGAAACATAGAGTCGGCCCTGCCCATAAGAAGATGGTGTAAATTAGCAACCCCCCACACACCCACCCACCCACCCACCCCCCGCGTGCAGTTCGAGATACACCCTGTGGTCTCCCTAATGACACTCCAAACAAACCTTGCAATGATGCATCTAAATAGGACATGTTCGCAAGTTCCATCTTGGCCGCAACAAGTACACTTGCTGTCTCCTGTCCCTTTTCCTTTGATCACTTGATCACCACTAAAAAATCGGTTCCTGGAAACTTGCCAAACAATTTTTATTTATTTTGGAAGGAATCTTCATCTTCTAAATATCCATCACCTCTGCTTGTGTATTCGTCTTAAAATTTTCTCTGTATAGGGATCCTCTGGAAAATTGGCCCAAAGGTTCCAAATGTTGTCGTCCCCGTTGGTTAACCACACTCTGGCTAGCTCATCCTAGAGGAGGTCCCAATCCGCCACTTCCAAGGGCCCAAACGATTGCTAGAACAACAGAGTCCATCTGTCATCCACCTTGACCTCCACTGCTCTTGGATTGTGCCTAATGACAAAGAGTCATGGGAATTTGTGTCTAAGGAACCCCTCCTCTATCCAATAATCAAGCCAAAAGTGGGCAAGCCTCCCATCTTTTACTCCGAATTTGATAGGGCGTAAACCTCCCCTATCCCGAAGCTAATTCTCTGGATTTGCTCTCTATGTATACATAATCAAATTGCATAGCAAGTGAAGTGGATTTTGATTACTTTCTGATTGTTGAAGGTTGTCGTTTCTACACATTACTTGCAATTACAAAAGATATTTAAAGGCCCATGGCAACGCATGAGCATTATACTAGTATGGAAATAGAATCGAAGTTACTATTTCTCGTACGACTAAGGAATAATTGTTTCAACTTTATTATGTCCCTTTACATTGGAATAAAATCCAGTGATCAGACCGGATGGTTGTTAGTGTCGACTTAAAAATAGACTAAAGTTAAACTGGCAGTATATAGATCAAACTCCTCTCTCGTCCCTCTCACGTCGCCTCCCCCGCGGGTGACTCAGGAGGGCTCAGCCGCCGCCATCGCCTAGTCCCTCCAGCCCCTTCTCCCCTCCGCCGCTGCCGATGGTCAGCGCTGGGCAAAGCCCGTGCGTGCGACGGCGGCGGCGGAGGGTCTCTCCTCTCATTCTCGACTCCACGGCGGCGTGGGCGTCCTGATCTGCAGGGTGCGGTCCTCTCGACGGTGTGGCGGATCCCGGAGGCGGCGGACTCGCGGCTGTGCACGGGTGCCCATATCCATGGGTGTGGGACTCCTGCCAGCGTGCGGGCTCCCGGCGGTGGCGGGATCGGTCGACGGCGGGCTTGGGTGATGGAGTCGGCCGCGCGGTGCCGGATCTCTTCGCTCGTGGCGGATCTCGCCACTCCGGCCTTCGTGGAGGGACCTAGACCAGGCGCGGCAGCCCCGTTAGGCATGGCGACAGCACCCTCGGCTGGCAACGTTCATGGGGGGGTGGATGGACGGCGTCTTGTCCGCGTGGGCAGTGAGTCGCCGATGGATCTCCTCCGCGTTGTAGGCTCTCTCCCGCTGCACTTGGTGGCTTACGATCGCGGTCGAAGGCCTCTGTGCGTTCGCGGGGGCTGGTAAAGGTGACATCGGACTGGAGGAAACTCTGGATGACTCGTTCATCCCGATGGTGTCGGCGGCCAGGGTCGCCGTTCTCCTCCCTGCAGGCACCGTCGAGGTCCCTGCCCTCCACCCCGACCCCATGCCCCGGTGAAAACCCTAAATCTCCTTAGATTGGGTGGCGGCGGCACTGCATGTGTCGTACCCTTCTTGGAGGCGCCACATGGGGCGTTTGGGTGCTCGGTTTGAGAAACTGCAGGCGGAGGGGATGGGACCAGTGGCAACAAGTGGTGTTTCGCGTCGGAGGAGCGGCGTGGCATCTGGCACGTCGACAACGGCGGGTTTCAGCGGCATGGAGCAGCGTGGTCTCGGCGGTGGGCGTGTGATGATGGACGAGCGCGGGATGGTGGCGTTGTTTGGCGTCGTGGTGGCATCGACAACAGCTAGACCGGACAAGGTAGATGCAAGAGTACAACACTCAAGATGGATTGGTGGCAGGTGACGGCGGCGGCCTCATATCCAGCAGGCGTCCTGGTTGAGGAGTGCGCCAGACTGGTGGGTGCCCCATACCCGGCAGGCATCCTGGTTGGGACCTTAGGTCTTAGATGTTAGGTTTGGCGGCGAGTCTGTTTGGTATTAGACCCAGACTATCAGCATCCCTACATCAACTAGATAGGAGTAGCGACAGATGTTGCCTAGATGGTGGCTTTACTCTTATTGTTGTATGACTTTGTAAGGTTTTGTGTGAATAATTAATAAACTGGTTGCATGCATCGTCCAGATGCAGAGGCCGGGATCCTCCCCCTTTTCTAAAAAAGAAACTGGCAAGTATAATACTTATGATGGTGATGCAACGACATACATATGAACGGTAGTTGAAAAGGCACCGCTCAATCAAACGACATCAAGCATGGCTGAAATTTTTGAACAACAAAGCCATGCCTCCAATAATGTACTCCCTCCGTCTCAAAATACTTGTCATTAAAATGGATAAAAAGAGATGTATCTAGAAATAGGATGACAAGTATTTTCGAACGGAGGGAGTATTTCCCGGTTTGGTCTAGTAAAGTGGAACTCAAAATATTAATAGGTCGCTGTTAGATTGCTCTCAAGTATGTGTGTATTGCGCAGTTGGAGTTGTTCGGTATAAGTACATGCCTGGCATTAGCTGACTTTTCTAGTTAAGTATTAGTGCTCGTGGTACATGCGTAGAGCTAAGAAAAAATTATGATAATGCTATCTCTCGATCCTGGAATGTTATTGCTTTCCTGTTAACTAGCAAAGTGGCCCTGGCAAATGCGAATCAACCATGAAACCTTACGTTCACGTCTCGAAGATCTGCGCAACTCTCACTCGTCTCGGCCACCCGCCCTCACACCATGATCACGCTCCGCTCATAGTCGCGCCTGCCTGCCTTGTCAGTGACGTCAGTCACATCGCCTTCGCACATCTCTCCACACCCATTCACAACCCCTCCCCCATCATCCACGCTGCCATCCAAGCCCACTCCGGCTCTCACAGCTTCAGCGTCGCGGGAACATGGCGCGGCGCGGGCCGCGTCACCTTTGACTCAGCTTGGGCTCGCGACTACATTACAGGTCTCGGCCAGCTCGAGTTTATGGGAAACTTCGTCTCGTTCGAGCCGGTCGAGCTGGCAGACGGCGTCTCTCCCATCTTCGACGAGCTCATCGAGGTCGAGGGAGCTGAATTCCCTCATGAGCTGTGGCACGACTCTGGCATCAGGTGGGCTTTTAGCCGCCTTGGCGATGTCTGCTCGGTCGATCACTACTGCCTCGAGGGCCGGGACTACACAGCAGTCCGCGCCCTCGTCATGGTGAATCACCATGCCCGCCTCCCGGACTCGCTGGCGGTTCAGCTACCGCCTTCAAACGACATCAAGGTCGTTAAAATCCGGAAGCTCGCCTCCATCTCCCACCTCATGGGCTCCAACGACCCATCACCCTTCTCCTCCGAATCCGAATCGGACTCCGACCTGCCTTCTCCCACTCAAGAGGACAGCCATGCCTCGGAGCTCCCACGCAGACCTCCTCCCTCCCCTGTGGACGGGTGCTCGCCTCCCCCGACCACTCTGCCGGGTGCCTCTCTAGACACGCCTCTCGCGTCTCTTCCGGCAACGACTCCCCTGCGCCGCGTTTCTTCGCAACCTACATCATATCCTTCGACAGCGACTCCGCGCCTCCCTCCCAGCAAGCTTCACCACCCACAACCTTCTCCGCCTCCACGTTCGTCGCGTCATCATCCACCCCAATCAGCGTCACGCGCCCTACACCCCTCTCGGCCGATGCTGTGTCCATCATTGCACCACCACTTCCGCTCCCTCCCATGCCGCTCGATAACGACGACACCCACACGCCTCCAACCACAGACGAACTGCCCTCTGCCTTCAAGCCATATGACAGCTCCACCTCCTCTTTCCTTTCCCTTGGTCCCTCCTCAATTGTGTTCTCCTCTGGTACGTCCTCCCCGGGTAAGTCTTCACCTGTCCACACACTTCCATTCATTCCAACCCCTCCTGCCTCCACGGCCATTGCCGCTAATGGACTCATTTGCACTCCCCCGCCCTTTGCTGCAGACTCGTCCGCGCATGAAACCT
This sequence comes from Triticum aestivum, assembly GCF_018294505.1. NCBI lineage: Eukaryota > Viridiplantae > Streptophyta > Magnoliopsida > Poales > Poaceae > Triticum > Triticum aestivum. The sequence continues at coordinate 724,428,342 of NC_057801.1, forward strand.
GGTGCGCAAGCTCCGACACTCGGCCAAGTTATGCAAGGACAAGGCCATGAGTCTGCGGAGGAGCGCGCGCCTCGCTGCCAAGGAATCAGGCGCGTTCACGGACATGACCACCAAGGCTGTTTGTGCAAAGGCTTCCCGTCTCTCTGCCTCTGATGTCGCGCACGCCATAGTGTAGGGAAAATAAGCCGCGGTGGCGCACCGGACGCAACCGGCCCGTGTATGGGCGCAAGCAGGATGCGTCGGGTGCGCCACGGGCGCGGGGTAGACGTGTGTGTGTGTGCGCGCGTGGTGCATGGGTGTGTCCATGTGAGTGAACACCGCACGAGTGCGTGCGTTGGGTAGCCGTTGGAGGTTAGGGACGCGGTGGCCACGCCGGTTCGTTGCGGGCTGGGCGCAGAGAGCGCGCGGGAGCGCGTCGTGCGCGCGCGCCGAGCGGGCCGAACCAGGTGGCGTGGTGGGCACGGGAGTGCGGGTCGTGGCCCGATGTTGCCCGGGCATAAAAGCCACCGCGATGATCTTGTAATGGTGTGGGGTTTATGCGAGTACGAGCTCGTGGTATTGGCGTTCGTGCGCCGGGGAAAAACCTCACCGTGTCACTCCTCTTCCTCCCTCTCTGATCTTCCTCTTCCTCCTTCGTGTGAGCGACGGCGTCGAGAGAGAGAGAACCAAGTGCGAGGGAGAGGAGAGCTAGGGCTAGGGCAGTTCGGCAACAATATTTGGTATCAGAGCCTCGTGGCGATCAGGGCGCGCCGGCGATGTCCATCGTACCCTACGGTGGTGGTTCGGGCGGTGCGGTGGCGCATCCAGCGCCGGTGCTCACGGGGGAGAACTACGTCACCTGGGCCATCAAGGTGGAGGCCGACCTGGACGCCGCAGGGCTGTGGGAGGCGGTGGTGCCGCCGGAGGACGCGGCGTCGGCGGTGATCGCCAAGAAGGACAGGCCGACGAGGGCTTACCTGCTCCGGGCGCTCGGCGACGACATTCTCCTGCAGGTGGCCGCGAAGAAGACCGCGGCGGAGATTTGGAGCAGCTTGAAGGCCCGGTACGTCGGAGCAGATCGCGTGCGCGCGGCAAGGCTGGGCACGCTGCGCGGGGAGTGGGAGCTCCTGCGCATGGCGAGCGGCGAGTCGCTGAACTCGTTCGCCGGGAAGATCGGCGGCATGGCAGCGCGCTTCTCCGGGCTTGGGGCGATGCTCGACGACGCGGCGATGGTGAAGAAGCTGCTGGATTGTGTCCCCGATCGCCTGTACGTGGCGGTCGCTGGCATGGAGCAGTTCTGCGACCTGGGCTCGCTGCTCTTCGAGCACGCGCTCGGGCGCCTGAAGGCGTTCGAGGAGCGCCTCCGTCAGCGTGGACAGGTAGGCGGCGAGGGCGTGGACGGGCAGCTGATGTACACCGCGGCGCAGTGGCGTGCGCGTGAGCGGCGTCAGGGAGGTGCGCGGGACAACGACGATGACGACGACGCGCACAGCAGCGCATCGGGCTTCGGAGGCAACCGGCGAGGGCGCTGCTACAAATGCGGCGATCGCGGCCACTTCAAGCGGGAGTGCCCGCGGATGAAGAAGGCGCCGGTGGCGGAGCATGCGATGGTGGTGGACGCCGGCGTCGAGGACGATGGCCTACTCTGAGCGCGGCTTAGGGAGGTGTAGTGTAGGGCAAATAAGCCGCGGTGGCGCACCGGACGCAACCGGCCCGTGTATGGGCGTGAGCAGGACGCGTCGGGTGCGCCACGGGCGCGGGGTAGACGTGCGTGTGTGTGTGCGTGTGGTGCATGGGTGTGTCCGTGTGAGTGAACACCGCACGAGTGCGTGCGTTGGGTAGCCGTTGGAGGTTAGGGACGCGGTGGCCACGCCAGTTCGTTGCGGGCTGGGTGCGGAGAGCGCGCGGGAGCGCGTCGTGCGCGCGCGCCGAGCGGGCCGAACCAGGTCGCGTGGTGGGCACGGGAGTGTGGGTCGTGGCCCGATGTTGCCCGGGCATAAAAGCCACCGTGATGATCTTGTAATGGTGTGGGGTTTATGCGAGTACGAGCTCGTGGTATTGGCGTTCGTGCGCCGGGGAAAAACCTCACCGTGTCACTCCTCTTCCTCCCTCTCTGATCTTCCTCTTCCTCCTTCGTGTGAGCGACGGCGTCGAGAGAGAGAGAACCAAGTGCGAGGGAGAGGAGAGCTAGGGCTAGGGCAGCTCGGCAACAACATGGAGAACACAATCCATGACGCTCAGCTGGACATCCCGGACGCTCCCCCGACCACTGCTGCGGCCCTCGCTGAGATCGTGATTCTCTGCGGTGCAGATGACTTAGCTGCTGCTGCTGCCGCTCGTGCTGACGACGACGACGACGCTGCCGGTGACGCATATGTGCCCTGATGTGTCACCAATCCATGCTTCGCTCGCCTGGCGCCTCGTCGGTGTGCCTCCTCCCCCGGACCCACATCGTCTGTTGCTCCCACCGTACTCTAAGTTCTAGGTTGTATGTCTGGAGTATATCTGGCCATGGGCCGGGTCGGGCCGGGCTTGGGCCGGGCCTAAAAAAGCCCATGGCAGAAAACTGAGGCCCAGGCCCTCCCGGGCCCTACCACAGGGCCTACTTTCAAGCCCAAGCCTGACCCATCTGGTAAAAAGCCCTCAAAAGCCCTTAGGGCTTAGGGACGTGGGCCGGGCCTCTTCCTTAAAATGCCAATATGCCAAGCCCCAAGCCCGTCCAGGCCCTACTGGTGGGCTCAAAACTTAGGCCCAAGCCCGGCCCACTAGCAAACCCGTCGGGCCTAGGCCCTGGATTTTATGGCCGGGCTGGGTGGGCCGACAGGGCCGGGCCTGAGATGGCCAGGACTAGTCTGGAGCTGCTCCATGCACACCTCCTTGTATTAGTCTTTTCTGTCTAGTGTCGTAAGCTATCCAACTGCTATCCATGCCCTGGTGTCTCATGGGTTGTTATGAATAACTCCAAAATATCCATCTGTTCGTGGAATGTAAGAGAGTGTGGGGATGAATCAAAATGTGGTGATGTATTATCTGAATTAATCGCTATAAACCCTCACTGCGCTCTTTTACAAGAATCAAAACTTAACCAGATAGACGATCGAAAATTCATCTACTTTCTGCCATGATCTCTAGACCAAAGAACATTTCTTCCTGCTGATGGATCTGCAGGTGGCATTATCTCGCCAGCCAACTCTGGCCATCTCAACGTTCTATCCTATATGCATCATAACTTCGCCACTTCCCTCAAAGTTTCCTCTCTCGCTCACCCGTCAAACTTTGTCTTCACTAATGTCTACGCTCCCTCCTCTCGCCCGCTTAAACAAGCCTTCCTCGACGAATTCAAACAAATTAAACAGGATGATCACACGCCCTGGCTAATTGTTGGGGACTTCAACCTCCTTCGCTTCTCCCATTAGAAAAATAATCCAAACTTTCATCAACAAGAAGCCGATGCCTTTAACGCCCTAATAAACAACCTAGCCTTAATCAACTACCCCTCTTAGACCGCAAATTTACTTGGACCAATAATAGACCCTCCCCTACACTTGAACGGCTAGACCGAGCTTTCATCAATCTAACATGGAACTCCCACTTCCCAAACACAACTTTATCTTCACTCACACGTATCACCTCCGATCACATCCCATTAGTCATCCAAGTCCAAACCACTGTCCCTCGTCCCCGCCTTTTTTGATTTGAATCACTTTGGGCCCTCTCTGCGGACTGCCACACACTTGTCCAAAAGCACTGGGCCCCCAATCGCTACAAAAAAAGACACATCCGTGACATTTTGGGCCGAACGAATTTTTTTCCTGTCATGCTTATGACACTTCTATGACGATAATTGTGATAAAACCCAGTAGCATCGTAGATGTGGTGGGCTCCTACTTCTATGACAAAAATCATGACAGAAAATGGGCTTTTCGTCCTGGGCAGGCCGGAAACGCAGCTGCATAACATTGTTTGGGCCGTTCATGACGGAAAAAACTGTGGTAGAAGTGAGGGCGAGGAAAATTTCAGAGAGTTCCCGGTTACGGTGAGTGGTCGGGGGCCGAGCGATGCGTGTTTCTCTCGTACACGTACGCGCGTAGGTGCGAGGCATTGGGCTCTAACTGAACCGAGCGAGGCATTCGCCTAATTGAACCCGAGTGATTGCACTGCAGGCTATGCGTTACTAAACCCGACCGATCGATCGATGGCTGTTAACTGACCCCGATCGAGCGATTCCTTCGCTACTGCTGCTAACTGAAGCCGATCAATAGGGCCCTGTTTCGACCGTAGGAGGACCAACAGAAGTCTGTTTCCTCTGTTTTGCGGTACGCCAGACCCCTCCCGATGAACAGGATCCTGTTTCAATCGTGGCCGGTCGAACACAAGGCCGCTTCCTCCGTTCTGCGGTACCCATGCCTCGTTTCCATCGGATGTTCCGTCCAAGCCGGTTGGCTCCCGATGAACAACACATGTTCTGTTGCCTCCTGATGAACACGACGCATTCCGTTGCCTCCCCATGAACACGACGATGACGCAGGTTCTCCGTTCTGACCCAGCCATGTACACGAGCCCTGGCCGTACGTATGCGCGAGTAGGCATTCGAGACCCCGCCCATATGTACGTACATGGCCGTATTTACTTTCTTGCACCCTGGCCGCTATACATACGTGTACATGCTACGTGCACACCTCTACTACGACACGTGCGCACCTCTACTATGATATGTGTGCGCCTCTACATCAACCAGTATGTACGTACACGTTCGCGACCAGAATGACAATGCTACGTACGCTTCGACTAGGTGGGTTCCGACTGTCAGGCACTTCCTTGCGTGCGAAGATGTAGCTGGTGTGGTCCCAGCAGTCAGGGGCGAATCATTTTTTTTGCCCGTAATATGGACACACTTCCTTGCGTGCAAAGATGTAGCTGGTAGGTCCCAGCAGTCAGGGGAGAAATGTTTTTTTCATGAAATATGGTGGCCCGTCTGGTGGGTCCCTGCTATCAGGTGGAGGAATCATTATCTTCCATGTAATAAGGAGGCGCTTCCTTGCTGCGGCCATGGACCCAACTGACATCCTCTCCATGTACAGTACTCTTCCGATGGAAGTCGTTCGTTGACCACATTGACCACACCGCGCCGAGAGCACCAAGGCGGTGGACGACGACAAGGCCTAGGAAGGGGACGACGCGAAGCCGGGGAATACGCGGAAGTGTATGCCCACGCGGAGAGGAGTACGAGGGTTCACTGGTTCGGTTGCGATGTGAGGCTACCGTCGCCGCAGAATAACAGGGGGTGTGGGTGAGTGGAGGGATGGCTTGGCCAGTGGTGGGAGTAGTAGGGGGCGGTGAGGCCTCCGCGGCAGCACAACCGGCCACATAAGGCAGGAGCAGGCGACACGACCGGCGCTGCTTTGGGCGGCTGGAGCAAGAAGACCAGAGGTTGAAGAAGCACTACGGCCGTTGGATGTACATCATACGGTCACTAGAGCTAGAATCGTTCATATTGACTAAGTTGACAAAGCCCTCCGTGCCCGTCAACATAGTAGGCCCACAAGTCAGCCTCCCACTATGCTGGGTCCCAGCTAGCAGGGGGAGTATTCATCTTTTTGTGCGTAATAAGGAGGCACTTCCTTGCGTGCGAAGATATAGCTCGTGGGTCCGAGCTGTCAGTGGCGGGAACATTTTTTTCGCAAAATACAGAGGCCCTTTCGGCGGGTCCCAGATGTTAGGTGGAGGAATCATTATTTTGCGTGTAATAAACAGGCATTTCCTTGCATGCGGTCGTGGAACTAGCTGCCAGCCTCTCCACGTATAATCCACTTCAGATGCATGTCGGTCGTTGACCATGTTGACCACGCCGTGCCGAGTGCACTAGGGTGGTGGATGACGGCGAGGCCTAGGAAGGGAACGACACGGAGCCAGAGGAAGACTCGGCAGTTGTTTCCCACGTGGAGGGGCGTATGATTGTACGAGGGTTTACTGGTTCATCTGCCGTCGCTGGAGAATAACATCAGGTGTGGGTGAGTAGAGGGATGGCTAGGCCAGCGATGGGAGTATGGTGGGGCGGTGAGGCCGATATGGCAGCACGGCCGGCCGCGGGAGGAGAGAATAGGAAGTCCCGTCGGCGCTTGTTTGAGCGGCTGGAGCAGGACGAGCAGAGATTGAAGAAGCACGACGGTCGTTGGATGGACATCCAACAGTCACTGCTTGTGCGTCAACCTTTTTTTAGGAAAGCCTCAAATCTGTGGAAAACATCATACAACCCATCTGCCATTATTTCTAATAATTTATAGCCCATTTACTAATTCTTAAGGTTATTTTGGAGCCCATATTCTTTTTGTTAGCATTACAACCCATATTGTGGCCATGATTAAAAAACTATACGAAATTTTGCATATTTTGGTGCGGTCCGAACTGTTTTTAATCCCGAAATTTTGAGTCACGTTCAAACTGATTTAAAAAATAAATGTATATCAATATAAAATCCAACAAATTGTCCACGCATAAAAATCAGTGCAATTTAAAATCTCGAAATGAAAAAAAAGAAATTTGAAACTAATTTTTGGTTTGATGTGTTTTAAAAATGTACAACCCATTTCTCATTACTGATAGGGCATTTTCTCGGCCAGCCAAATGAAGCTCTCCTCGTCTTGAAAGATTTGCAGCCCAACAATCCTGACAAAGCGACTTTCTTGACAAATCACAAAAAAATTGGGCTAGCCAGTTGTGGGGACCCCAACTCATAAGTCAAGATCACCGAATGCACGTGTACAGTGATCCCAGAGATCAATGCTCACTGAACACACAGAAGCTGAATAACAAGAGTCTTATATCCATACATACCGTTTTACACAAGTAGGACCATTATGGTCAAGTCTTGAGTGTATCATTGCAGCGGAAATCTTCAATAACAACTTGGACCCATGTCATCTGCCTTAACCCTACAGGCATTCTGACTGGGAACCGTCCTAGCTCACACGATCGTCACCAAAATCTCTTCTTCATATACCTGCTCTTTCAAGCCTGGCCAAGTAAATAGCCAGGGACAAGCCAGTGAGTACGTTTGAATGTACTCGCAAGCAACCCAAGAGTGATAACAAAATAATTATGCAAGGCTCTGCTGCTGAATTGGCATTTTTGCGGAAAGCTAGTTTTTCTCATGCAAGTATGATCAACATACAAGGACATGAATGTGTCTGCAACAAGTATCAGGAGGTTATAGACACCAACATCGAGAAAGGGTTATAAATAACTCATGCTCAAGCTCATCGTAACTTCCTCACGAGCCGCATCATCAATATCACCAAACTGTGTTGTTTTTCAGAAACATATGGACGTAGCCCAAGAGCGGTTACCCAACTGTCCTTGACCGTTGACACGACTATTCGAATAGTTTTACACTCTGCAGAGGTTGCACACTGTACCCACAAGATCCGGGGAACTTCCGTGTCATCCACGACCCGCGATACCTCAAGTACCCGGGGTAAGCACCCGATCACTATCTTTCCCTAGACGACACTAACAAGGAGTCCACCCGTTGTTCCGTATCCTCACGATGTACATCATATGAGACTCACTCGAGATCGTAACATCCGAGAGGGGACACAACGGTGTATCCGGTGCCCTGTAAAAACAGTCATGGCCGCCCTACCTGGCACGACCCCGTCCCGAGAGAGAGCACCAACTCTCCCCCATCACTAGTAATGCGGGCTCCAAGCTAGTATCGGCCTAGGTAATCAATAATGCCCTTTCCCATATAAGGGTAGAGTGGTTGCGCATGTAAGGTTGGAATAACGGTCGCAACTTAAACCAATCCGTTTTGAAAACAACACACACTTGCCTCGGTACACCACTTCGTCATCAAGTGGTTACCCATCTCATTATCTCCCTCAGGCATAAGTGGCACCCGACGGGGTTTTCGAAAAGTCTTTTGAAAGTACTTTGTCTTCTTCACCATGCATATACCCGTCCCTTTTTGCGCAGCATCTACTTTAGCATTCTATCTACTCCCACCGGCATAACCCTCATAGGAAGGTAGGATCATGCCCAATGCAAGTATCAACAAGGAAGTAACGAAGGCAACCCACCAAAGTGGTTACCACCTCATCATGATTCCAATGCAACAATAATAAAGTGCTATATGACATGTATAAAAAGGGTTTCGTAGACATGGTCAAAGGGCTGCTTGCCTATTTTAACAAAGTCTTCAAGGTCTTCAAATATCTCTGGTCCAACTCCGAGCATTTCGTCTACTTCGTCAACTATTGTCGAAAGCAACCATAATAAGCAACACAACAAGGCAGGAAATAAAAGTGCTCTAAAAATATGAGTTGGACTTTTCTAGGATACCTCTGGTCATGTGAGGGATGACCAAAGTGGTTTCATTAGGATTTGATCAATGAACATCTCTGAACATTTCAATATGATGGAATCAAGGGGTTTATGGATTTGCAAGAAGTGTACAGAAATATATTTTTGAAAAATGAGCAAAGACACCATTAAGCAAACCATGATTTTAGAAGCATCTAGGAGTTGGTTTCACTGGATTTGGAGTTCAAATGAATATTCTATGGATTTGCAAAGTTGACAAACATGAATAAATGGCTCATTATTTTGTGGGGTACAGAAAGTAATAATAAAAATGTTCATAAACTAAGTTATGAACTTAGAAGCATCTACGAATTTGAATCATGGCATTTGGATCAATTTTGAGCTCTCTGTGATTTTCTAAAGTTCATCATAGAAATAGGAAAAATAGGATTTGATATATATTTGTGACGGAAATGCCTCTGTAAAAATGTAACAATAGCACCATGTGGTAGGGAATGATTTTAGAAACTACTAGAAATTTGAACTACCCAATTTGGAGTTAATTTGGATTGTTTATGGATTTTACAAACTGTTCAGAAAAGAAAAAGGAAAAGGTCTTTACCCAAACGGGCTGGATCTGGGCGGCGACAGCATGCACTGGGCGAGACATAGCGGGGCAGGGCACTGGGCCGGCCCAGCGGCTCGGCCGCACGCGCGCAAGGGGCACGTTGGAGGCGGATTTCTCCCGACCCGTCTCCACTTGCCAGCGTGGCCTGGAGGCTGGGCCACTGACAAGCGAGGCCCGCCTGTCGGGTTCATCCCCAACCTCCCGCTCGAACAGAGCAGAGGCAGGGGGGCGGTGTCGACGGCGGCTTGCCGGCGCTACAGGCCACCGTTTCCCGTGAGCTGGCCACCAGCGTGCCCAGGGGCACCGGGTCGAGCAGGGCACTGGCCGCGGCGGACGAGGCTGACGGGGAGGTTGGGGCACGGTGTTGCGTCCGCGGAGAAGAAGAAGTTGAGTCTGGGAGAGGGCCGTGGGGAAGTGGGTGATGCTCTGGTGCAGGTATGAGCGGGAGGGGAGCACCGGAGAGCTCGAACTTGAGCGGTGGCCGGTGGCAAGATTTTCGGCCATGGAGGTGAATGGGGGCACTAGGGGAGGAATGGGTTGACCCGGGGAGCGTACGGGAGAGAGAGAGATAGCCAAAGGAGTCGAGAGGGGCTCGGGGTGGCCTTTTATGGCGGGGCGATGGTGCACCATGGACGAGTGCGCCGGCGAGGCCGTTGCCGTGGCTAGTGGTCGTGGGGGCTCGTGTGTGCGTGTCCGGGGCGTTTGTAGAGATGTTCTACGGCCGGGGGAAAGGAGAGAAGGATCGGGGAAGTGGCAGAGCGTTGCGCATGTGGGCTCGCCCATTGGGGCTCTCGGGCGGCTCTGGCGCGCTTGCGAGGGGGCAACAGGAGGGAGAAGGAGGAGGGGGACCAGGCCGTGGCGTGTTGCAGACGCCGAGGCGCGTCGACTGGCGCGCTTGGGAGGCCCGAGGTGGACGGGAGTGCGGCTGCAAGGCTCGGCCGCCACTGTAGCATGCTCCAGAGCCGGCATGAGCGTGTTTTGCATGCTCTGCCGTGTCCACTTGCATCTGGTGTGTGCTGGGTGATGGGCTAAAGCCTGGGGTGACGTTGGAGGGCTATCAAAGTCAAAGAAAAAGAGAGGGGAGCAGAAAGAGAGGGAAAGTTGCTGGACAGAGATGAAAAATGGGGTTGTCACTCCCAAATAATTGAGCCGAAGCCATCCAACTCTTGCCAGTGGTAGATGGGTTCTAGGACATGATGTGGTAAGAATTGTGGCTCAAGGAGAATCCATTTGGTGCCCCAAATGTTGATCAAAAAATTATGGTAGAAGGTGTTTGATGATAGTTTGGTCAAGCAAATGGATTCCACTTGACATGAGAATCAACATGATCAAATGGCATAACAATTGAGGATTATCACCAAGTTTGATCTCATTTGAAGAAAGTTGCCAATGTAACTTTGGCAAACCCTAGAAATGAGCAGAAATGGACTTCCCAAGATTTAGTCATGCAACCCTATTCTCCTTGATGCACCACTTGGTGTAGTGTCATCATTTGGGGTTCTGAACATGTCCACAAAAGTTCAGATCAAAAGGAGAAAGTTTCCAATGTAGATTTGTTCAAATTTGGTTCTGGACAGGAAGGGTTTTGGGGCACTTTTATCAATATATCATTTTCTCCAACTTGTGCCATTTGGTCTAGATGAATGATTAGACCATATGAGCATGTTCACAAGGTTTGAGAACATTTGGACATGTTTGGCAAAGTAAAGTTGCTCAAACTTCAAAATGGACAGAAATGGTTTTGAGGGGATTTCATGGGGTTATACTATTCTCCATGACATGATACTTGTCAAGATCATCAAATATGTCATATGTGACATGATAGAATTTTCTTGGAAATTTTGGAGAATATTTCCTTTGTAAATATTTCAAAAGCTTGAAATGTCCAGAAAGGGTTTTTGAGGGTTTTAACCAATATTTTGAACATGACCATGTGTTGAACATGACCTGAGTTTCCCTGATTTTTGTCAAATATTAGTAAAACAATAAAATAATTTTTCCCTATTAAAGACCATTCCTGGCCTTAAGAAAAAGCTTTTAAATAAAATAGGAAAATAACTTTTAAAATTATATTTTTGTGGTTTCTGGGTATCCTATATATAATAGGAGTCTAATATAGTTTTGGAAAGATTTTTACTGCCCTTAATTAAGTACTTGCAGTGCAAACCTCAATTCAGGGGTTTTTGAAAAACTAATTTTTTGAAAATACTATTTGGCCAAATTATTTTTGTAAGAAAATTGTATGCTGTACTATACACATGGCATGATCATTGGGCAGAAGTTTTGGATCAAGGAGAAGGAGTATAAGAGTTGGAGGATTTATTTGATTTTTAGAGCACTTGCAAACAACAGACAAAATCCAATCAAGGCAAAGTCCAAAACACACAAAAGTTTTTGTGAAACCACATTTTATCATTATTTATTACTTTATGTGTTGTGCCCTGAAAATCAGGGTGTGATACCATATCAGAAAGAAAAAAGAACTACTGGGCTGGTCTGTGGTAAACATAAAAGAAAAGGCTGTCTAGACAGGTCAGAGTGCCCCGCACAACCCAGTTAACACCCTGCTTCCGTCTCAAAAACAAATTAGATAAATGTCACTCCAATTATGGCGATTCATAAAAATGCCACTGCAATTTCCAAACTTTGAAAAATGCCACTGCAATTTTTGCAAACTTTAAAAAACGCCACTGCAATTTGCAAACTTTGAAAAATGTCACTCGAGACTTCGAAAAGTGCCACTGAAAATGGCATGAAATGGCATTTTTCAAAGCTTGGAAATTGTAGTGGCATTTCTCGGAATCACCAGATTTGGAGTGGCATTTATCAAATTAACCCAAAACAAAAATAACTGGGCAAGCAGCTGGGTCCCTGGTGTCAGCCGCTCGTTGTGCAATTCTCTTGTTTATTGACTACGTTGACAATGGCATGGGACCCAGATGTCAGAAATCCATTAGGAGGAGCCATTTTTTTATTGGCTTGAAATAAGAAGGCACTCGCTTGCGTACTGCCATGACCTTTGTGGATCCCTGCTGTCATCCTCTCCACATACAATCATTTCCTGATTGTGTACGCGTCAACTTGGTAGGCCCACAAGTCAGCCTCCAAACCCATGGCGAACAAATACAACCCGTTTAAAAAAATATAGCCCATTCCATACGTTCAAACGGAAAGTTCAATATTCAGAGAAAAGTAACATGTTTGATCCAGATATAGAGTACTGAACTTCCACGTTGACAACCATCATAGCTAAGTTAAATTTCTACTCCCACTAATACTCTAGTAGCATACAAGTACTAACTTACTCTTAGCTAACTAGACGATGCCGGCTGCCATCTGCGGTACACGCTAAACGCCGGCACCGGGGTCCTCTGCCTCGCCTCAAACTTGCCAAAGGTGCAATAGGGCGCATTGCTCATGCGCGTTGGCCCTTTCTATGTCGGCGTGGTCCGCGGAAGCTTCTGCTTCTAAGCGGGAAACCCACTTAATGAGCTGGTAGTAAAATTCAGCGTCACGAACGCGTGTGTGCCCGACATCCTCCAGGGCTATTTGTCGGGTGCCGGCCTCCACGTAGTCGGCCCAGTTGCTGGCGCTCTACTCGCGACTCAGAGCGTCGGTGCACTGCTGCTCCATGTCCCGCTGGCGGCGCATATCGGCGATACACTGCTCCTCGGCCAGGCGGTCGCGCTCCAACAACTCCTCATACTCCGCATTGCCATCTAAAGACCGATAGAATGCCTCCTCCCTCCATCTGCCTTCTGGTGAAAAACCGAACACAAGTTCCAGCGGTGACGGCCTTCGGTGTTGCCTCTCATGGATGGACGGGGGCATGGCAGACATGGCGAGAGCGAGGATAAGTGGAGAGCGATGTCGGGCTGGTGGGGGCTTATGAGGATAGGGAGAGTTGGGTGATGGTGCCACCGGAGAAGTCCGGGAAACAATATTTATAGGCGGAAGGTAGGCGAACCAGCGTGTTGCAGGAAACACAACGATCATCGCGGTCAATGGAATTCAATGCATAAGCAGGTTGGTGACATTTTTGAATTAAGCCCTGCAAACCAGAAAGGAGATAGTACATGCGTGATCCGCTATTTATTCGTGTAGGATCGAGTAGGTCGTTTTTTCAATTGAGCCCTGCAAACCGAAAAGGAGGTAGTACATGCGTGATCTGCTATTTATCCGTGTAGGATCGATTAGGTCGGAGAGTGTACGTGTAGGATCGAGTAGGTCAGATGGTGTACGTGTATGATCGCATTAGCTGATGAACATTCGCTGGGAGATAAGGCATTTGCGAACGTTTTTGCTGGCAGTTTCTTCATATTCGCATGACATTTTCTTCAGAGGAGCTTGTAAGTTTTTTCAAAGGTAGGTGTCGGTGTCAAAATCGGTAGATCTCGGGTAGGGCATCCCGAACTATGCGTCTAAGGATTGAAGGTAACAAGGAGGCAGGGGACACGATGTTTACCCAGATTCTGGCTCTCTTAATGGAGGTAATACCCTACTTCTTGCTTGATTGACTATGATGAATATAAGGGTTACAAGAGTTGATCTACCTTGAGATCGTAATGGCTAAACCCTAGATGTCTAGCGTGTATGATTGTGATTCTTGCCCTACGGACTAAACCCTTCGGTTTATATAGACACCGGAGGGATCTAGGGTTGTACAGAGTCAGTTACAGAGGAAGGAAAGTATGTGATCCATGTTGGGGAACGTAGTAATTTCAAAAAAAATTCCTACGCACACGCAAGATCATGGTGATGCATATCAACGAGAGGGGAGAGTGTGTCCACGTACCCTCGTAGAACGACAGCGGAAGCGTTAGCATAACGCGGTTGATGTAGTCGTACGTCTTCACGGCCCGACCGATCAAGCACCAAACGCACAACACCTCCGAGTTCTTGCACACGTTCAGCTCGATGACGTCCCTCGAATTCTGATCTAGCCGAGTGTCGAGGGAGAGTTCCATTAGCACGATGGTGTGGTGACGATGATGATGTTCTACCGATGCAGGGCTTCGCCTAAGCACCACTACGATATTATCGAGGTGGATTATGGTGGAGGGGGGCACCGCACACGGCTAAGAGATCAATGATCAATTGTTGTGCCTAGAGGTGCCCCCCTGCCCCTGTATATAAAGGTTCAAGGGGGAGGGGGCGGCCAACCAGGAGGAGGGTGCTCCAAGGGGAGTCCTACTCCCACCGGGAGTAGGACTCCCTCCTTTCCTTGTCCAAGTAGGAGAGGGGGAAGGAAGGGAGAGAGGGGAGGAAGGAAAGGGGGGCGCCGCCCCCCCTCCTTGTCCAATTTGGACTAGAGGGGGGAGGGGCACGTGGCCTGCATTGGCCGCCCCTCCTCTTCTCCACTTTGGGCCCAAGTGGCCCATCCCCTGGGGGGGGGGGGGGTTCCGGTAACCCCCCGGTACTCCGGTATATATCCGATAACCCCCAAAACTTATTCCGGTGTCCGAATATAGTCGTCCAATATACCAATCTTCATGTCTCGACCATTTCGAGACTCCTCATTATGTCCGTGATCACATCCGGGACTCCGAACTACCTTCGGTACATCAAAACATATAAACTCATAATATAACTGTCATGTAACTTTAAGCGTGCGGACCCTACGGGTTCGAGAACAATGCAGACATGACCGAAACACGTTTCCGGTCAATAACCAATAGCGGAACTTGGATGCTCATATTGGCTCCCACATATTCTACGAAGATCTTTGTTGGTCAAACCGCATAACAACATACGTTGTTCCCTTTGTCATCGGTATGTTACTTGCCCGAGATTCGATCATCGGTATCTCAATACCTAGTTCAATCTCGTTACCGGCAAGTCTCTTTACTCGCTATGTAATACATCATCTCGTAACTAACTCATTAGTCACATTGCTTGCAAGGCTTATAGTGATGTGTATTACCGAGAGGGCCCAGAGATACCTCTCCTACAATCGGAGTGACATATCCTAATCTCGAAATACGCCAACCCAACAAGTACCTTCGGAGACACCTGTAGAGCACCTTTATAATCACCCAGTTACGTTGTGACGTTTGGTGGCACACAAAGTGTTCCTCCGGTAAACGGGAGTTGCATAATCTCATAGTCACAGGAACATGTATAAGTCATGAAGAAAGCAGTAGCAACATACTAAACGATCAAGTGCTAAGCTAACGGAATGGGTCAAGTCAATCACATCATTTTCTCAATGATGTGATCCCGTTAATCAAATGACAACTCTTTTGTCCATGGCTAGGAAACATAACCATCTTTGATAAACGAGCTAGTTAAGTAGAGGCATACTAGTGACGCTCAGTTTGTCTATGTATTCACACATGTATCATGTTTCCGGTTAATACAATTCTAGCATGAATAATAAACATTTATCATGATATAAGGAAATAAATAATAACTTTATTATTGCCTCTAGGGCATATTTCCTTCAGTCTCCCACTTGCACTAGAGTCAATAATCTAGATTACACAGTAATGATTCTAACACCCATGGAGCCTTGGTGTTGATCATGTTTTGCTCGTGGAAGAGGCTTAGTCAACGGGTCTGCAACATTCAGATCCGTATATATCTTGCAAATCTCTATGTCTCCCACATGGACTTGGTCCCGGATGGAATTGAAGCGTCTCTTGATGTGCTTGGTCTTCTTGTGATATCTGGATTCGTTTGCCAAGGCAATTGCACCAGTATTGTCACAGAAGATTTTCATTGGACCCGATGCACTAGGTATGACACCTAGATCGGATATGAACTCCTTCATCCAGACTCCTTCATTTGCTGCTTCCGAAGCAGCTATGTACTCCGCTTCACATGTAGATCCCGCCACGACGCTTTGTTTAGAACTGCACCAACTGACAGCTCCACCGTTCAATATAAACACGTATCCGGTTTGCGATTTAGAATCGTCCGGATCAGTGTCAAAGCTTGCATCAACGTAACCATTTACGACTAGCTCTTTGTCACCTCCATAAACGAGAAACATATCCTTAGTCCTTTTCAGGTATTTCAGGATATTCTTGACCGCTGTCCAGTGATCCACTCCTGGATTACTTTGGTACCTCCCTGCTAAACTTATTGCTAAGCATACATCAGTTCTGGTACACAACATTGCATACATGATAGAGTCTATGGCTGAAGCATAGGGAACATCTTTCATTTTCTCTCTATCTTCTGCTGTGGTCGGGCATTGAGTCTGACTCAACTTCACACCTTGTATTACAGGCAAGAACCCTTTCTTTGCTTGATCAATTTTGAACTTTTTCAAAACTTTACCAAGGTATGTACTATGTGAAAGTCCAATCAAGTGTCTTGATCTATCTCTATAGATCTTGATGCCCAATATGTAAGCAGCTTCACCGAGGTCTTTCATTGGAAAACTTTTATTCAAGTATCGTTTTATGCTATCCAGAAGTTCTATATCATTTCTAATCAATAATATGTCGTCTACATATAATATTAGAAATGCTACAAAGCTCCCACTCACTTTCTTGTAAATACAGGCTTCTCCAAAAGTTTGTATAAAACCATATGCTTTGATTACACTATCAAAGCGTTTATTCCAACTCCGAGAGGCTTGCACCAGTCCATAAATGGATCGCTGGAGCTTGCACACTTTGTTAGCATCCTCTGGATCGACAAAACCTTCTGGTTGCATCATATACAACTCTTCTTCCAGAAATCCATTCAGGAATGCAGTTTTGACATCCATTTGCCAAATTTCATAATCATAAAATGCGGCAATTGCTAACATGATTCAGACAGACTTAAGCATCACTATGGGTGAGAAAGTCTCATCATAGTCAACCCCTTGAACTTGTTGAAAACCTTTCGCAACAAGTCAAGCTTTGTAGACGGTAATATTACCATCAGCGTTAGTCTTCTTCTTGAAGATCCATTTATTCTCAATGGCCTGCCAATCATTGGGCAAGTCAACCAAAGTCCACACTTTGTTCTCATACATGGACCCCATCTCAGATTTCATGGCCTCAAGCCATTTTGCGGAATCTGGGCTCATCATCGCTTCCTCATAGTTCGTAGGTTCATCATGGTCAAGTAACATGACCTCCAGAGTAGGATTGCCGTACCACTCTGGTGCGGATCTTATTCTGGTTGACCTACGAGGTTCGGTAGTTACTTGATCTGAAGTTTCATGATCAATATCATTAGCTTCCTCACTAATTGGTGTAGTCGTCACAGGAACTGGTTTGTGTGATGAACTATTTTCCAATAAAGGAGTAGGTACAGTTACCTCATCAAGTTCTACTGTCCTCCCACTCACTTCTTTCGAGAGAAACTCCTTCTCTAGAAAGGATCCATTCCTAGCAACGAATGTCTTGCCTTCGGATCTGTGATAAAAGGTGTACCCAACAGTCTCCTTTGGGTATCCTATGAGGACACATTTCTCCAATTTGGGTTCGAGCTTATCAGGTTGAAGCTTTTTCACATAAGCATCGCAGCCCCAAACTTTAAGAAGCGACAACTTTGGTTTCTTGCCAAACCATAGTTCATAAGGCGTCGTCTCAACAGATTTTGATGGTGCCCTATTTAACGTGAATGCGGCCGTCTCTAAAGCATAACCCCAAAACGATAGCGGTAAATCAGTAAGAGAAATTATAGATCGCACCATATCTAGTAAAGTGTGATTACGACGTTCGGACACACCATTACGTTGTGGTGTTCCAGGTGGCGTGAGTTGCGAAACTATTCAGCATTGTTTCAAATTTAAACCAAACTCGTAACTCAAATATTCTCCTCCACGATCAGATCGTAGAAACTTTATTTTCTTGTTACGATGATTTTCAACTTCACTCTGAAATTCTTTGAACTTTTCAGATGTTTCAGACTTATGTTTCATTAAGTAGATATACCAATATCTGCTTAAATCATCTGTGAAGGTGAGAAAATAACGATACCCGCCGCGAGCTTCAATATTCATTGGACCACATACATCAGTATGTATGATTTCCAACAAATCTGTTGCTCGCTCCATAGTTCCGAAGAACGGTGTTTTAGTCATCTTGCCCATGAGGCATGGTTCAAAAGTACCAAGTGATTCATAATCAAGTGATTCCAAAAGTCCATCAGTATGGAGTTTCTTCATGCTCTTTACACCAATATGACCTAAACGGTAGTGCCACAAATAAGTTGCACTATCATTATCAACTCTACATCTTTTGGTTTCAACATTATGAATATGTGTATCACTACTATCGAGATTCATCAAAAATAGACCACTCTTTAAGGGTGCATGACCATAAAAGATATTACTCATATAAATAGAACAACCATTATTCTCAGATTTAAATGAATAACCGTCTCGCATCAAACAAGATCGAGATATAATGTTCATGCTCAACGGTGGAACCAAATAACAATTATTTAGGTCTAAAACTAATCCTGAAGGTGGATGTAGAGGTAGCGTGCCGAGGGCGATCACATCGACTTTGGAACCATTTCCCACGTGCATCGTCACCTCATCCTTAGCCAGTGTCCTCTTAATCCGTAGTCCCTGTTTTGAGTTGCAAATATTAGCAACAAAACCAGTATCAAATACCCAGGTGCTGCTGCGAGCTCTGGTAAGGTACACATCAATAACATGTATATCACATATACCTTTGTTCACCTTGCCATCCTTCTTATCCGCCAAATACTTGGGGCAGTTCCGCTTCCAGTGACCAGTCCGTTTGTAGTAGAAGCACTAAGTCTCAGGCTTAGGTCCAGACTTGGGTTTCTTCTCTTGAGCAACAACTTGCTTGCCGTTCTTTTCGAAGTTCCCCTTCTTCTTCCCTTTACCCTTTTTCTTGAAACTGGTGGTCTTGTTGACCATCAACACTTGATGCTCCTTTTTGATTGCCACCTCCGCAACCTTTAGCATTGCGAAGAGCTCGGGAATAGTCTTGTTCATCCCTTGCATATTATAGTTCATCACAAAGCTCTTGTAGCTTGGTGGCAGTGATTGGAGAATTCTGTCAATGACGCAATCATCCGGAAGATTAACTCCCAGTTGAATCAAGTGATTGTTATACCCGGACATTCTGAGTATATGCTCACTGACAGAACTATTCTCCTCCATCTTGCAGCTGTAGAACTTATTGGACACTTCATATCTCTCAATCCGAGCATTTGCTTGAAATATTAACTTCAACTCCTAGAACATCTCATATGCTCCATGACGTTCAAAACGTCGTTGAAGTCCCGGTTCTAAGACGTAAAGCATGGCACACTGAACTATCGAGTAGTCATCAGCTTTGCTCTGCCAAACGTTCACAACGTCTGCAGTTGCATCTCCAGCAAGCCTGGCACCTAGCGGTGCTTCCAGGACGTAATTCTTCTGTGCAGCAATGAGGATAATCCTCAAGTTACGGACCCAGTCCGTGTAATTGCTACCATCATCTTTCAACTTCGCTTTCTCAAGGAACACATTAAAATTCAACGGAACAACAGCACGAGCTATCTATCTACAATCAACATAGACATGCAAAATACTATTAGGTACTAAGTTCATGATAAATTTAAGTTCAGTGAATAATATTACTTAAGAACTCCCACTTAGATAGACATCCCTCTAATCATCTAAGTGATCACGTGATCCAAATCAACTAAACCATAACTGATCATCACATGAAATGGAGTAGTTTTCAATGGTGAACATCATTATGTTGATCATATCTACTATATGATTCACGCTCGACCTTTCGGTCTCAGTGTTCCGAGGCCATATCTGCATATGCTAGGCTCGTCAAGTTTAACCTGAGTATTCTGCGTGTGCAAAACTGGCTTGCACCTGTTGTAGATGGACGTAGAGCTTATCACACCCGATCATCACATGGTGTCTGGGCACGACGAACTTTGGCAACGGTGCATACTCAGGGAGAACACTTTTATCTTGAAATTTAGTGAGAGATCATCTTATAATGCTACCGTCAATCAAAGCAAGATAAGATGCATAAAGGATAAACATCACATGCAATCAATATAAGTGATATGATATGGCCATCATCATCTTGTGCTTGTGATCTCCATCTTCGAAGCACTGTCATGATCACCATCGTCACCGGTGCGACACCTTGATCTCCATCGTAGCATCGTTGTCGTTTCGCCACCTATTGCTTCTACGACTATCGCTACCGCTTAGTGATAAAGTAAAGCAATTACAGGGCGATTGCATTGCATACAATAAAGCGACAACCATATGGCTCTTGCCAGTTGCTGATAACTCGGTTACAAAACATGATCATCTCATACAATAAAATATAGCATCACGTCTTGACGATATCACATCACAACATGCCCTGCAAAAACAAGTTAGACGTCCTCTACTTTGTTGTTGCAAGTTTTACGTGGCTGCTACGGGCTGAGCAAGAACCGTTCTTACCTACGCATCAAAACCACAATGATAGTTCGTCAAGTTAGTGCTAGTTTAACCTTCTCAAGGACCAGGCGTAGCCACACTCGGTTCAACTAAAGTTGGAGAAACTAACACCCGCCAGCCACCTATGTGCAAAGCACGTCGGTAGAACCAGTCTCGCGTAAGCGTACACGTAATGTCGGTCCGGGCCGCTTCATCCAACAATACCACCGAACCAAAGTATGACATGCTGGAAAGCAGTATGACTTGTATCGCCCACAACTCACTTGTGTTCTACTCGTGCATATAACATCAACGCATAAATCCTAGGCTCGGATGCCACTATTGGGGAACATAGTAATTTCAAAAAATTTCCTACGCACATGCAAGATCATGGTGATGCATAGCAACGAGAGGGGAGAGTGTGTCCACATACCCTCGTAGACCGAAAGCGGAAGCGTTAGCACAACACAGTTGATGTAGTCGTACGTCTTCACGGCCCGACCGATCAAGCACCGAATGCACGACACCTCCGATTTCTTGCACACGTTCAGCTCGATGACGTCCCTCGAACTCCGATCCAGCCGAGTGCCAAGGGAGAGTTCCGTCAGCATGACGACGTGGTGATGATGATGATGTTCTATCGACGCAGGGCTTCGCCTAAGCACCGCTATGATATTATCGAGGTGGATTATGGTGGAGGGGGGCACCACACACGGCTAAGAGATCAATGATCAATTGTTGTGCCTAGAGGTGCCCCTGCCCCTGTATATAAAGGTTCAAGGGGGAGGGGGCGGTCGGCTAGGAGGAGGGTGCGCCAAGGGGAGTCCTACTCCCACCGGGAGTAGGACTCCCTCCTTTCCTTGTCCAAGTAGGAGAGGGGGAAGGAAGGGAGAGAGGGAAGGAAGGAAAGGGGGGCGCCGCCCCCCTCCTTGTCCAATTCGGACTAGAGGGGGAGGGGGCGCGCGGCCTGCCCTGGCCACCCCTCCTCTTCTCCACTTTGGGCCCAAGTGGCCCATTAACCCCCCCGAGGGGGGGGGTTCCGGTAACCCCCCGATACTCCGGAATATATCCGATAACCCCCAAAACTTATTCCGGTGTCCGAATATAATCGTCCAATATACCAATCTTAATGTATCGACCATTTAGAGACTCCTCGTTATGTCCGTGATCACATCCGGGACTCCGAACTACCTTCGGTACATCAAAATATATAAACTCATAATATAACTGTCATCTAACTTTAAGCATGCGGACCCTACGGGTTCGAGAACAATGTAGACATGACCGAAACACGTTTCTGGTCAATAACCAATAGCGAAACCAGGATGCTCATATTGGCTCCCACATATTCTATGAAGTTCTTTATTGGTCAAACTGCATAACAACATACGTTGTTCCCTTTGTCATCGATATGTTACTTGCCCGAGATTCGATCGTCCGTATCTCAGTACCTAGTTCAATCTCATTACCGGAAAGTCTCTTTACTCGTTATGTAATACATCATCTCGTAACTAACTCATTAGTCACATTGCTTGCAAGGCTTATAATGATGTGTATTACCGAGAGGGCCCAGAGATACCTCTCCGACAATCGGAGTGACAAATCCTAATCTCGAAATACGCCAACCCAACAAGTACCTTCGGAGACACCTGTAGAGCACCTTTATAATCACCCAGTTACGTTGTGATGTTTGGTGGCACACAAAGTGTTCCTTCGGTAAACGGGAGTTGCATAATCTCATAGTCACAGGAACATGTATAAGTCATGAAGAAAGCAGTAGCAACATACTAAACGATCAAGTGCTAAGCTAACGGAATGGGTCAAGTCAATCACATCATTCTCTCAATGATGTGATCCCGTTAATCAAATGACAACTCTTTTTTCCATGGCTAGGAAACATAACCATCTTTGATAAACGAGCTAGTCAAGTAGAGGCATACTAGTGACGCTCAGTTTGTCTATGTATTCACACATGTATCATGTTTCCGGTTAATACAATTCTAGCATGAATAATAAACATTTATCATGATATAAGGAAATAAATAATAACTTTATTATTGCCTCTAGGGCATATTTCCTTCAATCCAAACGCCAAGCTTGCCATCCACGTCAAGGAGAGTCCCATCCGGACACGGGGAAGGTTCCTCTATCTTGTATCTTCACGGCCCATCAGTCCGACCTATATCACATAGCCCGGACGACCGAGGACCCCTTAGTCCAGGACTCCCTCAGTAGCCCCTGAACCAGGCTTCAATGACGACATATCCGGCGCGCGGACTATCTTCAGCATTGCGAGGTTGGTTCCAATTTTCTGAATACTTCAACATAGTTTTCCGCATACAAGAGCTGTGTCCCGCCTTGCTTTAACACGTACAACCCTAAGTTGTAAAAAATAACAATACTTAAAAATAAGTCACGTCCATGGGCCACTTTTTTGGCGAGACATTATGTTCTAGCCTTTATAATTATTCTGAACTGTTTTACAGCCTCATTTCGTATTTCGAGGTACGGCCAATGACATGTCTTGTCGATGCAGAGATTGTGTCCCCTTATTATGGGATTGTTATCAATAGGGGTTTTGGGTAATCCAACCGTGTCATTCACACATCCCCTTGGGAATAGGCAAGATTTAAGGCTTGTGGGGGGGGGGGGGGCGCTTGATATTCGCTGCCCCTATAAGAGGACAAAAGAGCCATCTGTTCACCTGAGGCCTTCTCCTTCCTCTGCCTTTCAATCCCCCGAGCTCCAGCGCCCAAGTTCCAAACCTTTCCTTCCACCCCAGTTTTCTAACAGTGGCCAGATCTGGCTTCCAAGGCAAGTGGATGGCCTCCTCCGTGATGGAGAAAAACATCCAAGATCTACGGGAGGCGAGGTACCTGACAGCAGAGATAAAACATAGGCTTCCGACCCCAGGGCAGATCATCCCCAGCCCAGAGCCTGGCGAAAGGTTGGTTTTTATCCCCCAGTTCCCCCGAGGGCTTGGATTCAGCCTTCACCCCTTTGTCCGAGGTATTATGTACTATTATGGGCTGGATTTCCATGATCTGGCCCCGAATTCCTTCCTCCACATCTCGGTGTTTATCATCGTGTGCGAAGCATTCCTCCGCGTGCCTCCACACTTCAGCTTATGGCTCAAGGTTTTAAATGTGAAGCCGAAGGTGGTCGAAGTCTGACACGCCGAGTGCGGCGGCGCCATGGTGAGCAAGCTCAGCAAGGTTACCGGGCCCAAAGGAAGATTTGTAGACACCGTCAAGGTGTGGCGGCAGGAGTGGTTCTATATCACCAAACCCCGCGGCACCAAATGGGCCGCTACTCCTGCCTTCATATCTGGACCTCCACTATGGCTCACATCATGGACTAACAAGGGCCTAGATTGGGGGTTGACGGCGTCCTGGATATGGGGGTATCCAGCCCTGCCTGCCTGCGGCCCACCACGTGGCTCCATCGACGGCCTGGTACGGCCCAGCTTCAACACCAACATCACAAGACCTTCGCGAGGGGTGAAGCCTCGCGAGGCGGATGACGCCAAGGCCCCCGAAGGAAGCAGCCTCCTCAGGAGGGCTCCAGAGGGGCAGAGAGTTCTATGCAAGATACCTCACGAGGCTCAGCTGACGTGAGCCATGACGACCAAGGCCACACGGGCGCCAGGCGGGCGCAGAGTGCAGGTTTCCTCTTTGGTGCAAGGGAGGCAGGCCACAGGCATAGAGTCCTGAGGAATCAACCAAAGGTTGCCATTTCGGTGCAACGAGACCAAGACCGCCACGACGGTAGGACGGAGGTCATCCACGAGCCCACGGTAGCGTCACGACCAGAGGCTTTTCGCAGGCGAAGACTACTTTTGTCCGGATAGACTGTACTTCTTGTCCCCTTTGAAATCCCGCTATTGTGGAATCCCTTCCCGCTCATATTTGGGAAGAGGACCAAGGCCACTATAAATAGGACTAGCCACCACCATAGGAGGGGGACATATCTAGATTGGACCAAGGACAAGTAGAACACCGCACCAGCTCAAGAACACCTCTCCTCCGGAGGCTTATTCATCCAATGTACTTGTTCATCCATAGCCCCTCGAGGCAATCCACCACACCACACTGGAGTAGGGTATTACACCACAATGGTGGCCTGAACCAGTATAAATATATGTGTCTCTATGTCTCTTTGAGCTTGAC
Organism: Triticum aestivum; assembly: GCF_018294505.1. NCBI lineage: Eukaryota > Viridiplantae > Streptophyta > Magnoliopsida > Poales > Poaceae > Triticum > Triticum aestivum. The sequence goes on from NC_057801.1 coordinate 724,452,781, forward strand.
GTGTTAGGCCTAGGAAGATCACGAGTAGGCAGGCTGGACAGGTTGAGATCTCCGCACACACCCCAGAGTTCGAACCTTTCACGGGTTGACGGATCCCGAAATCCGACATTTGGCATGCTAGGTAGGGGTGCGTCGGATCTTATCTTTCGTCGACCAGTCCACCGCTGCTCCACCAACACCATGGCTGACACCCCGAGGGCGCACATTGAGCACTGGGTCATCTAGACCTCCTCGGCAGCACCCACCGGCTAAGAAGACCTCCACTCCGCCATGCTCGCAGCCCGCGTCCCACTGGGGGCAGCCGGCCTTGGGGGGCATGCGGCGCAACCCTCCCCACTGGTGCCGTGCCGCAGCCGCACGATCTGCGAACTACGTTGCTGCAACCGCCCCGCACTCTCGCAGGGAGGAAGCAAACATGCGGGCAGCAGGCATCATGGTTCGGGAGCTCTTGCGATGCATGCTGCTAGAGAGCGGCCGCGACGCCCTGCTGGAGCGCATCGCTGAACTGCTGGATGCGGCGTGCAGGGGGCGGCGCCATTCTGCATGCTACCCACATCCCTGGCAGTGGTGGGGGCGCGCGCTCAACCCCGACACAGCCACGCGCCCCCTCCCAGGGGCACTAGAGAGCCTCTCGACGCTGATCGGCCCCACACGGCGGCCTGCGCTGCCCCGAACGCGCCCCCTTAGCACGGGGCTGCCCTAGGCGATGTCACCAGGGGCCGCGTTGGCATACCGACCCCTGGCCAATAGGACCAGAGGGCGAGAGAAGCAGGTGTGAACGTAAGGTAGCCGGGCAGTGCTTCTGGTGCGAACAGCCCGGAAGCCTATGTCCCCGTCGTGATGGATCCAAGGCGCGCGCGAGGATAGGGCCCCAGCCGATCCCCCACACTAGGCTGGGTGCTGGACATACATGAGGCTGAGCTCTCCTTCAAACCACCACCAAGCCCTGACGATGCCTCCAACGGTGGCAGCCTTTGGGTACAGCTAACGCCGTAAGGACATGCTTACACTGACCATGGATCGTAGGTGAACCAGGACGCAGCAGGCGCCAGGGCTCTCAGGACGTCGGACCCCCCGCAGGAGCATGAGAGACATTGGGAGCAGCGAGGGGGGAGCCCAGCGGCAGGGCCCTCCTCGCACCGCGTGGAGCAGGGCCCTGCCTGGAGGTAGGTTCCCTGCCAGGAAGGCATCGGCGGGCCCTTCTCCTCGATGGGGGGACTACGGTCATCGAGGACGCCGCCATCGTCCCCCTTTCCCCTTGGTCTTGTCCTGGTTTCTGGTCTCCCCAATGGTGGTCGGGGGTGGTGCATGGCAGGTCCTTGTCGGGCGACATGAAGCAAGGCTCCGGCCTGTGAAGGTCTCCGCTCGTGACAATCTCACGTAATAATGAGTGGGGCTGTACACGCCCCGGAATCTCCTGAGTGCTGCCCTGGGGCCTCACGAGGGCTCCCACCCATGTCCTAGTGGAAGCACCATGCTCCGTGTTGGCCGTCGACACTGTCTCCAATGACTATGCCCAGCCAGTGGAAGCACTTAGCTCCGCGCTGGTGAGAAGACTGAAGACCGAAGACCAAAGACCAGTAGGGCGCCGGACGCGGCCGTCTGCTTTTTTCTTCCTTTTTGCGTTCGCTTGTCGCCTTTCTTTTGAAGCAGTTGTCTTTCGTGCGTTTATAAAAATGGGAGGAATTTTCTCGTTTCGCGTCGCTCTTTTGCCTTCAGTTCTCGCGTTCTTTCCGGAGCTCATGCCAACCAACCTGCCCTCTAGCGCCTCGCGAGAGGGGGCTGGGTACGGTGTATGCGCTGGTACCGGTTGCTCCCCACAGGGGCTCAAGGGTGCGGCCGCCTGCGCGCCCACCTCGCCACTGTCTGGCGCCTGGGTTCTCACGAGGCGCTCTACTACAGGCCGGCAGGCCCCTCGGGAGGCTTAGAACCTCATGAGCTCGCGGCAGGCTCGCCTCAGGAGAAGGGGCGCTGCTACAATGCCAGTCCTCACTTAAAGCCCACGAGACCAAAGATAAGTTGTAAGCAACCGCCTCGCTCGATGTCCTGTAGCCCTGCGAGGCCCTGCTCCGGGTGTTACTTCAAAAGCATTTAGCAACCTCACACATCATAAGGGGCGCCCCCTTCTCAAAATGCTCTCACCAGAATGCGTTCAAGTTTTTCATTGTACAGGTTAAAGCGAAAGAAACACTAGCCTAGCTAGATGCGCCTCCTTTGTCGCCCCCATCCACGCTGCTTGTGATGTAGTTGCCATCCTTCTCGACATCATCACCCGCTCCATCTTCTTTGACCACGAGCACGGCCGTGTCATCCTCAGGAGTCAGCTCCTTCACCAGGGCATTCACATGGACATCCACCCACTTGGAGAGCTTGTCTTGGATGGCTGCAGGCATGTGGGCTAGCACGATGCTGAAGTCAAAGTGAGAATCAAGGTTTAGGAGGTTGCTAAAGATATGCGAGAGTGCACGCCGAAGGAGGCCTAGGCTACTCTCTTCAACAAGCTGGCGAGCTTTCGTGGCCTGGTCTTCCAGGCGGGTCACGATGGTAGTAAAGAAGTTGAGATGGCTGGCGTAGTCGCGCTCATGCGGGTGAGGAGCGCTCTCATTGTAAATAGCACCCAAGGTGTTGTTGTCCCTAACACGCAGTCCTTGGAGCATGGAGCCGTGCTCGCTCTCCAGTGTCTGGCGGAGGCACTTTTCACTTGAAGCCTTCTCCAAGAGGGAGGCGGTGTCTTTGGCTTGCTTCCGGAGAGAGGATATCTCAGCACGACCGGCATTCAGGGCAGATTCGGAGGAAATCAGGGTACCCTGGGCAGCACTCTCGCGCTACTCCATGGCCTGCAGCTCGGTCTTCAAGACGGAGGTTCGGCCCTCAAGCTCAGCCCTAAGTAGCTCCAGTTACAGGCGGTGCCTTCCATCCAGTTCAGCATGCGCCTTTTCCACCATCTTCTCCACCTCCACCTGGACCTGAGCTTCTCGGGCGGTGATGGCGTCCTCAGCAACCGCGACCTGTCGCTCCCTCACCTCCAGCCTCTCCAGCGCCAAGCTATGTTCCACGGCATCCAGCGTCAAGTCTTCATGGCGCCTCAGGAGCTCCGCCTTGGCAAGGGCCACCTCGCCTGGTGAGGAGGCCAGCAAGGTGCGCCACTCCTTGACTTCGTGCTGCAGGGACGCAATTGAAGATAGAAGATCTTGCTTCCGCTCCTCAGCCGCCTCGCGACGGCGGTCGGCTGCCCCGGCCTCTTCCATGGCACGGGCGTGTGCCTCACGACAAGTCGCAAGCGAGGCTACCGCGCGTGCTTCGGCTTCATCATGCTGAAGCTTCCCAAGGTTGATGGCCACCTTCAGTCGCTGCCACTCATCCTCCAAGTGGCTTTTCTCCGCCTCAAGCCTGGTGTCGACATTGGCAAGCTCCCCGCCAAGATGGACCATCACACGCATCGCTTCACGAAAGAGTCTGAAGCGCACCACGCTACAACCGCGAGCAAGCCCAAGATCGTCACCAAGACCTGCGCCGGCCCCGGAGGCAGTTCAGGAGGCGCCGGATGCTCCGCTAGCTGACGGTCGGGGGCTGGCAGGTGTAGCCCCACGGCTTGAAGATGAAGGTTGCCTAGGGCGCACCCCCTCCTGGCAAAGGCAAGAGGAAGGATCACTGGCGCACCCTCTGTCTCGCAGCGGAGCCGTGAGGAGAGGGCGCAGGGGGCCGATTCCGGGGCACCCTTGCAGCATCGTGTTGGCTGAAGTTGGTCCCACACTCTATGCAAGATCAGGGCGCTGGGGGCTGCACCCGTCCATCAAGCTGGGGTCCTTGGGGGCCCGCCTCCCGAGTTTTCGCCTTTGTGAGGACCCTGCAAAACCACAACCATGAGACAACGCGGCGCGTTTGGAGGTCAAGAGCAAGGGTACTTACTCGTCAACGACCACATATCTCCTCGGCTTCAGCGACCGATGGGTGTCGTCGTCACGGCACGGGGACCTCTTCCTCTTTAGGAGCGACTCAAGCCACAGACGACACAGACCAGATCCCGACGGGCGATCCTCAGGAGGGGGAGCGCCCGGTGTGGTATCAGGAGGAAGGGTTCCAATGCCAGGGGCAGCCGATGACACTTCCCGGCTCACAGCTCCTGGGCCGTTGGTGGGCTCCGCGTCGTCAGCAGCCGCTCTGGAGCCATCATCCCGAGCGTTGGCAGGCTCGGCCTCCAGAGCTTGGGGCTGCACCAGCTCCACACCAGTTCCTTCCAGGGCCCCAGAAGCCTCGGACTCCTGAGCCTCTAGCGGGGCCAGGCCTCCGGAGGAGCTCCCAACAGCCGATGAAGGCGCGTGCCCCCTACCTCCCCACTCGGAGCGCGTGCGGCAGGATCAATCAGAAGAGGAGCCATGAAGACGGGGTTCTCGCGGGGCCCCTCAATGCCCTCGGGAAGCAACCCTCCTCGTCGAACAGAGGCATCTGTCCTGCGAGGGCCGCCTTGTTCGAGCACAGATAGAGAAGGTAGCCACCTCCCGGAAGGTCAGTGGGCTCAGACTCGCCGGTCAGGAGCTTGAGCACCATGCCCAGGGTATCAGCAGCCAAAGACGGCTCCTACAGCCTCATTGGATCCCCGACGCCTGAGAAGTCCCACATTGGGCGAGAATGGCGCTGGAGGGGAGCTATGCGCTGCCTCACAAAATCCTTCACCTCCATTGGTGCCGTCACCCCCAGGTCCTGGAGTCTCGCCAATCTCTTCCAAACGAAAGCAAGGCGCCGGTCGGAGAGCTTCTCATGACGCCAGCTGGAGCTAAGCGAGGCGGGCGACCCCGGAATTGTAAGAAGGGGGCTGAATGTGCGAGCGTCCATAAGAAGCCACTACTTCTGAAATACCTTCACGACAGGCAAAAGCTCGAAGTCAATCCCCGAGCCAGTGGTCGTGGCCACGACTTCGATGGACATGCACCCAGAGCGTTGGCGGGTGTCCACCAACTGAAGCATGAAGAAATGGCGAAACAAGGCCACGGAGGGAGTGATACCCACCATGGCCTCACAGAGGAAGGCGAAGACAGCAAGAAGGATGACAGAACGAGGGTCCAGATGCAACAGATGGATCTGGTAATGCGACATCACGGCATTGAAGAAAGAGGAGAAGGGAGGAATCAACCCAGCAAGAAGGGCATGGAGATAGATGGGATCACAGTGGCACTCATCTCTCTGGTTTGCCAAGACGCAGGGCGGGCAGCCGTCGCCTTCCCCTCATTGGAATCAGCGGCGAGCACGTGGCAAACCTTATCCAACCCCTGTTTGTTGATCACCGTCGACTGCTAAAGGGCTGGCTCCAGGGCCGGCGGAGGACCGGCCGGTGCGGGCGGCATTCCTTTCCTCTTCCTCGGCTTGGGGGCCATGGCGAGCACTGGAAGGAGACAGGGTGCCGTCGTCAAATCTATGGATGCCGCGGCAAGATTAGAAGGAAGGAAGCGAGAACCGGGCACGGTAATTTGCGGAGGGCTAACTGCTCTGGCAACGGGTGGCCACTGAGTCTGCCGAATAACAAGGCGGCATGAGGAAGTGGAGTCGCCCATGTCCCATGAATCGCCTCGCGTCATCAAGGCCGCAGGCGGTTAGGACCCGCGGTGCTCCGCACTTGCCCTTTGGCTTCGCCTGGAAGCCAAGTCTGAGCGCGCCTTGGGATCGGAGGCTACTGTCAACGTCCTAGATATGGGGGTATCAAGCCCTGCCTGCCTGCAGCCCGCCACATGGCTCCATCGACAGCCTGGTATGGCCCAGCTTCAACACCAACATCACAAGACCCTTGCGAGGGGCCAAGCCTCGCGAGGCGGACGATGCCAAGGCCCCCGAAGGAAGCAGCCTCCTCAGGAGGGCTCCTAAGGGGCGGAGAGTTCTATGCAAGATACCTCACGAGGCTCAGCTGACGTGAGCCATGACGACCAAGGCCAGGCGGGCGTCAGGCGGACGCCATGCGGGCGCAAAGCGCAGGTTTCCTCTTCAGTGCAAGGGAGGCAGGCCACATGCGTAGAGTCCCAAGGAATCAGCCAAAGGTTGCCACTTCGGTGCAACGAGACCAAGACCGCCAGGACAACAGGACGGAGGTCATCCACGAGCCCACCGCAACGTCACGACCAGAGGCTTTTCACAGTCTAAGACTACTTTTGTCAGGATAGAGTGTACTTCTTGTCCCGTTTCAATCCCGCCGTTGTGGAATCCCTTCCCGCTCATATTTGGGAAGAGGACCAAGGCCACTATAAATAGTACTAATGACCACCATAAGAGGGGGATGGATCCAGATTGGACCAAGGACAAGTAGAACACCGCACCAGCTCAAGAACACCTCTCCTCCAGAGGCTTGTTCATCCACTGTACTTGTTCATCCATAGCCCCTTGAGGCAATCCACCACACCACACTAGAGTAGGGTATTACACCATAATGGTGGCCTGAACCAGTATAAATATCTGTTTCTCTTTGAGCTCGACACATTAGGTCTGGGAAGATCACGAGTAGGAAGGCTGGGCAGGTTGAGATCTCCACACGCACCCCAGAGTTCGAACCTTTCACGGGTTGCCGAATCCCGAAATTCGACAGGGGTCCCCCAATGACATATTGATGCTGCAAAAGCGCATCAAGAGCATGATAGACATGGACATCACCCTGGATGATGTGATCCAGGTGATGCTCATCCGCCGAGCTCTCCCTTGCCAATGACAGCCTCTCAAGATGTGGGAGTTCAATCCGGAGGGGGCACGGACTCTTCATCACTTCTACGGCACGATGCACAAGAAGATCTGGAAGCTGGTTTTTAAGAAGCAGAAGACGTGGCCTTCAATGTCCAATCACACCGGCCTTTATTGCAACAATCCGGCATCCCCAATAAGTATCATGCTGCCGAATACCACTTAACTTGTTAATCTTAGGGAAGGGCCCTTGAAAATTCCATCTCTTGAACAGGACTGTATAAAGAAGGCTGAGCAAATTAAGTGTCCGGTCCCCCTTCCCGAAAACCCAGCTGATCCGGTATTAATGAAGATGCTCGTCCCGACGCCTTATCAGGCATCGGCGAAGAAGGACAAGAAGAAGAAGAAAGCAAAGGAGGTCCAAGGCGACCTCCATCCTGAAGAGACTTCAGGCACCGTGTCTGGAGGAACCTAAGCTCCTTCCTCTGATGAGGAAGACGAGGACGAGGATGACGAGGAGGAAGAGGAAGAGGAGGAGGAAGCATAGAACCCTCCTCCTAAGGGGAAAAAGAGAGCGGCCTCCGTAGATCCGAAGGATGGGGCGCCCAAGAGGGGAAGGGTATCCCTTTCCTATAACTCGGATTCGGGCCCCAAAGCCATTCCCAAGTACCGCTCCCACACCAAGCCCCTCGCCGAATCATGAGTACTTTCAAATGCCTTGTTCATATATAATCCTCTTTACAGATTATGAGAATAATATCAAATTTTTATGTCATAGTCTGGCCCGTGACATTCCTCAAGGGTCATCTTCATTGGGGGATCTTTCGTCGCACAAGATGGAGAGCGAGATGCCTCCACGGGCTTCCTCACCTCCTAGGGCGGACGATCCCGAGGTGTCATCCCAAAGGGTTTCTCCAGCCCCCGGAGAAGTATGAGGGACGATCAATGCGGCATCGGAGGCTGCCGAAGACATGGGAGGGGGGGGGGGGGGCGCAATCCCTATGGAAACCGACCATGGGGGTCCTGGGTCATCGAACCCTCAGCCGAATATCGTTCCAGAGACCCATACGGTCCTGGAATCGGATCGACAACCCCCTCTGCAGGAGGGGGGACAACGACTGTCGTGGTACTAAGTCTGACAGTAAGAATAGGGGTACGTATGAGGAGGCGAGGCCCTAGCTACGGCGAGGTTATACACACGAGTTTACGAGTTCAAGCCCCTCTCGGAGGAGGTAAAAGCCCTATGTCTCGGTGCCCTGAGGCGGTCGACTGGAATATAGGTGTATGTTACAAGGGGTGCGAACCCTTGTCCCAGAGGGGGGTGGCTTATATAGAGTGTGCCAGGACCCCTGCCGCCCTTCGTTATAGGAGTTCAATGTACACTAAGATAGGGCGTTACTGGTAACACCAGCTATAAAGTGCGTCATCAATGATCTTTGAGACTACAGAGTGAACGTCTGACCGTTGCCATCTTGAGTAACTCTAGGTCTTCTGTACTCTGAGTGGTTTCCTGTATGGTCGAATGACTCCATACAGGTCGAGTGAAATTGGGGGTAACCGAGTGAGGTGACTGGTCGAGTGGATTGCACTCGATGGCTTCAGTTGATACTCCTTGTTATATCTTGAACGTCCTTGACTCTAGGGTAGTGACCTTGGGTAGGGCGTATAGGTCAGGCCTATGACCCTACCCTAGGTCTATGGCATTGTCATTAGCCCCCGAATGGATTGAGGTCCGAGTGAAAAGAATGTTGAAGTTGTCCCTATCTTGACTTTTATGCTTCATAAAAATCCTTGTTGAGCTCAAGATTCCTGCTGAGACTTCGACTTTATTTCAGTCGCCTTGATCGATTCAAAGGTCAGCGAGTGAACTTGTACTGAAAATCTTCGAGTGTTGTAATGGTGCAAAATCTTCGGTGCAATTGGTTAATGCGGTTCCCAGATCTCACGGGATTCAAAAATTTGGGGAAGCGTGCAAGGTGGAGAGCGCCATAGTGAACGGGGCGGATAGACACAGGTGCCTCGATATTTGTGCCACCTTTTCCACCACTTATCCGGTGCGTGACTGTTGTGGGATTTGAAAGGTTTGCTCGGGCCCATGCGTCAGCCTCTCAGAAGTAGACCCTTAAAAGGCGTCGAGGCCGAGGCGTCTGCACTGTGTGCTCCCATTCCCCTTCTTCCTCTGCCTCTCCACCGTATCTCCTTTCGCCCTTGACGCTGCCGCTTTGCCAGTGTGCAGCCCTCCACCATGGTGAAGGACAAGACGACGGTGCTGGAGCACGCAAAAAGGCGACGGTGACGGCGAAGGGCAAGAAAATGAATCGGGGGTCGTCGTCGAGGTCCGTGTTGCCATCGGGTTGGATTCAGGGAGACTGTATCCGATCTACACTCTGGCCCGAGGATCTGAAGGACCTGGTCGCTACTGTTTTGATTGCCGCTGGGGCTACGAGGTTGCCGGAGGGTGAGACAGAACCACAATCATGGTCGGGTGAGTGTGTCCTTCTTGCTACCCACGTCGACCGTGGCTTCTCTCTTCCTCCGCATCCTTTTTTTCGAGGTTTTCTCAACTTCTTCGGTGCCTAGCTTCACCATTTTTCTCCCAATACCGTCACGTATCTCGCTGCGTTTGTGTCTATGTGCAAAAACTTCTTTTGTTGTCGACCGCACTGGGGTCTCTTGAAACACATTTTCACAATCCGCTCACAAACCATGAAAAAGGCAAATCCAAGTGACGAGAGGACACACGTGATCCAGATGTGCGGGGGTTTAGGGATCCAGATGAGGAAGAGGAGCAATTTTCCAACCACGGCACTTCTAGATTCGGTCAGGGGCTGGCACTGGACCTGGTTCTACTTCCAGGATATTGCGACCCCCGGTCAGTCGACCAGTCTTCCTCCTTTTTCCCTAGATCGAGCCCGGCAACCTTCTTCACTTACCGTGACTGCAGCGGAGAAAGTAGAGACGAACATGTTGGTTGAAAGGGTAGTTCAGCTGGTCCGCCAGGGTGTAACTGGCATGGATTTGTTGGAGATGTTTCTCAGTCGACGCATCCAGCCGTTCCAAGCTCGTGGCCACCCAATGTGGACGTACTCGGGCTCCAATGACACCGCTCGGGTCCACCCAGAGGAGGTTTCCGATGAGACGGTGGCCCTGTGGTTGAGGAGCATCACCGGGAACAAAGATAACCCCAGGGGGCAGGAGAGTCGATCCATTCGATGCTGACAACCAGCCGGACAAGGTCTGATCCTTGCTACTGAGTGTACTTTAATCTGTCTTGCGACTATTTCTGAATCCGACTGATGTTTGATTAACCTCTTGCCTTGCAGGCTTACACTGAGATGTATTCGATGCCGAACGGAGAACAAGCTGAGTAGCAAGTCCAGGAGGGAGCCGACAACACAGAAGAGAGTGGCGAATGGCAATCCTCTAATGACGATGATGAAGAAGAGAGTGATGAGTCGAACGATGAAGTGGAGGTCAACTCACCACCTCGCACCGAGCATCCATCCATGCAGTTCCATGATCCTGCGGGCGAGCGTGGAAAGACTGTGGCTCTGTGTATACAAGCGCATAAGCGCACTCAGACTTCAACTCCGGAGCCATCAGAGAAGGTCGCCAAGCAGCCCAAGGTTGCTCCTTCAAAGTCTCGGAAGACCTTGCCCCAGATCAAGATGGACGTTCCAGTTGCTTCTACGTTAGTGCTTTATCTTTCTGCGATTCCCTACTGACTCGTTCCTCTGCTCTGACCGACTAGGTTGTGATCTCCTAAGTGCCGCAACTTCCGGAACCTCCATGGATATTGACAGAGCCCCAGGTGACGAATAGACTGAGGATGTTGTAACTTCCAAAGCTAGTATGATCTTGCAATCTTGAAGTTGTGTTGTCGACTAGGTTGTCGGTTGATTGAACTCCTATGGTTGCTTTTTGTCGCAGCTCCGCGGGACATCATTGAGCTTCCAAATGACGAGGAAGAAGTGCTTCTGAAGACTATGGGAAGGAAGGGCAGGGCTTCGAGCAGGAGGACGGCCGTAAGCCAGGAGCCTAAGTCGACATTGGCACTGGAGGCAGTGGTCCTGTGATCCGGAGACCCGGCTCAGGCCAATGTTTCTTTTGCCAACCCGTTGTCGACTGAAGTCCTTCGTTGTCGGCTGTTCAAGTTGCTGCTTTGCCTGCACAGCTCCATGCTTTACATCTTGTGATTGCTCCGACTGCATTACCGTCATCGCTCTTTGCTGCATATCATACTCCACCGCCAGGGAAGCCGTTCTCCAGGCAAACCTTGTGATGGAACAGATGAAGGTGGTGCACGAGGCCAGTCAGGTTGCCTACAATGCCAGCACCGCTCTGCAAGTCAATGTCAAGGTTAGTTGGTTTCCGACTGGTCTCTTGATTAGTGGTAGTTGCAACTGCTGCTTCATTGTTCGTAAGGTGTCCTTGGATGAGCATTTTGGAACCTTTATGTGCATCTATCATGGGTCTGTACTTTGCATCCAATCACCCAGTGGGTGTTTTGACTTAGTGTTGAACAGTTTTTCCTCTTGACTCGACCAGGTTGAGTCCAGTGTTTTTCTGAACCAGTGGGGACACACAGAGTGCACCCACTAGGTGTAGTCCCTGAGACCGCCGTCGGGTGTTTGATGCGGCAGGGGTCTTTGTCGAATGTTATTCCATTGTTCTTTCACTCAGTAGAATAGCTCGATCCGAGTGGAATCCAGACCAGTGGGGGAACGCTGAGTGCACCCACTGGGTGTAGTCCTCGAGACCGCGGTCGACTGCTGGTAGTCAGCTGGGGTCTGAGAATCTTTCTTTCCTTTTTTTTGCACACTCTTGCTGGGCAGACCGTGCAGAGTGGAAGACCGGACCAGTGGGGGCACGCCAAGTGCACCCACTGGGTGTAGTCCCCGAGACTACTGTTGAATGTTTGATTTGGCGGTAGTCTTAGAGAAATTTCTGCTTTGACTGACCTTTGTTTTTGTCGACTGACATATCTTTTTTGCTGACCGCAGAAATCTTGTGATCTTGGACCCCAATTTGCTGAACTTGAGAAGAAGCAAATCAGCCTCAACTTTGACCTAGAGTTGGCCAAGAAGAATCTCCAAAAGGCCCAGGAAGAAGCAACTGACATGGGAGGTAATAACTCGTCAATTGTCCTCCTTATGGTTTTTTACTTTTAGTGTCTTGAACCGAGTGACTTCACTCGAACAGATGTGCGTAGTGAAAATCGACAACTCCAAGCTCGTCTGAAGAATGTTATTTCTTTAGAGAAAATGAAGGATGCTCTGGAGAAGAAGGATCAATACCTTGCCGCGTCGTAGAAGGAGGCGCGAGAGAAGACAACACTTGCAGACAACACTTGCTGGGAAACTGGTCTTGGAACTTGAAGGTATTTCCTCCTATCCGACTGGTTTCCCGATGTCGATTGACACATCTTATTTTACTGTTGAATCACCAATTTTATAACTATGAAACTTTGTCAAGACTTCAAAGCGGAGACTTGGCGGGTCAAGACAGGACTTGATCCCATAAACTCTCCTTTCAATGATGATGTCGCGATGAACATGCTGTAGTTGGAATCTCGTCTAGACAGTGCTTTGGATTATCTAGCTCGTTTGAAGGTGGCGATGACGCGGATTGGCTTTGAACTCTGGACCCAGGTGGAACTCCAGAATGATCTCGAGTCTCTAATGGCTCGACTAAATGAAATCCCTGGTCGAGTGCAAGAGTGGAAGAAGTCGTCTGCTCGCTACGGTGCTGACGTGGCTCTATCGTTGGTCCGAGTCCATTGCAAGGATGTCAGAGAAGACAAGATGGCGGCTCTCAAGGTTGCCAACACTAAGAAGCTCAGCTTTCAATCCTTTATGGACACCTTCATCGACGCTGCCACCCGTATTGCAGACAACATTGATCTTGTTAGCTTTGTTGAGCCAGCAAGTCCTCCTCCCGCCGAGTGAACAAACATTATGCCCCAGCTTTATTTGCCTCGGAATACCGAGTGGTTATGTAACCATTAAACTCTCTCAGGCCTGATGCCTGAGTACTTCTGCCTGTTGTGGTTCTAAACTTTTGCGTGATTTATCTTAACTTGATTTTCTTCGAATACGACGGCTTTGCCTTTATTGCTTTTGGATGTTTTTGGTTCTGAGTGGGACTTGACCTTTCCACTCCCTGTCGAGTGGCTCTAATGATGTGATCGAACGACACCTCATCATCCTTGCGGATCGGGATGGAGCGTACGTTGTACTCATGATGCAGCTCAGAGGATGTGTTCAATCGAGACCTCATCGTCCTTGCGGATCAGGATGGAGCGAATGTTGTACTTGTGATGCAGCTCAGAGGATGTGTTCAATCGACACCTCATCGTCCTTACGGATCGGGATGGAGTGTACATTGTACTTGTGACGCAGCTCAGAAGATCTTTGTGACTTAGGAGAGTACGGGGTCACGGCTAAGCCCCCGAGTGGGAGGATCGATCTACACTCGGAGTGTTCTTTAACTTAGGCGAGTACTGGGTTGCAGCTAAGCCCCCGAGTGGGAGCATCGCTCTCCACTCGGAGTATTTTTTAAGTTAGGCGAGTACGGGGTCACAGCTAAGCCCCCTAGTGGGAGGATTGCTCTCCATTCGGAGTGTTTTCTAACTTAGGCATGTACGGGGTCGCAGCTAAGCCCCCGAGTGGGAGGATCGCTCTCCACATGGAGTGTTTTTTTAACTTAGGCGAGTACGGGGTCGTAGCTAAGCCCCCGAGTGAGATGATCTCTCTTCACTCGGAGTGTTTTTTAACTTAGGTGGGTGTGGGGTCGCAGCTAAGCCCCCGAGTGGGAGGTTCGCACTCTACTCAGAGTATTTTTTTTAACTTAGGCGAGTACAGGGTCGCAGCTAAGCCCCCGAGTGGGTGGATCGCTCTCCACTCGGAGTGTTTTTTAACTTAGGCGAGTACGGAGTCGCAGCTAAGCCCTCGAGTGGGAGGATCACTATCCACTCAGAGTGTTTTTAACTTAGGCGAATCAGGTTCGCGGCTAAGCCACCCACTGGGGGGATTTAAACACATGTGTTTATGGAAAGAACAATCATTAAGATACTGCAAAATTCTTGTCTTTTATAAGCAAACTAAAGTACTTTTATTACAACTCGTCGATCCGAGTGCTTTATGTGTAGAAATGGCGGAGCAGCTCTACGTTCCACGTGCGTGGATCGTTCATCTTCTTGGCTACGTTGTAGATGTGGGATGCTCCGTTGTGAAGCACCTTGGTGATGATGAAGGGGCCTTCCCAGGCTGGAGCGAGGTTGTGAGGCCGTTTCTGCTCCACTCGGAGCACAAGGTCTCCTTCTTGGAACGCTCAACCTCTGACATTACGGGCATGGAATCGACGCAAATCTTGCTGATAGATGGTCGACCGGCTCAGAGCCATCTCATGTTCCTCTTCTAGGAGATCAATTGCATCTTGGCGTGTTTGTTCTGCTTCAGCTTCTGTGAAGAGTTCCACTCGGGGAGCGTTGTGTAGCAAGTCACTCGGAAGCACAGCCTCATCGCCATACACCAAGAAGAAAGGGGTTTGGTCAGTCGACCGGTTCGGCGTTGTTCTCAGCCCCCATAGAACGGATGGTAACTCAGTCACCCAAGCTCTAGCAGCATTCTTGAGGTTGAATATCAGCCGGGGTTTCAGCCCTTGAAGGATCAAACCATTCGCCCTTTCTGCTTCCCATTCGACTGCGGGTGTGCAACGGATGCATAGTTGACCCGGGTGCCTTGGGAAGCACAGAATGCTTTGAACTCATTAGAATCAAAGTTGGAGCCATTATCTGTGATAATGTCGTGAGGGACTCCATATCTGAATATCAATTCTCTGACGAAACTGACGACAGTGCTTGAGTCTAGGTTTTTGATATGCTTGGCTTCGATCCATTTGGTGAACTTGTCGACTTCTACGAGCAAATGAGTGAAACCACTTCTGCCGGTCTTGAAGGGTCCGACCATATCCAACCCCCAGACTATAAATAGCCAGACGAGTGGAATAGTCTTCAAGGCAAATGCGGGCTTGTGGGACATGTTGGAGTAGAACTGACATCCTGCGCACTTGTCGACTATATCTTTCGCCATCTCATTTGCATGAGGCCAATAAAATCCCACTCGGTATGCTTTCGCCATGATGGTCCGAGAGGACGCATGGTGAACACAGGTCCCCGAGTGGATCTCGTTTAGGATCATTTGGCCTTCTTCTGGGGTGATGCAGCATTGAGCCACTCCTGTCACACTTTCTCTGTAAAGCTGCCTTTTATCACGGTGAAAGCCTTTGATCATCGTACGATCTTGCGAGCCTCATCATCATCTTCTTGGAGTTCCTTCCTGAGAATGTACGTGATATAGGGCACCGTCCAGTCGGGCGTGATCACTAAGGCTTCATGATCAAGTCGACCACAGCTGGGACTTCGATTTCGGTGAAATTTGTTGAACTTATCGGTTGAAGGGGCTCTTCCTTGAAGGGATCTTCTTGTACTTACGGGGTGTGGAGATGCTTCAAAAACACATTACTGGGGATAGGCTTCTGAGTGGAACCTATCTTCGCCAGCTCATCAGCCGCTTGATTCTTGATTCAGGGTATGTGATGGAGCTCTAACCATTCGAACTTCTTTTCCAGCTTCCTCCCTGCATTGCAATACCGGTCATTGCTGGACTTCTGATATCCCATTCCATCATCACCTGATTGACCACAAAATCTAAGTCACGGCATATCATCAGGCATCGGACGCCGAGTCAAATGGCCATACGCAACCCATACAGAAGTGTCTCATATTCAGCTTCATTGTTTGAAGAATCAAAGTGAGTCTGGAGAACATAGGTGAGCTTGTCGCCTCTTGGGGATACCAAAACCACTCCTGCACCAGATCCATTCAACATCTTGGAGCCATCAAAAAACATAGTCCAATGCTCCGAGTGAACCTGAGTCAGTTGCTCTTGTTTAGTCCACTATGCAAGGAAATCTGCTATTGCTTGGGAATTGATGGCGTTCTTTGCCTCAAACTTGATATCTAACAGAAGGATTTCAATCGCCCGCTGCGCCACTCGACCAGTTGCATATCTATTGTTCAGGATTTCTGATAGTGGAACATCACTGACTACTGAAATCGAGTGGTCTGAGAAATAGTGTGCTACTTTCTTCATGGTCAGATAAATTCCATAAACCATCTTCTGATAGTGTGTGTATCTCTGCTTGGACGGAGTTAGGACTTCATAAATATAATACACTAGGCGTTGAACTTTGAAGGCCTTGCCTTCTTCTTCCTGCTCGACCGTGAGCACTATGCTGACAACCTGTCCAGTGTCTGCCATGTAAAGCAGTAACGGCTCCTTGCTGACTAGAGCAGCAAGCACCGGCTGGGTGGAAAGTAGGGCTTTGAGCTCTTCAAACACTGCTTCAGCTTCGTCATTCCACTCAAACTTGTCAGACTTCTTCATCAGTCGGTAAAGAGGCAGTGCCTTTTCACCGAGGCGTGAGATGAATCGACTCAATGCAGCCAAACAACCAGTAAGCTTCTGAACATCGTGCACACTCACAAGACGCTTCATTCGGAGGATTGTGCCAATTTTCTCTAGATTTGAGTTGATCCCCCGTTCGGAAACGAGAAACCGAGTAACTTTTTGCCCGGGACTCTGAATGTGCACTTTGATGGATTGGGCTTGATATCATATCTTCTTAAGTTGGCAAAGGTTTCAGCGAGGTCAGTCAGTAGGTCGGAACCTTTGCGTGACTTAACCACTATGTCATCCATGTATGCTTCCACATTCCGACTGATTTGAGTGAGCAGGAACTTCTGAATCATGCGCATGAAAGTGGCACCAGCATTCTTGAGGCGAAAGGGCATGGTGACATAGCAAAAGCATCCAAATGGAGTGATGAAAGCTGTTTTTATCTCATCGGGTCCATACAGACGGATCTGATCCAGAACACGCATCCAAAAAGGATAAGCGCTCACATCCCACAGTTGAATCGACTATCCGGTCGATGCGGATCAGAGGGAAATGATCTTTCGGGTAGTCCCGATTGATATGCTTGAAATCGATACACATTCGAAGTGACTTATCTTTCTTTGGGACCATAACGACATTGGCGAGCCACTCGGAGTGGTATATCTTGCGGATGAACTCAGCTACCAGAAGCTGAGCCACCTCCTCGCCAATTGCCTTCCTCTTCTCCGTAGCAGACGGACGGAGATATTCTTTAACTGGTCGTGTCTTCGGGTTGACTCGCAAACGGTGCTCAGCCAGTCCCCTGGGTACACCCGGCATGTTTGATGGTTTCCATACGAAGATGTCCCATTTCTCACGGAGGAACTGGATGAGCGCTTCTTCCTATTTGCTGTCGAGTGTTGTTGAAATATGAGTCAGAGCAACATTGGGGTCGGTCGAGTTAATGTGAACTGGTTTTATTTCGCCAGCCCACTGAAATGAAGACTCAGAGGCAGGCTTTTTGGCTAGCAACAAATCACTCGGATCTGCATTCTTCTGGTACTCTTGAAACTCCACTGCTGCCATATGTTCATCATCAATCTTACAGCCTTTCTGGAAGCAACCTTCTGCTTTTTGTCGATTCCCATTTACTGTGATCACGCCTTTGGGGCCGGGCATTTTTAACTTGAGGAACACATAACATGGTAGAGCCATGAAACGGGCACATGCAGGCCGACCCAAAATGGCATGGTGCGCACTTTTGAAATCTACTACCTCAAAGGTCAACTTCTCCTTGCGATAATTCTTCTCATCGCTGAAAACCACGTCAAGAGTGATCTGACTGAGTGAATCGACTTTCTTTCCTGGGATGACTCCATGGAATCGCATGTTGCTTTCACTGAGCTTGGACATCAGGATGCCCATCCCTTTGAGAGCCTTAGCGTACAGGATATTCAGACCACTACCACCGTCCATCAAAACCTTGGTTAGTCGAGTGCCTCCAACGACTGGGTCGACCACCAACACTTGCCGCCCAGGGGTGGACACGTGCGCTGGATGGTCGGACTGGTCGAATGTTATGGGTTTTTTGACCACTTCAAATATGTCTTTGTTGTCCGGGCAACCATGCTTACTTCCCTGTTGATCACTTTCAATAGACTTTTGCTCTCGACGTCAGCAAAAATCATTAAAGTGGCATTGACATTGGGATAGCCATCATCCTTGTCTTTGTCTTCTTCCTTATCAGATTCTTTTTCCTTCTCGCTAGGCTAACCTTTCTCACGGAAACTCTAAATCAGGAGTCGACACTGTCGAGTAGTATGCTTGGGGAGAACCAGATTCCCCTCTTCATACTTTTTGGTGTGTATATGACACGGCAAATCAAGCACATCATTCCCATCTTGATCTTTTACTTTCCTGGGGTTCCAAGGTCCTTTACGCTTCCCCTTGAACTTCCCCTGATTCAATACTGCTGCCTCGGTGGGGCCTGCCGCTTCGGCTTTTTGCTTCTGCTTCCGATTGGAATTCCCACCTCCGGTGTCCTGGGTGACTGACTTGTGCTTTCCGGTCTGGAGTAGGTCTTCTTATTCGTCATTAGCATAATTAGTGGCAATCTCCATCATCCGATCTAGAGACATGTATTCGGTCCGACCAAACTTCAGATTGAGCTCTCTGTAGCGAATGCCTTCTTTAAAGGCACAAATTGCTTCGTGATTTGATACATTCTCCACTGTCTGATGAAGAGTGATCCATCTCTGGATATAATATCTCAATGTCTCATTCTGTTTCTGCGCGCAATGCTGCAATTCTGACAATCCAGCAGGTCTCTTACAGGTGCCCTCGAATGTTTTGGTAAACACTCGGGCCAATTCATCCCAGCTGAAAATGCTTCCAGGGGCCAACTGATTCAGCCATGCTCTGGCAGAACCTTCAGGGCATCAAAGGGAGGTGCTTCATGGCCACCTCATCGCTGCCGCCACCAATATGCACAGCCACTCGGTAGTCTTCCAACCAAGTGTCAGGCTTCGACTCTCCTGTGAACTTACTAACGCCAGTCACCAATCTGAAGTTGTGAGGGATCTCTGCGGCTCAAATGGCTCTTCCGAAACACTCGGTGCCAGAAACATGGACCCTGCTGTCGGTGTCAAAACCATCGGATCTCGGGTAGGGGGTCCCGAACTGTGTGTCTAAGGCTGATGGTAATAGGAGGAGGGGGACACAATGTTTACCCAGGTTCGGGCCCTCTGTATGGAGGTAATACCCTACTTCCTTCTTGATTGATCTTGATGATATGAGTATTACAAGAGTTGATCTACCACGAGATCGTAGAGGCTAAACCCTAGAAGCTAGCCTATGATTATGATTGTTCTCGTCCTACGGACTAAACCCTCCAATTTATATAAGTACCGGAGGGGGCTAGGGTTACACAGAGTCAGTTACAGAGAAAGGAATCTTCATATCTGAATTGCCAAGCTTGCCTTCCACGCAAAGGAGAGTCCCATCCGGACATGGGACGAAGTCTTCTATCTTGTATCTTCGTAGCTCAATAGTCCGGCATATGCATATAGTCCGTCTGTCCGAGGACCCCTTAATCCAGGACTCCCTCAGTAGCCCCTGAACCAGGCTGCAATGACGATGAGTTCGGCACGCAGATCGTCTTCGGCATTGCAAGGTGGGTTCCTTCTACGAATACTTCAAAGTATATCTTGAACATAAGAATCGTGTCTGGCTCTGCAAAACAAATTTTACATACCACTATAGAGAGTATAATACCCCACGAGACCAATCTGCTAACAACTCACAGCGTGACATCACACCACAACCCGGTATTTATTCAAACCTATCCTGCCCCTCCGTATTTCAAGGTGTGGTTTCATTGGCACGTCTTGTGAAAGCAAAGATCATGTCCCCTCATCACAGGTTCTCATCAATGCGGGTATGGGTAACCCAACCGTTCCATAAGAACGGCGCTTGGGGAATAAGCTAGTTTTTAGGGCGAGTGGGGAGGCGCATGATTTTTACTGCCTTTATAAAGGAACAAGGATTCCCCTCTTTCACCCATGCCTTCTCTTCCGCTTCCCCATTCTCGAGCTCCAGCACCCAAGCTCTCATCCCTCCTGCCCAAAAAGCATTCCGATCATGTCCGGATCCGGAGCAAGAGGCAAGTGGATGGCCTCTTCCGTCAAGGAGAAGGACATAAAGAAGCTCCGGGAGGCCGGATACTTAGCCAAGACGGCCAACCATTGGCTTCCGGTCGAGGGACAAATTGTTCCTACCCCAGAACCCCAAGAAAGGGTAGTGTTTATTTCTCACTTCATTCGCGGGCTGGGATTTCCCCTCCACCCATTTGTCCGCGGACTGATGCATTATTATGGGTTGGGCTTCCATGATCTGGCCCCCAACTCCATCCTCAGCATATCAACATTTATTATCGTGTGCAAGGCCTTTCTATGCATCCCACCCCATTTTGGGTTATGGCTGAAGACTTCCAATCTGAAGCCGAAGGTGGTGAGCAGTCAACACGTGGAGTGTGGAGGTGCTATGGTGGGCAAGATGCCCAATGTTACCTGGCCCGAAGGCTTCTTTGTGGAGACGGTGAAGGGGTGGCAGTTGGGGTGGTTCTACATCACCGAGCCACGCGACTCCAACTGGGCTCACCTCCTGGCAAGAGAAGGGCCTGACCTCGGGCTCTTCGGATGAAGTGTTCGGGCTCAAGACATGCATCCAGAACATGATAAACAAGAGAATCAAGCTTGTCAACGTGGCATAAGTCATGCTCATTCGTCGAATCCTTCCGTGCCAACACCGGTCCTGTAATTTGTGGGAATTCGATCCGGCCGAGCACCAGATGCTGCTAGAGCTCTTTGGCACAATGCACGAAGATATCTGGAAATTGCTTTTTAAGGCCGGCGAGACACCACCACCCACAACCGAGGATCATGGTCTTAACTCAAAATGCCAGGCTAATCCGGTAAGTTTTTGTATGTTTTTCAAGTTATACCCTTTACAGGCATATTTGAGGCGGGAGTCTAAGCTTCCCCCTTGATTCATTCAGGCCTGGATAGAGATAGCAGAGCAGATTGACTGTCTATCTCCGCTGCCCGAAGGCCCAGAAACCCCACTTCTGATGAAGATGTTTTTTCCGGCACCTTACGAGGTGCCGGAGAAGAAGGCCAAGAAGAAAGCCCAGGGGACCAGAGACGGTCTCCGCCGCAAGGGCGCTTCAGACATAGTGTCTGAATACCCCGAGGATCGCTCCTCCACCACCGAAGACGACATGGAAGAGGAGGAGGAGGAAGAAATTTGTCCCCCTGTAGGGGAAAAAAAGAGGGTGGACTCCACTCATTCGGAGGCCAGGGCGTCCAAGAAGGGGGAAAATTTCTCCTTCGGACAATCCCAGGACAACTAGCGATAGCAGCCAGGAATGGGCGCCCAGGATCAAGCCCCAGGCTAAATCGTAAGTATCTGAACACAATAATGTATCCAGCCTTTTTACTGCATTGTTTTTTTGATGTGCGGGGTTATGCACTTGTAGTACGGCTCGATTCAACATCGAGCTATCCTCCTCTTCAGAGGGATCGCTGGACCCGTCGACGATGGATAGCGGGTCCCTTCCAATAGCCTCCTCCCCCAAGGCCGCGGTCAACACTGAGTTGTTGTCTCGAAGGATCTCAGGCCAGGGAGAAGCCCAGGAGGCTGTCCCGGTGGCGTCGGAAGGTGGAACCTCGCCCGCCGAACATATGGGGGAACAAGTCCCACAGAAACTG
The DNA here is from genome assembly GCF_018294505.1 of Triticum aestivum. NCBI lineage: Eukaryota > Viridiplantae > Streptophyta > Magnoliopsida > Poales > Poaceae > Triticum > Triticum aestivum. The sequence continues at coordinate 724,474,145 of NC_057801.1, forward strand.
AAGGTGGGGGCTACTTTCAATTCGGCCCCTAGCTGAATACTACTCTGGAGATTCATGTGGCTCCGGAATCAGGCAAGCAACCATTGAATGAGGGGGGCATGCCTGCTCCACCGGTGGCCTCCGTCCATCCAGAGGTGCCGGACAATTTGCCGGAAGCACTGCGAGGCGCTTCCATTGTGGAAGAACACCACACCCTCATGGGTGTGGTGATTGAGAGGGTTCAGTCCGTGAAAAGCGGACTGACTGAAGCGTGTATGAGCCTTCTAACAAGCTTTGAGGTAAGCCATGCGACTTTTAAAAGGAAAGTCACAGTATAAATAGTAGCCCCTAATACTCTGTCTGGTGTTCGGAAAGAAAAGCCGAACAGAGGATCAAATAAACTTCGCAGGAGACTAGTCTGAAATGCTTTTGTGAACAAGTAGGCATCGCTACTAGCTGCATCTGCTCATACTGCGGAAGTCGCCAGACTGAAGCAGAGTATGGAGCGGGCCGAGGAAGAACTCGGCCACGTAAGGAGCAGCTAAAAGAAAGCAAAGGTATGCGTTGATCTTTATCTAATTTCAGATACAGTGAATGACTTTTTTGACTAAAGTGTCATTTATATTTATTAGGGGCCATGACCGAAGTAACGGCCCTTACAAAGGTGCTGGTCGAGGCCGAGGACAAGGCGGCCAAGGAGCTGACCGCATGCGAGAAGCATGAGGCCCGGTTTAAGGAGGTCCAACAAGAGCTCCAGGATGCAGTCAAAAGATGTGAGTCCTTGGAGCATGGTTTTAAGGAGCAAGAGTCTGAACTTGCCAAGGCCCGCCAAAGTGCACAAGATGCCCGAGACGAAGCCCAGGGCACCTTCCAAGAAATCCAGGCGGCCAACAAGATCGCGGCGGGTAAGGCTTTTATAATGCAGAGCAAATATGTGAGAGAAAGGTTCCTTTTACTGACGCGGATTTGGAGCTCTCCGAGGGCATTTGCGGATCTGCCATGCAGTATATCAGATGATGCGGAATTCTATCAAGCCGAAGAGGGAAGCTCTATGGAAAAGCTATTCTGGTCGTAGTACCTTTCGGCAGAACATCTGGTGGCTTTTAGCGACCAGCTGAAGCAACTGGTCGAACTGCATAAGGCGGCCGAACTAGCCATGAAGGATTTGATAATCCGTCTATGGCCTACCGAAGCCATTCCTAGCAGCTACTTCGGACTTGTGAAGCGGCTGGTCAGTGCCTGTCCTCGGCTTGATGCCATTAAGCGGTCTATCTGCATTGAAGGTGCACGAAGCCTTCGCCCGCGCCAAGACGCACCGGGCGAAGATGGATGCCACGAAGTTGATGACCGAAGGACCGCCCAAAGGCAAGGAGCACCGCAAGCCCGAGTTGTATTATGAGAGTGTCATGGAGGGGTCCCACCTTGTGGCGGAGGAATGTTCTAAGGATATCATATTCTCATGAATACACTCATGTTTATCCTCTCCTGTAATATGGAAGAGTTCAGTTATGTAGTATAAAGTTTGTTTAAAACTACACCTCTTGTGCAGCCATTTTAATAAATCTGAGAAATGCCAGTCGTCGGCTTCTGCCCCCACGTAGGTAGTACGGGGGTGTTCGGGATGAATCTAAACACTCTTTATCCAAGGTTTTGGTCCTTTAAGGAGGTGTTCAGCGCAATGAACCAGGCAATTGGACTATTCAGCTTTATCATTCTCACTTAGCCATAGGAGTTTGACGAGACAAACTTAGGCGTAGCCCCTATATACGTTAATCGGGTAAAAACCGATTGATCGCATGATGCGTGAAAAATCGCTAAAGATTTGTGACCTCTCGAAGAGCTGACCGGCTCTCGCCGCATCATGACAGTCAGTTTTTGGCTTTCTCTACTGAGTTGATCATCTGGAATAACCAGGACACAATCGCAGTAGTTCCCCCTTTACTACCCTAGCCGATATAGCGGAATGTAGGGTAGCAAGCACAGGAGCCGGGCAACCCAACTATTGACCCAAGACATGATTCGGAGCCGATGCATATAGTGCTACAATTCGAGGTGCCGAACTACCGTGCAAGTGTTCGGACTTTCCTGTCGTTTTATGAGGCGTAATAAAGCCCCTGGCGAATTAGGCCGTACCAGAGTGTACGGGTGCAAATGATAACAATATATACAAAGAAAAAGGAAAAAATTAAGTAATAAGCTGATGCTGCAAATATGGAGCCGTGAATTATTTTTCATTGTAATTTAATTAGTACGCCAAGGCATATTTGTACAAATAATGCCATAAGCAATAAGGCTATTTAACATGCCATGACCAAGGGTAGGCTGTGTGCAGGTTTTAAGATAGGTATAACAATCATTAGCAGAGACCACCTGTGAATTCCCTTGTACGTTTAAGCCTTTTGCCTTCTTGGTGTAGTTGTCCCTTGATAGGTCCGATGATCAGGTTGTCCGGAAACGAGGATAGAAGAAAGAAACCTGAAAAAAACTAAATAGTGAAGTAATGCAGGTCTGAGAGCGGTTGAGCCACATTGTGAAGCTTGGTCTAGCTTTGCCTCCGTCCACGCCCATGGTATTTTGAGTGCGTAATTATGTACACGCGACGCGAATGTCGCCGCTTGATTGAAGCTGGGACGGAGGCCGAATTGCTAGTTAAGCTCTAGACGGGTCGGACAGTCCTGCTGCAGAGTAGTCCGGACTCGCTTGGCGGTGTCCGGGGGCTTTACTGCCAAATTCAGGTTTTGCCTAAGAAGGTTACTCTGTACTTCTGCTGCAAGGGACGCGGTGTGTTCCTCGGTGCGGAGGGAGCGTTCCGTATTTCCATTGACCATTATGACACCGCGTGGTCCGGGCATCTTGAGCTTAAGATAGGCATAGTGCGGCACCGCATTGAATCGAGCGAATGTGGTTTGTCCGAGAAGTGCGTGATAGCCACTGCATAAAGGGACGATATCGATATCGAAGGTCAATTCTTCGCTTCGGAAGTTATCCAGGGATCCAAAGACCACTTCTAATGTGATTGAGCCCGTGCAACAGGCCTCCACACCTGGTATGACACCTTTAAAGGTGGTTTTTGTGGGCTTGATCCTTGAGGAATCGATACCCATTTTGCACACTGTATCCTGATAGAGAAAGTTTAGGCTTCTTCCACCGTCCATGAGGACGCGTGTGAGGTGGAATCCATCAATGGGGTCGAGCACCAGTGCGGCTGAACCGCCATGACGGATACTAGTCGGATCATCCCTTCGATCAAAAGTGATCGAACAAGAGGACCACGGGTTGTATTTTGGGGCGACTGGATCCATCGCATAGACTTCCCTTAGTGCGCGCTTCCGCTCCCTTTTGGGGATATGGGTAGTGTCGTGGAATTGTCACGTCAGATGTCCTAGTGTGAGGACTCAGTCGTGGAGCCATCGTAACGAGATTAGCTTAAAGGTGTTAAACCGGACAAAGGACACGGGGAGTTTATACTAGTTCGGCCCCTTGGGGTGAAGGTAAAAGCCTACGATCCAGTTGTGGTGGAATTTCTAGGGTTTCAATAACCAGGGAGCGAATACGCGTAACCTGGCTCTCGAGTTGTTGTTTCTTTTCCCTAAACCGCCGCCGGGTCGTCCCTTTATATACACAGGTTGACGCTCGTCGGTCTACAGAATCTCGAGGCCGGTTCATAAACGTGTCCGGCTCGGTATCTATTCTTTCCTACCTTACATTACAAGTTACACGCCTATGGTGGTTTATGTCTATGGGCCTTAATCCGCCTCTGGGCTTTGGGCTCCCTTATTATGTTTCCTTCATAAGTCGTCGTCTTCTATAACTTCGCGGGCTTCAATATTGGCAGCCTATTTGTGGATAAACCGGCCCCTCCTGGGCAGTTTATACCCACCAGTTAAATCCCTAACATTAGGCCCCAGGTTGATTTGAACCTGTTCACATCAATCTTCAACACTTAGAAAAATACATCCTTCATTTCTTTCGTAAGATTTTCATAACTCGCCATGACGTCATCCTCTGACACCATGATAACTTGTCGTGACGTCACTTGCCATTAACTCTTCACAGAACCTAAATCTTTTAATGTATCCTCTTTTTATTTAATGGTTCTCCAAAAATCGAGGCGCCTGCACGCCTATAGCCCCTCTTTTTTGGCCTCCTTGATTCCCATGTCTGTCCTTTATCCATTCACCTTATAAATAGAACCGGAGGGTCCCTTTATCTTTTTCCCCTCCGTGCCTCTTCGTCTCATCGTGAACCTCGCGATGCCTGAGCCCTAAAGCTCCGCCGCCGCCATCGACCTTCAACCGCTGCATCATCCTTGGCCGCTGCATCATCCTAAATGCACCAGAATTCGTCCGTGCCTCTCCGCTGTTCAACAGCTTCAGTGAGTCTCCCCTTTCTCTTACCCTAGATCTGCATTAAGGCATTCTCGAGTTCTTCGGTAGTTCATCTCCATTCCTTTTTGCTTCCCCTGTCTTGTAGCTTCTTAATGCAAGGCCTAGTGCTTATCGCATGCGGTATTGATCTTAGCACTCATTTTTAATACCTGAAGGCCTCCCCTTTTGCAAGAGATACCATCTGAATCCAGGAAATGCTCCGCTGCACAACTCACGGTTTCAAATTTTTTTCCTTTTTTGAACTGCGGTAGATCCAAAATTATAGCATCAATCTGTAAAACCCGTTTCTGCAACACTTAGCAATTTTTCACTCACAGATCTGACGATCGGCAGCTGTGCGGGCGGTTTAACCTTGGAGCCATAACCCGCCAGTATACCATTAGTCCCCTCTTAAACTACCAACCACTTATCTCTGCAAGCTGATAATGTATATCTCCGGTTTATAACTCTTTCACGCTTGAATACTTCCTGCCCCTTTACTTTTAGCATTTGATCATGATTTCTTAAACCGGCACCAATCTTCCTTCAGGTCTTGTTCAACAAATGGCCAAACAATTTTATGCTTGCAACTGGGTTCCTTCTCGAGTTACGGAAGAACAGCTGAACGTACTTGTTGCAACCAGCGCTTTAGCGAAAAAAGAAGTCATCCACAGGAGAGTCCCCGGTCCAGAGAATCCTCCTGAACCCAAGGATGGAGAGGTGTTTGTGTTTATTGATCATCTGGGTTGAGGGTTTAGCCCTCCCGGATCAAAATTCTTCCGTGACGTGATTGCTAGCTTCCAAATCCGCCCTCAAGATATTGGACCGAACTCCGTGTCCAATATTTGCAATTTTCAAGTGTTTTGCAAGGCTTATCTACAAGAAGAACCTACTATTGAATTATTCAGAGACTTCTTTTATTTGAACCGCCGTACTGAATTTACGGATGGGCCCAATACTGAACTTGGCGGAGTTTTAATTCAGAAAAGGAAAGATGTCAGTTTCCCTCACGCCAAGCATCATAGCCACCCCAAAGACTAGAATTAGACTTGGTTTTATTGTCAAGACACAACTCCAGCTGATGAAAATCCTCTACCGGGTTATCGTGCTCTCCGGCTTACTAATACACATCCATTTCCCCAATGACTCACTGCAAAGGAACAAGCTAAGTATGCACCACAGCTTTCAAAGCTCCGAGCCTTTATGGCGAATGGTTTAACTGGCATCGACTTTGTCCGTTGTTGGGTCTCTTGGAGTATCTTGCCCTTAAGCTGCCGCCCCGGTTTAATGTGCGAATACACAGGAGATATCAAAGACCCTCAGCGGCACATTGATATTCAACTATCTGATGAAGAAATTACTAAAGTTGTCAAGAAGATGCTGGATGAACCGATATCTGAGTGCAGCAAGACATGGCTTAGTCCATTTTGTGTTTCCAATAAACCGCCAGCTGTAAGATTTGCATCATTCTTGTCTTAATCCGACCCCTTTTAAATATTTCCTTTTAACTTTTTGTCCATCTTTGCAGGGTGATGATCCATTCTGGAAGAAGAAGTCGCAGGATAAACCAGCAAAAACGCCTCGCTTTAAGACCAAAGTTATAAAGAAACCTGTGAAGAAGAAATCTGCTGAATCCCCTTACCTGACCCATGATGAAGACCTTGATGATCCGGAGTCGGAGGTAGAACTTGATTCTCTTGGTTCTTTTTTCATACACCTCATTGACAATGATCATTATCAGGATGATGCGGAAGCTAGCCCTGCTGGTGATGTAGAGGTAATTACTCTTTCTTCCAACACAGATCCTCTGCCAACACCAAAAACCCATCAAGCAGTCCAGAAAGCAAGATTTTTCCCACCCTCTAGCTTATTTGGATCCACACATTCTTTTGAGGACACAGCAGCATGAAGCTCACCGCACAACCCGGCATGGCGGCCAAGTGGTTACTTCCTCCGGTTTACTGAACACTCCGGTTCGTAAATGCTGCCAAGAGGTCTCTTGTACTTCTGATACACCTTGTCCCAAGCCGGCTTATTTCTGATATCCACTTAATCCGTCTAACTTGAATTACCAGGGAACCTCCCATTCATCTTCTGGCGAATCAACAGGGACGAAGCTTCCAACCCTAAAAACGGTTCCTAGTGAGCAGATTTCACTAACCCGTCATACCTTTATGTTTTTGATCCTTGCACTATTCTGATACATACTGATTATTTTCCAGGGCCAAAGCCAGAGGCAGGAAGAAGGCCAAAGTGAACAAACCGGCTGAAGATCCCATTTGGGATGAAACATAAAAGACTCCTGAACCGTCACACCCAGATATTAACAATATTCCTGATGGCCCGTCGTTGCCGGATCAAACCACGGAAGCTGAGCGCATGGATATTGATCAATTGGCTCACGCTGATGATCCGCCAAGCCAGGCAAAAGGTGTTGATGACGATGTTGTCGTTACTGGCACTGGTTACACCTCCCCTGGCAACCCCATAGCCTTGTCCAAACACAGCGCCAAAGAGGAAAAAGCTGATGTTGATAAGGGCAAGTGGAAAGCAGATTTGGACAGCTATGCTCACCTCAGCGCCCAAGACATTCGTTCTGGGATTTTGAACCGTCTGTACAAAAACCGTGACTACGAAGCCGGTTTAGTGAACATGATGAAGGTGCGATATGAGGTAAATCACGTCGAACTCTTCATAAGTATTCAGTCCTTCTGATCTATTTATAATATTGACTCCAGTAGCCCCCAAGGGTCGGTTTGGCAATACCCATTCAAACCGGGACTTCGTAAAATAATGATTTTTCAACATTTGCTTGTGTAGCCCTCAAGGGCCGGTTTATCTCTTGAAGATCAACCGGGACTTCATGTTGTAAGGCTCACACTTCTTGTTGAATACCTTTAGAAACCAGTTTACCATCAAAGAAAAAATTCACAACTTTGTTGTTGAGCAAATAGGCATGAGCCCCCAAGTGCCACGATTAATACTTGTATTGAGCTTTGGGACTTTACCATATTGTTGATAAGAAGCGATAGGCATTAGCCCACAAGTGCCAAGTGTAACTTGTTATGTGCTTGGGACTTAAAATTTATTCTGTCAACTCCTAAAATACCTCTTGCAGGCTGAGCTGGACAAAAAAGAATCCCAAATCGTCGACCTTGAGGAAAATATCAAGACCCAGCAAGCAGAAACTTCCAAGGCGGAGAAAGAGTTGACTGGCGCTTTAGCAGCCATGGAACAATTGAAGGAAAACTTCAAGAATGAGCGTCTAGGCTGGGATGCAGAAAAAGTAACTTTGCAGAAGAAAGCTGAAGATGCTGACACAACTCTTAAACCAGTGGCAGAAGGGTTAACCAATTTGAAACAACAAATAAATGCTATGACTGCTGCTGTCTTTGGTAAGTAACTTCTTCACCACCTTTGAAATTTCATTATTCCCTAAATCACCGGTTTACCGATGTCTGTGACGATGCAGGATCTCACATTACGCATCTGGGCTCTGATATGCAGAAGAAATTGAAGGCTTCCTATACACTGATAGAGCAACTATATACCGGCGCACAATAGATTATCTACACAACTTCTCACAATAAACTGCCCCCACTTTAATCAAGGATGCTTTAGAGAAGCTGTCGATGATGCCTGCCCGGATTGAAGAGCTGAAACGTTCAGCTGCAAGGGTCGGCGCTCTTACCACACTGACCCGTACTAAAGCATGGATATCTGATCTTGATTCGGCTGACATAGGGAATGGCTATCCAAGCATCAAGGAGGATGGATCAGAATTTGATAATGAAGATCTTCGGGCTTTGATGAGGGAGATGCGCCCGTTGGCTAGTAAGTTGGCTGAAGAAACCGATCTGTCGTTTTATCAATCGATTTATGATGCCCACAACAAGAGGGTTAATGCGCCGAGCTACGAAACTCCCACTCTTATCCCGCCAATTCGTAAGCATACTTATGCCCCTGAAGTTGACCCCTCTAATCTTATAAGCGATGAAGCTGTGTTCAGAGCCTTGACTAGGATCCATTGGTCAACCAATGACTTCCAGCCACTTGATAGAGAGGAAGAGGATGAATCGGCACAAGATGATCCGCAACCGTCAAGCCAGCCCGCCGCTGAGGCATAAACAGGGGGCCAGTTTAACTTCTTTGTTGTGCAAGATTTATTCTTTTGGGCCTGAAAATGCCGTGTAATAGTCTAGTTGAAAACTTCTTGGATCTGATGTGCCATCGTGCATATTGCATGACACTGTTAATCCGCCATGCTATGATAATGCTATGTTTTCTCATGATACTTTGTTTGTTGTAGAACCTGTTCCTGCGTATAACAGATAATTTGCGTCTTGGCGGCTTACCGCTAGACGGGTTATCATGCCCAACAACATAGTTTATAACTGATGTCAGACTGAAAATAACAATATACAACATACCTGTGATATGTGTTCACTACTGATTTATCAAGCTAGTGTAATAAGTATATGTCTGGTTTAATACCAAGCCGGGTTAATAAACACTGGATTACCTTTCTTTCATGCTCGTAACTTATAGTTAGAAACCAGGCCGGGTTAATAAACACCGGTTTGTCGCCATATATATGACTCATGAAGCTTTATAAGCCTTACTTGGTTTTCAACCATGTAATTTTTGTGCCATAAGAGAAATAAATGCAAAAATACATTCAAAGCAAAATCAACAAAAAAAATCCAAGGCTTTCATAGGCCGCCGAGCCAAAATATCTTCAATAAAACTAGTATTAACCACTGGAAGGTACGCGCTTTTCGTGAGCCGACACTCACACTACCACTTCGACATTTTAACCTGGATAAGTTCAGTTCTTATTTAAAGAAAGACTTATCAGGAGTACGGGGGTCAGAGTACATCAAGCATCACAGGCCGAATTATCCAAGTTTCAAGGAAGGCGGATGTAACAGCCTGAGCTTCTCCTTGCTATCCGTAATCCGTGCCCTCTCATGACGAAACAACATTTTAACTTTAACAAGTTCAGGGTCTTTGTTAGAAAAAGATTGACTGTTAAGAGTTTGCCGGGTCAATCAGGATTACCTGATGGAGAAGCTTTCGGAATACAGGCAGGATGGCCCGGGGTTTTAGGTGAATACACCTGGTGTCGGTGTCAAAACCGGCGGATCTCGGGTAGGGGTTCCTGAACTGTGCGTGTAGGCGGATGGTAACAGGAGACAAGGGACACGATGTTTTTACCCAGGTTCGGGCCCTCTCGATGGAGGTAAAACCCTACTCCTGCTTGATTAATATTGATGATATGGGTAGTACAAGAGTAGATCTACCACGAGATCAAAGAGGCTAAACCCTAGAAGCTAGCCTATGGTATGATTGTTGTTCGTCCTACGGACTAAAACCCTCCGGTTTATATAGACACCAGAGAGGGTTAGGGTTACACAGAGTCGGTTACAATGGTAGGAGATCTACATATCCGTATCACCAAGGTTGCCTTCCATGCCAAGGAAAGTCCCATCCGGACACGGGACGAAGTCTTCAATCTTGTATCTTCATAGTCCAGGAGTCCGGCCAATTGTGATAGTTCGGCTATCCGGACACCCCTTAATCCAGGACTCCCTCAGTAGCCCCCGAACCAGCCTTCAATGACGACGAGTCCGGCGCGTAGATTGTCTTCGGCATTGCGAGGCGGGTTCTTCTCCAAATTCCATATACTCGTCGAATAGTGTCCGGCTTCTGATAAATGTTGCGCTCCTTGGCGTCCACGCCCAATAATGGCCATCTTCCACGTGTCGAACGACTGCGAAAAGACAGGGTATCTTTACACTTTCCCCCTAGCTAAGCAAATGAGTCGCCTATAAAAAGAGACGAGGATCTAGATCCGAATCACATCATCCCCCCTTCGCAAGCTTTCATCGGAGCGCCTCTGACAAAAAATCCATTCTATCATGGACAGTCGACGCGGTTCCTCCTCTCGCGCTCCCAGCCCCCAGCCTGGGGATTGGGAGAGATGCTCAGTCTCGCATAGCAAGCTAGTGACGCTCCAAACCAAGGGATTTCTTCCCCTAGCCTTCATGGTTCTGGTTCGAGCCGGACATGCTACCTATAAGGGCGGAAAACAAGCGAAGAGCATCCCCGATCCTTCCAAAGGAGAACGGGTATGCTTTGTCTCCTATCTGATAAGAGGACTTGGATTTCCAATACATCCGTTTCTCCGGGGGCTCCTGGAGTTCTATGGCCTCCAGCCGCACCACCTTACGCCTGCCTCCATTCTGCACATCGCGGGCTTCGTGGCCCTTTGCGAACTGTTTTTGGGCGTCGAGGCTCATTTTGCACTGTGGAAGAGATTATTCTGCCTCGTACCCCATTCTCATGAGGGGTCAATATATCTATCCGGAACCCCGAAGAAGGCGTCCGAAGACTGGCCTTCGGAATGGTTTTATATAGAAGACGCCTCGCTACCGGATCCCATTCGGACTGGCCTCCCGGAGTTCAGTAATGCTCCCTTGAAGAAACACCTAAGTTGGCGTCCACGGAGCCCCCAGAGGGACAGCGACAGGGACGTCCTTTACCTGATGAGCCGAATAAGGTTGCTAGCTCATTCCAGACTGACCATGATCGGTGTCATGGCCACATGCATTATGCGGGGGGTGCAGCCACTCTAGTATAGGGGCCACCCCATGTGGGATTTCAACGGGGAGGACGATGCCACCCGTCGCGGCCGTAAGGGACCGGGATCGGTCGCCGATCTGGTGAAGATCTTGTCCGCGCTGTACAAGGGGAAGAGGAGGATTTTCTCCATGTCAGTCCATTTAACGGATTTTCTATGAACAATCCTCGAAGCTGGGTAAGCAAACATCTCCTTTTTCGCACATCCGATCCGTACTCCCATGGTTATATATCTCACTTTGTGAGTTCGACGCAGGAACTGCGTCGGGCCGTAAAAGATATAAACAGCCCGCCTCCGCAACCCGAGGATCCAGAACGGTTCCTCGATCCGGCCTCCCAAGAGGATGCGGACGTATTGGTGGAGCTGATTGATGGGGTATTTCACCAACTAAGCATCGATAATGCCTTGGTCGCCATTACGGCCGATTACCCCGGAATACTTCTAGCCTCACAGGTAACTGAGACCGAAGCCCCAGTACTTTGATAATGACCCATCCATACTTATTTTTGATCACCGTATATTAATGGTGTTTCGCAGGGGGTGCCTTCGAGGCGGGAGGCCGAGCCAGCTACGGTTAGCCAACAAGGGGCAGCACGGCCACGCAGGCTAAAAAGAAGTGTGGTCCGGATTGAAAGACAGCCGCAACGGTAAGGCGTGTCACCATATTCCCGGGATTGATTCCGGGAAGGTATATTAACGCTGGTGCTCCATTCAGGAAAAAGAGCGCTTGCCGGACTGTGTCCGAAGAGATGGCCAATCGAGCCTCCGCCAGCGAGGCTCCAACGCCGGGTCCGGAAGCGGAGGTGAACACGAGGCGTGTGTCAGATGCTCCTCCGACAGAGGATGCCGACAGATTGTTCGCCACCAACTCCGAGGTGGAGAGTGCCATGAATCACAGGCGCCGCCGGATAGTTCTTCATGACGCATGTTTCTCCCAAGAGGCATTGAACGCCTTCAATTCGGGAGACGCGCACCTCTGTGCCGCTCAAGATGGTCTAGCCAGAGCCACTGAGCGGTATGTAAAGGACATACGGGTGAGGATATTTTGACAGTTACATATGACAGTAGCCCCCGAGACTTAAAATAGTTAGGAGAACTGATTTAAGGATCATTTGTTATGCAAGATCTTACGGAAAAAAATACCCGGCTGTCTCAGGAGCTTGAAGAGTGCAAGGCCCATCTTGAGGCCGCACTAACCGCCACAGGGGGAGCCACAGAGACCCCCTCCGCTAATACATACTTCGAAGGATAAGTAATTTGTGAAGTGCGGCGTCTATATAAGTCTGACAATAATAATGCAGATGGCGCCGGACTAGATCCGGACAAGCAACATCTCCTGTGTCGGTTAAAGGCTGGCGAGAATGTGCTTACAAGGGTGAGGCAAGAGAAAAATAGTCTCCAAGATGCCAACACCCAGCTGGGTGAGGAACTAAAGGATGTTCGAGCCCAGCTGTCTGACTCCATTAAGGAGAATCGGCGGCTTCGTCGCGGCATTTATAGTAAGTGCTTGAGCGAGCTTTTTGAAAAGAAGAGTTCGGCGAGGAAGTCGACTAATAGAAATATGTCTGTAGGTATGCTCATAGGTCGTCCTGCAGAGGAAATGCCCGATTCAACGGGTGACCTACTTCCCGAGCTGCTGCAACTGCATGAACGAGTTCGACAGGTGATGAGAGGCATCGTCCAGGCCTTGTGGCCATCCATCTACCTACCCGAAGGCCTTGGAGAGATTGCAGAGAGGCTTCAGGGAGCACGGCGACGCTTCCGACTATGGAAGATATCGGCGTGCCATCAAGGCGCCAGGGAGGCCTGGGCCATGGTGAAGACGCGGTACACAAAGGCTGACCCAAACCACACGGCCGAGGTCGGACCTGTGGGGACCGATAGGAAGGAGATCCCTGTGAGCTTAGTGTACGGCCAAGTAGAGTTGGCCGCAAAGTATTCCCAGTGGGACTGTAAACTAGACAGCCTATTAGATGGTATTGAAGAGGAATACAATCAGTCAATTTGACTATGTAATTGAAAATGACATGTAAAATGCCTTCTAGCCGGATTGTAGATCGTTTGTCGTAGCGGACCCTTTCTCTTCAACCTCGGGACCCGATAGTCTGGAGTGTGTCCGAATACCCTCGCGGTTATGTAAGAACTGGGGCATGCGTGGAGACCAGACGTAGGGGTCATTAGTGCTCTATCAGACAAGTGCCCAACTAGTTATGTTATATTACATGGTTAGTAAGAAACATCTTCCAGGGAGAATAGTTCCGTTAGGGGTTCCTTTCCCTAGGAGGCATGCCCTAAAGTGCATGTCCGGACTGCGAAAAAAGCAGAAAAACATCTGGGGGCCGATAAATGAATAAGTAAGAAATCGTCTTTTAGTTCACCGACTGAATATTCCCTTAAGAACGCTAGCTTTCGGCTTCACCCAGTCTGAGGTACACGTCCGGCTGACCCGGCGGTAAAAATCGCAGAGGTGCTCCGTTTACCACCTAGCCAAACAATCGGGAACGTAGGGGTAAGCACAGGATCCAGGCAACCCAGCTTGGCCAAAACTTAAGTCATATCGATGCATATAATGGTGAATAAAAGGTACATGCGGAACGGTGACACATGTGTTGGGCATAAAGCCCGTATAAATAAGCTTCTATTAAAGAAGCCCCCAGGTATACTGAGCGCGGATAACGCGTCAAGTGTGTGCGAACAGTGCACAAACGAGCCTCCAACGGCTTCAGAAAAAAAAGGAAGGAGAGGGAGAGAAATAAAAGACAGTTAAAGTATAAAATATAGACGGAGGAAGGAGACGAACCCAGAGTCCGGCGCTAGGCGTAGAATCTTCGGAGACGGGCTGCATTCCATGGGTTCGGCTCCAGTCGGTTATCTGATGAGTTCCGCAGACGGTACGCTCCGTCGGTCAGGACTTGGTCGATGATGAAGGGACCCTCCCATTTGGGCTTGAGTTTGTCCTTTTTCTTGTCCGGCAGGCGTAGAACTAATTCGCCAACATTGTAAGCTTTGGCCCGTACTTCTCTGCTTTAGTATCTTCGAGCCTGCCGTTGATAGAATGCGGAACGGGCTTTTGCCACGTCACGCTCCTCCTCCAAGGCGTCCAAACTGTCCTGCCGATCGATCTCGGCTTCTCTTTCTTCGTACATGCGCATGCGAGGTGAGTCATGAATTATGTCGCAGGGCAAAACTGCCTCTGCGCCGTACACCATAAAAAATGGTATGAATCCGGTAGTATGATTCGGCGTGGTCTGCAGCCCCCAGAGTACGGAGTCGAGCTCCTCTACCCAGTGTGTATTAGATTCCTTGAGGGACCGCACTAGTCTGGGTTTAATGCCGCTCATGATTAGACCATTTGCTTGCTCGACTTGACTGTTAGTTTGAGGGTGATAGACTGAAGCGTAGTCGAGCTTGATGCCCATGTTTTTGCACCAGAGTTTGACCTCGTCGGTCGTGAAGTTCGTGCCATTATCAGTGATGATGCTATTGGGGACACCGTAGCGGTGTACTACCCCTGATATGAAGTCTATCACCGGTCCGGATTCGACCGTCTTAACAGGCTTTGCCTCTATCCATTTGGTGAATTTATCCACCATGACCAATAGGTATTTTTGCTTGTGGGTTCCTCCTTTAAGGGGTCCAACCATATCAAGCCCCCAGACCGTGAACGGCCAGGTGATGGGTATAGTTTTGAGGGCCGTAGGTGGCATGTGGCTTTGATTAGCAAAGAGCTGGCATCCAGCGCATCGTTGGACCAAGTCCTGAGCATCTACCCGGGCTGTCGGCAAATAAAATCCTGTACGGAAGGCCTTGCCTACAATGGCCCGGGCTGCGGCGTGGTGCCCGCTGAGTCCGTCATGAATTTCAGCCACAAGATTCCGCCCTTCCTCTTCGGAGATACACCTTTGAAGGACTCCGGTTGTGCTTTTCCTATAGAGCTCTCCCTCATGGACCTTATAGGCTTTAGATCGCCGCACTATGCAGCGGGCCTCGTTTTGGTCCTCGGGAAGTTCCTGCCTAGTTAGGTAGGCTAGGAATGGTTTTGTCCATGGGGCAATGACTGCCATTATTGTGTGGGCTGACGGTGTTATTTCGTTGGCAGAGCCACCAACTACGTTAGAATGTTCGGTGTGGGGTAGTGTGGTTGGGTCCGGGATGTTATTTCCGGACTCTCCCTCCCATAATACGGATGGCTTGAAAAGCCTCTCTAGGAAGATGTTGGGAGGGACGGCATCGCACTTTGCGCCAATGCGTGCCAACATGTCTGCTGCCTGATTGTTCTCCCGGGCTATATGGTGAAATTCGAGCCCCTCAAACCGAGCTGACATTTTTAGGACGGCGTTGCGATAAGCTGCCATTTTCGGATCCTTGGCATCTAAGTCTCCATTTATTTGGGATATCGCGAGGTTTGAATCCCCGCGGACCTCTAGGCGCTGAATGCCCATGGAGACTGCCATCCGGAGAACATGTAGAAGGGCCTCGTATTCAGCTGCGTAGTTGGAGTCCGTGTACATTATCTGAAGTACGTATTGGACTATATCTCCAGTTGGGGACGTCAAAATGACGCCGGGCCCCAGGCCAGCCAACATTTTGGAGCTGTCGAAGTGCATGATCCAGTTGGAATATGCGCCGTACTCTTTAGGGAGTTCGGCTTCAGTCCATTCGGCGATGAAGTCGGCCAAAACCTGCGACTTAATAGCTCGCGGTGGCTTGTAAGTTATGTCGAACGGGAGGAGCTCGATGGCCCATTTGGCAATCCGGCCCATTGCGTCGCGGTTGTTTATAATGTCGTTAAGAGGTACTTCGGAGGCTACTGTTATCGAACACTCTTGGAAGTAGTGTCGTAGCTTCCGGGATGCCATGAACACTACATAAGCTATCTTTTGATAATGCGGGTACCGTGACTTGCATGGAGTTAGGACAGTGGACACGTAGTAAACTGGTTTTTCGAGAGGGAACTTGTGTCCATCCGTTTCTCGTTCGACGACGAGCACCGCACTTACAACTTGATGGGTTGCTGCGATGTATAATAGCATTGGTTCGCCCGTGTTGGGCGCGGCCAGGACCGGATTTGTTGCCAATATGGCTTTGATATCTTCGATTCCGGCCGTGGCGGCATCCGTCCACTCGAAGTGTTCGGTGCGCCGCAGGAGGCGATAAAGGGGTAATGCCTTTTCTCCTAAGCGGGAGATAAAGCAGCTTAGAGCCGCCATGCATCCAGTCAATTTTTGTATTTGTTTAAGGTCTTTTGGGATATCCAATTGTGACAGAGCTCGGATCTTGGCTGGGTTTGCTTTCAATTCCTCTACCGGATACGATGAAGCCCAAGAGCTTTCCGGCTGGTATGCCGAAAACGCATTTTTCTGGGTTGAGCTTAATGTCATATGCTCGGAGATTGTCGAACGTGATCCTCAAGTCGTCTACTAGAGTTTCAACATGCTTGGATTTGACGGCCACATCATCTACGTATGCCTCCACTGTTTTGCCGATCTAGTTTGCCAGACATGTCTGAATCATGCGCTGATATGTTGAGCCGGCGTTTTTGAGCCCGAAGGGCATTGTGTTGAAGCAGAATGGGCCGTATGGAGTGATGAATGCCGTTGCGGCTTAGTCTGGCTCTGCCATGTTAATTTGGTGGTAGCCGGAGTATGCGTCGAGGAAGCACAATGAATCGTGTCCTGCGGTAGCGTAGATAATTTGATCGATGCGGGGAAGGGGGAAGGGATCCTTTGGGCAAGCCTTGTTAAGGTCCTTGAAATCGACACACAGGCGCCAGGATTTGTCCTTCTTTGGTACCATTACCAGGTTTGCTAGCCAGTCCGGATGTTTTATATCTCTAATGAATCCGGCCTCCAATAGTTTGGCTAGCTCCTCTCCCATGGCCTGTCTCTTAGGTTCGGAGAATCACCGAAGAGCTTGTTTGACTGGCTTGAATCCTTGTAGGATATTTAGGCTGTGCTCGGCCAGCCGGCGTGGGATTCCTGGCATGTCTGAAGGGTGCCAGGCAAAGATGTCCCAATTTTTGCGTAGGAATTCTCATAGTGCGGCGTCTACATCAGGGTTTAATTGTGCCCCGATGGAGGCCGTTTTTGTAGGGTCCGTTGGATGGACTTGGAATTTGACTATTTCGTCCGCCGGTTTAAAAGAGGTGGACTTGGATCTCTTATCGAGTATCACATCGTCCCTGTTCACCGTGGAGCGCAGCGCAGTGAGTTCCTCGGCCGCCAGGGCTTCGGATAGTGCCTCAAGGGCAAGTGCGGCTGTTTTGTTTTCGGCGCGGAGTGCTATGTCCTGGTCACTAGCAAGAGTGATGATTCCATTGGGTCCGGGCATTTTGAGCTTCATGTACCCATAATGGGGTATAGCTTGAAAAATTGTGAATGCCTCTCGCCCTAATAGAGCGTGGTATCCGCTGCTGAACGGGGCCACTTGGAATGTGACCTCCTCGGACCTGTAATTATCCAGCGTGCCGAACACCACATCCCGTGTGATTTTTCTTGTACAACATGCTTCCCGACTGGGGATTATTCCTCTAAAGGTTACGCTGCTTCGCTCAATGCGGCTCCAGTCTATTTCCATTTTTCGAAGGGTTTCCTCGTAAATGAGGTTTAATCCGCTGCCGCCATCCATGAGTACCTTGGTAAGGCAAAAGCCGTCCACTATTGGACTGAGGACCAATGCGGCTGGTGCTCGGGTTGTTCGGAATTTAGGTTCATCACTGGCGTTAAAGGTAATAGCTGTGTCACTCCATGGATTTATTGTTGCTACCTGGTGGGTTTCAGAGAGGTTGTGGAGTGTTCGTTTCCGCATATTATTTGATGCGAAAGTTTCGAAGACTGTTAATACCGTACATGTATTGCTGGGCTGGTGTTCTAGAGCTAGAAGCTCTTCGCCACTTTTGGCCACCTGCCGTAGTATCCAACATGCTCTAAGGCAATGAGTTGGCGTGGCGCCCTCTGTACTATGAATTTTGCAGGGTCCATTGAGCCATCCCTCCAGTACGGTTCCATGCCCTTTAGAGGGTTTTTGCTTTTTGGTATTTAACCCAGGTGCCTGGTAATGGTGCACCCTTTTATTTTGGACTAGGGTTGTGTTCAAGGCCGGATTATCCCAAAATTTGATTTTGGTTTTCCAGGCGCTTTCCATCGCACAGTACTTTCATACTATGGACGCCAAGTCAGCAAAGCGTGTAATTTCGCGACGACTTACGGTGTTGAGGATTCCTTCGTCCGTGCAATTAATGCAGAAGAATGAAATTGTGTCCTCTTCACGGCAGTCCTTTATCTTGTTCATGACCAGGAGGAATCTGGCCCAGTAATGATGTACTGTTTCAGCAGGCTCTTGCCGGATTTGGGATAGATCGCTTATGTTTGGGTGGGCGGGTGGAGTTAAATTCTGAACTCCGTCCCATCTAAGACTCAGGGGCCAAGAAGCTTCTAAACTTGGAAGCTTGAGTTCTTGGACGTTGTCCGATGAATCTAGCCCCCCGCCTGACTTTAAGTTTAGGGCTTGAGTGGTGTTCTCTCCTCCGCGGGAATCCGGCATGGAGGGTTCAGGAATCCGGACATAGCTAGTCCTTAGGATAGAAGAAGGGTCACCATATTGTTCCTCTACCACAGCAACGTGGTGGGTAGCCTGGGGAGAGTTAATATCTCTCAGATCGGTTTTAGGCCCAATCTGGTCGTAGTCTGTAGCGACTCCCAGGGCGGCGATGCGATCCAAGAGCTCGTTTAAGGAGGAGAGCTCCATCGGATCTAACTGCTCGGTGAGTTCCGAGTTGACGTGAAGATTGCTTTTGATGACCCGAGAAGTCATCGTCGGCGCGGCGGCCGAACAGGCGGTATAAGAAAACCACCTAGCCGGAGAGTTTGGCCGATGGCCAAAGCTCCTTTAGCAACGGTGCCATCTTTAAAGACGGGATGAGGCATCCTTCCTGATGGCGACGGCACAGAGGAACTCTCAATGAAAGCACCAATGTCGGTGTCAAAAGTGGCGGATCTCGGGTAGGGGTTCCCGAACTGTGCGTCTAGGCGGATGGTAACAGGAGACAAGGGACACGATGTTTTTACCCAGGTTCGGGCCCTCTCGATGGAGGTAAAACCCTACTCCTGCTTTATTAATATTGATGATATGGGTAGTACAAGAGTAGATCTACCATGAGATCAAAGAGGCTAAACCCTAGAAGCTAGCCTATGGTATGATTGTTGTTCGTCCTACGGACTAAAACCCTCCGGTTTATATAGACACCGGAGAGGGTTAGGGTTACATAGAGTCGGTTACAATGGTAGGAGATCTACATATCCGTATCGCCAAGCTTGCCTTCCACGCCAAGGAAAGTCCCATCCGGACATGGGATGAAGTCTTCAATCTTGTATCTTCATAGTCGAGGAGTCCGGCCAACGGTGATAGTTCGGCTATCCGGACACCCCTTAATCCAGGACTCCCTCACCTGGCTTCCAAGCCTGGCTTTTATAGCCTATCACAAGGGTTACAACCACTTTTGTTCTTTAGAACAGAAAGATCCACCAAGCAATATTTTGAGCTGTGCTCAAGGGGTACCTATGTTTGAGTTATGATTTTTTACAACAGACTCTCTTTGGCCCCATAACATGGGTTGCAAGCCCCCAAGTTTTTTTTCTGGCCAATAAGCCGGATCAAAGGGTAATGATAACATCACTTTATAAAGCGGAGAACCCAAAAAACTCATTGAAGAGAAAAACGATAGAGGCCCTGCTTTAGCAGGCATGCCGGTTTATTATATTTATCATAATATATACATTGTCAAAATATGTACATCAGAAGAGCCTATTGCTCAGGTGTAATAAGGTCGAAGATGAGAAATATTCCACCGCCGGCGGGTCTCCTCCTCCGATTTGCCTGAGTCTTTGTGCTCTCGAACATCAATATGGTAGTATGACCCGTTGTTCAGATTCTTGCTGACCACAAAGGGTCCTTCCCACGGTGGGGATAACTTGTGCATATCGGTCTGATCCTGGATAAGCCGGAGCACTAAGTTACATTCTTGAAAATCTCTGGTTTTAACCCGACGGCTGTGATAACGCCGTAGATCTTGCTGATAAATCGCTGAACGAGCCGCCGCTATGTCCCGTTTTTCCTCTAATAGGTCCAATGCGTCTTGGCGTGCTTGTTCATTGTCCACTTCAACATAAGTTGCAACCCGAGGCGAGTCATGGAGAATATCACTGGGGAGGACTGCTTCTGCCCCGTAAACCATGAAGAAAGGTGTATAACCCGTAGATCTATTGGGGTTAGTATTAATGCTCCATAATACGGAAGGCAACTCTTCCACCCAACAACCCGGCGTCCTCTGCAAAGGAACCATAAGCCGGGGCTTGATGCCCTTCAGGATTTCCTAATTAGCTCTCTCAGCTTGACCATTAGACTGGGGGTGAGCCACTGATGATTTGTCAAGCCGGATGTGCTCACGTTGACAAAAGTCCTCCATAGAACCCTTGGAGAGGTTCGTGCCATTATCTGTTATGATGTTGTGTGGAATACCAAAGAGGAAAATCACCTTCTTCATGAATTGAACCACCATAGCTGCATCACACTTGCTGACTGGCTCCGCCTCTATCCATTTAGTGAACTTATCAACTGCCACCAAAAGGTGGGTCTTCTTATCCTTGGACCTCTTAAAAGGCCCTACCATATCAAGCCCCCAAGTTGCAAACGGCCAAGTGATTGGAATCATCCTCAACTCCTGACTCGGAACATGGGCTCGACGTGAAAACTTCTGACAACCGTCACATTTCCTGACCAAGTCCTCAGCATCAGCATGAGACGTTAGCCAATACAAACCGTGCCGGAAAGCCTTAGCCACAAGGGATTTTGAGCCGGCGTGATGACCACAATCCCCTTGATGGATTTCACGCAGAATCTCACAGCCTTCTTCAAGAGAAACACAGCGCTGAAATGCCCCCGAGACACTGCAGTGATGTAACTCGCCGTTGACAATAGTCATGGGCTTAGACCGCTGGACTATCTGCCTAGCCAAAATGTCATCCTTTGGTAACTCACCCCTGGTTGTATACGCCAAATATGGCACTGTCCAATCAGGGGTAACATGAAGAATCGCCACCAATTGAGTCTCCAGATCAGGAACAGCCAGATCCTCCTCTGTAGGCAGCTTGACCGACGGGTTATGCAAAACGTCAAGAAAGACATTGGGCGGCACCGGTTTACGCTGAGACCCCAACCGGCTTAAAGCGTCCGCCGCTTCATTTTTGCGCCTATTAATGTGCTTAATCTGGTAACCCTTGAAGTGACCAGCAATAACATCCACCTTGCATTGATAAGATGCCATGAGTGGATCCTTAGAACCCCAAGTACCAAAGACTTGATGAGCCACCAAATCAGAGTCCCCGAAGCATCGTACCTGGCTTAAGTTCATTTCCTTAGCCACCCGAAGACCATGGAGCAAGGCCTCATATTCAGCTGCATTGTTAGTGCAAGGAAACATTAAGCGGAGAACATAACAAAATTTGTCACCTTGAGGGGAAGTAAGAACAACTCCAGCCCCCGAGCCCCCCAATTGCCTGGACCCTTCGAAGTGAATAGTCCAGTACGTGTTATCCAGTTTATCCTCCGGTGCCTACAACTCTATTCTAGTCATTGATGAAATCCACGAGCGCTTGGGACTTGATAGCCGTTCGAGGCATATATTTTAACCCGTGAGGTCCAAGCTCAATAGCCCACTTAGCAACTTGGCCAGTTGCCTCCCTGTTTTGGATGATATCTCCCACAGGAGCAGAACTGACCACAGTGATGGGATGGCCCTGAAAGTACTGCTTAAGCTTCCGGCTTTCCATAAAAACTCCATACACAAGCTTCTACCAATGTGGATATCTCTGCTTTGACTCAATGAGCACCTCACTGATATAATAAACCGGCCGCTGAACCGGATACTCCTTACCTACCTCCTTGCGCTCCACCACAATAGCCATGCTGACAGCCCGGGCGTTAGCAGCTACATATAACAACAATGGCTCTTTATCAACGAGGGCAGCAAGAACAGGTGGCTCAGCTAACTGCTTCTTCAAGTCCTCCAACGCTGCATTAGCAGCATCACTCCAGACAAAGTTGTCTGTCTTCTTCATCATCTGTTATAAAGGGATAGCTTTTTCTCCTGACCGACTGATAAACCGGCTCAGCACCGTGATACAACCCGCCACACGTTGAACATCGTTGATGCACGCCGGTTTAGCCAGAGAAGTGATGTCCTTGTTCTTCTCCGGATTAGCTTCAATGCCCCTGTTAGACACCAAAAAACCCAAGAGTTTGCCTGCCGGTACACCGAAGACGCACTTGGTCGGGTTAAGCATCATTTTATAAACCCGGAGGTTATCAAATTTTCCTTCAAATCATCTATCAATGTCTCCTTCTTCCCGAACTTCACCACAATATCGTCCACATAAGCATGAACATTACGCCCAGTCTGCTTGTGAAGGCAATTCTGCACACATTGTTGATAAGTCGCTTGGGAACTCTTGAGCCCGAAAGGCATAGACACATAATAGAAGGCTCCAAAGGGAGTTATAAAAGTTGTTTTCTCCTGGTCCTTAACTGCCATCTTGATCCGATGATAACCAGAATAAGCATCCAAAAAACTCAAGCACTCACAACCCCCCGTAGCATCAATAATCTGATCAATACGAGGGAGAGCAAAAAGATCAGCTGGAGACGCCTTGTTCAGATCCATGTAATCCACACACATACGCCAAGTGCCATTCTTCTTAAGCACCAGCACTGGGTTGGCCAGCCACTCAGGATGAAAAACCTCAATAATAAACCTAGCCGCCAAAAGCCGGGCTACCTCCTCACCAATGGCCTTGCACCTTTCTTCATTGAAGCGGCAAAGAAACCGGTTGACCGGTTTAAACTGGGGATCAATATTGAGAGTGTGCTCAGTGAGTTCCCTCGGTACACCTGGCATGTCAAAAGGTTTCCATGCAAAGATGTCCCGGTTCTCACGGATGAACTCAATGAGCGCGCTTTCCTATTTTGGATCCAGATTAGCACTAACACTGAACTGATTGGATGAATCGCCAGGAACGAAATCAACCAATTTAGTCTCATCAGCCAATTTAAACTTCAAGGCTGGATCATGCTCTGTAGTTGGCTTTTTCAATGATGTCATATCCGCTGGATCAACATTGTCCTTGTAAAATTTTAACACCTCAGTTGGACAAACCGACAGCGTAAGCTGCATTGCCCTCTTCACACTCCAAAGCTATCTTACGGGTCCCATGTACTATGATGGTCCCATGGTGACCCGGCATCTTGAGCTGCAGATAAACATAACAAGGCCGGGCCATGAACTTAGCATAAGCCGGCGTCCGAACAGAGCATGATAAGGGCTCTGAATCTTCACCACTTCAATGGTTAAGGTTTCTGATCTGGAATCATGATAATCTCCAAACGCAACCTCCAGAGTTATCTTACCAACCGGGTATGCCGATTTACCAGGTACCACACCATGAAAAATAGTGTTTGATGGTTATAGGTTTTTATCTGTCAGCCCCGTGCGACGAAGGTCTCATAATAGAGGATATTGATGCTGCTCCCTCCATCCATGAGTACCTTTGTGAACTTATACCCTCCAACCTGAGGTGCTACTACCAACGCCAGGTGACCTGGATTATTAACCCGTTGCGGGTGATCCTCTCGGCTCCATATGACGGGTTGTTCAGACCAACGCAAATAACGTGGGACTGCCAGTTCAACTGAATTTACTGCTCTCTTATGAAGCTTCTGGTCACGCTTGCATAAGCTAGTGGTGAAGACATGATACCGCCCACTATTCAACTGCTTCGGGTGGCTCTGATAACCCGACTTTTGCTGATTTCCCTGATTATTCTGCTGGTTGTAACCACCCTGTTTGTTTTGATTGCCCAGATTACCTTGGAATCCTGAGCTTGAACCACCTCCACCATAACCCGGTCTATGGAAACCGGATCCTGAACCGCCGCCCGGTCCTTGACCATCTTGGTAAAAATTCGAATTCTTGAACTCCTTCATGATGAGGCAATCTTTCCAGAGGTGTTCGGACGGCCTCTCCTTCATCCCGTGTCTTGGGCAGGGCTGGTTTAATAGATGCCCAAGATTGATGCCTGACGATCCGGTCTGTGCGGGCGGTTTACCCTTATGGCGCTGATTATTATTCTGCGCATTGGTATTAGCCACAAAGTAAGAATTACTCTCAGCCTTGCGCTTACCATTGCCTCCTTGGTTTGCCGGATTAAATTGCTGCCCCTTGGTATTGCTGCTCCTCTTTCCCTTCCCCGGCTTTTCATCGTCAGACTCGGGGTCCTTGGTACCATCAGAGTCAACGTACTTAACCAAGGCTGTCATGAGTGTCCCCATGTCATTACAATGACATTTAAGCCGCCCCAGTTTCAGCTTCAGGGGCTTGAAACGACAATTGC
The DNA here is from genome assembly GCF_018294505.1 of Triticum aestivum. Classification (NCBI taxonomy): domain Eukaryota; kingdom Viridiplantae; phylum Streptophyta; class Magnoliopsida; order Poales; family Poaceae; genus Triticum; species Triticum aestivum. The sequence continues at coordinate 724,498,576 of NC_057801.1, forward strand.
CTTCTAACGTCAGGACCGCTGAGTCAGCGTTGATATGATCCGACGAGTGCAGAATCTTTGAGACCCGGCGCACCCAATGAGTCGTCAATTCACCTTCTTCTTGGATACAGGTGGCTAAGTCCATGATTGACATGGCTTGCTTGCATGTGTCTTTAAAATTCTGGATAAACCGGGCCTTTAACTCGGCCCATGACCCGATGGAGTTAGCTAGGAGCCCCTTTAACCAAGTCCGGGTCGTCCCTTCCATCATCAGGGGGAAATACTTAGCACACGCAGCTTCACTAACATCCAGCAATTCCATGTCCATCTCATAACTCTCAATCCACGCCTCAGGAGATAAATCGGTTGTATAATTAGGCACCTTGCGAGGACCCTTGAAATCCTTGGGCAAGCGCTCATTGTGCAAGGCCGACACTAAACACGGCACACCCAACTTTCGAAAGGTCACACTTGTTTCCAGCGAAGTCGTTGCACGAACCAGAGTAGGCTGACGTGCCGCATACTGCATAGCTAACTCGGCTTCTCGACGCGCTCTACCCTAGTCCACTACGTCCTGAGCATCAGCTCCCCCTCCTGCCGGGTTAGGCCTACGGGGTGGATTATGGTTTCGTCCACTGCTGGACATGGCCGGTTCCTCGATATGCCTGTTGTAATGAATCATGTCTCGACTATACGAATAAGCCTGTTGCTGAGCCATAGCCGTTTGAAGGTGATCTCTGGCCCGTCGTGTCTCAACTGCTGCCGGAGACTCGCCTTCTATTGGAATAGCTGCCAATCGTGATGCCGCAGCAATCATGTTATCCGAAGGGGTAGAAAAATGACCCGGTGGTGCTGGCACGTACTGAGGTGGGTCATGGTTCTGTCGAGGTGGGTCCATCATCCGTGGCTGATCCGGCGCTCCTATCCCAGGTGCTTCAACCCGGTTTACCGCTGCCAGGTTACTAGTTCCTGCTCCTGGCGTGCTAAAGAGATTCCTTGCTTCATAAACCGATGGTAGATGAGACCGATGCCTCCTCCTCATCATGTTGTTTGAAGCGTTCTGATCCAACATGAGCCGGTAAGATTATGCATGAATCCGCTGTGCCTGAGCATCCAAAGCGGCCCGCTCCTCAGCCATCCTGGTTTCCTCAGCAGCCATGACCTCCTTGGCCTGAGTTATCTGATCTCACAGCTTCGTGACCTCCGTGTTATGTTGATCTTGATTATCCGGGTTAACCTCTATGGTCAACAAAGTATTCAAGGCATCCAATTAACCAGATAGGACTTGAGCCGGCGGGCGTGCAGGGCCTCCTGCCCTAGCTGCCGATCCGAAAATCATTGTCGCCATAGCTGAGGAGTGATGCATGGTCTGCATACTGGCCATGAAGATTGCAACCCGGTTTAGCGGTTCAAGGGGGTCCGGAATACTGTCGCCATCGGAACAGCCCCCAAACCGGCCATCTGGCAGTTGATACAGCGACTCGGTCTCACCGGTGGATGATTCGCCATTTGAATAGACAACCGTCTCACCGTTGGATACCGGTTCAGATTCCGCACCATTGATGAATCCTACAAACACATGCTTCATGGCAGGCTGAACCCGGGTAAGGCTTGCGCGCTGAGCCGTCTCGATGAGGTCAGCGCAGATATCCGGCTCAAGGCCCGGTTCGCCGATCTTGCCAATGAAGACGTCAATTCCTCCGAAGGGGACCCGGTACCCGTACTCGATTGAGCCGGCGTCGGGGCCCCAGCCTGTGTCGTCAATGTAGAGCTTGCCGCGACGACTCTTGGTCATCCCGCCCACTGCGTATCCCTTGAGTCCTTCGAAATCTCCCTCTAAGAACCTGGAACCATCGTGCAATAGCCCCACGGTGGGCGTCAACTGTCGTGGAATTGTCACATCAGATGTCCTAGTGTGAGGACTTAGTCGTGGAGCCATCGCAACGAGATTATCTTAAAGGGGTTAAACCGGACAAAGTACACGGGGAGTTTATACTGGTTTGGCCTCTTGCGGTGAAGGTAAAAGCCTACGATCCAGTTGTGGTGGAATTGCTAGGGTTTCAATAACCAGGGAGCGACTACTCGTAACCTGGCTCTCGAGTTGTTGTTTCTTGTCCAGAAACCGCCTCCGGGTCGTCCCTTTATATACACAGGTTGACGCCAGTCGGTCTATAGAATCCCGAGGCCGGTTCATAAACATTTCCGTCTCGGTATCTATTATTTCCTACCTTACATTACAAATTACATGCCTATGGCGGTTTATGTCTATGGGCCCTAACCCGCCTCTGGGCTTTGGGCTCCCTTATTGTGTTTCCTTCATAAGTCATCGTCTTCTATAACTTCATGGGCTTCAATATTGGCAACCTCTCTGTGGATAAACCCCCCCCCCCCGGGCAGTTTATACCCACCAGTTATATCCCCAATAGGTAGCATATATCATGTTCATTGTTTTAACTTGGGGAGAAAACTTCTTTTGTTCCCCTATGTTCGGTGGCCGGGGTTCCTCGTCGTCATCGCGTTGCGATCCCTTTTCTTTGTTTTCGGCATTTAACTTTTCAGCCTTCTTAGAGACCCAACATTCTATGTTGGTATGATTGGCTGGTTTATTGAGGGTGTCGTGGATTTGACATGGACGATTGAGTATGCGGTCCAGACTGGACGAGCCCGGATTGTTTCTCTTAAATGCCTTTTTCCGCTGACCGAACTTGGAGCCAGTGAATTCGGCATTGACGGACGTGTCTTCGGCGTTATCGCCATTATTTCAGCGCTTGTGTCTGTTACGTCGGGGCTTTCCGTTGCTATCTCTGGCTTCAGAAGTGCCAGGTTTATTGAGGTGTTGTTTCTATGAGCTAGCCAGCAATCCTCGCCCGCACAAAAGCGGGTCATGAGCATCGTAAGGGCTGCCATGGACTTCGGCTTCTCTTGGCCGAGGTGTCGGGCAACCCACTCGTCACAGATGTTGTACTTAAAGGCCGCTAGGGCTTCGGCATCCCTACAGTCGACGATCTGGTTCTTTTTAGTTAAGAACCAAGTCTAGAATTTTCTGGCTGACTCTCAGGGCTGTTTGAGTATATGACTCAAGCCATCGGCATCCGGAGGTCGGACATAAGTGCCTTGGAAGTTGTCAAGGAATGCACTTCCAGGTTCTCCCAACTGCCAATGGAGTTTTCGGGCAGACTGTTCAACCAGTGCCCAGCTAGTCCCTTGAGTTTTAGCGGGAGGTACTTGATGGCATGGAGATCATCACCACGGGCCATATGTATATGGAGAAGGAAGTCCTCGATCCATACCGCGGGATCTATTGTCCCATCATATGATTCAATGTTTACGGGTTTAAACCCTTACGGGAATTCATGTTCCATTACTTCACCAATGAAGCATAGGGGGTGTGTGGCGCCTCTATGTCGGGCTATGTCAGGACGCAGCTTGGATGGAGTTGGTCTACGGTATTCGGCCCAGACAGGTGTGTGTTTGTTATATCCGGCATGGTGGCCGTCGTTGCACATTGGGGCGCAACCCCGCGATCCATAGATCGATCTGGTCTGGCCTGCTCTGTTCTCCAAGTCGTACCACGGGTCATGCATGTATCCCCAAGCTGTTGTGTTTCTATTTGTTCGGCGAGGCAGCGCGGGCTGGTGTTCGGGCTGAGTTGCCGTTTTATCTCGGCCAAGCGGTGGTCGGTCAGCCGCATTATGCACAGGTAGTGCTAGCTCCAGTGCCTCGTCATCGAATTGAGGTAGCAATTTGCGCTTCAGGTAACTTTTGGTTGGGCGTTCGAGTCCATATTCCTCGGCTGCCAGGACCTCGGTCCATCTATCAGTGAGCAGATCTTGATCAGCTTGAAGCTGCTGCTGCTTCTTCTTCAGGCTCTTTGCCATGGCTATAAGCGGCGCTTAAAGTGCTCCTGCTCAATGGGATCCTCAGGCACGATAAATTCTTCATCGCTGAGGCTCACCTCATCCTCGAAGAGAGGCATGTAAATACTGTCCTTCGAGTCTTCATTAGTGGCCTGTTCATCAGGGCTGGCTCGCCCGTCTTCCCGTTTAGCCTGTTCGAAACTTGGCTTGGCAGGGTCTTCGTTTTCTTCGGCATCGTCCGGAGTGCTATTGTCTCTTGTGGCGGTATCGTTGTTTTTACCATGGCGTGGTTTAGAGCAGCGCCGCTGACATCGGTGCTTCGACTGCTTCTCAGGAGGGTTATCCTCGACCGGATCCTTTTTATTCTCGCCATTGTCTTCTTTGGGTGTATCCGTCATGTATATGTCGTATGAGGAGGTGGCTAGCCAGGGCCCTGTGGACGGTGGTTCCTGTTCTTCTCTGGCATCGTCGTCTATGCCATTGATGTCTTCGGAGTCAAAATCAAGCATGTCGGTCAAATCGTCGACAGTGGCTATCAAGTGGGTGGTGGGTGGGTAACGAAGTTCTTCATCATCCTCTTCCCACTCAAGCCGGACATAGTTCGGCCAAGAATCCCCTGACAAGGAGAGAGACTTTAATGAGTTTAACACATCACCTAGGGGTGAGTGTTGGAAGATGTCCGCGGAGCTGAACTCTAAGATCAGGGCCCGGTCAGATTCGACAGGTGCGGATACACGCGGTTTGGAGCCTATGGCCGGAGACGAGTCCGAGGTTCCGATGACACAGGCCTCGTTGGAGGTCAGATCTGTGTTCGGCTCTAGCGCCACTCAGTCTGCGGCTTCCGTGGCGAGGTTGAGCTTCCCATCCTCGGGTGGCGCGCTCTACTCTAGACCTAGGGCCAGAGCGGTTACAGGTGCTATCTCCTGAGCACAGTCCGATGACAGATTTAGCTCATGTTCATCTTGGCGGTAGGGTGCGGCTGTCATCGGCTCGAATCTGTCAAAGATCAAGTCTCCACGGATGTCGGCGGTGTAGTTCAAGCTTCCAAACCTGCCCTGATGGCCAGGCGTGTAGTTGTCGATCTGCTCCAGATGGCCAAGCGAGTTGGCCCGCAGTGCAAAGCCGCCGAATACGAAAATCTATCCGGGGAGAAAAATCTCACCCTGAACTGCGTTGTTGTAGATGATTGAAGGAGCCATCAAGCCTTATGATGACGACACAGTGGAACTCTCAATGAAAGCACCAATGTCTGTGTCAGAACCGGCAGATCGCGGGTAGGGGGTCTCAAACTAGTGTGTCTAAGGCCGATGGTAACAGGAGGTGGGGGACACAATGTTTACCCAGGTTTGGACCCTCTCTATGGAGGTAATACCCTACTTCCTGCTTGATTGATCTTGATGATATGAGTATTACAAGAGTTGATCTATCACGAGATCGTAGAGGCTAAACCCTATAAGCTAGCCTATGATTATGATTGTTCTCGTCCTATGGACTAAACCCGCCGGTTTATATAAGTACTGGAGGGGGCTATGGTTACACAGCGTCGGTTACAGAGAAATGAATCTTCATATCCAAATCGCCAAGCTTTCCTTCCACGCAAAGGAGAGTCCCATCCGGACACGGGACGAAGTCTTCTATCTTGTATCTTCATAGCCCAACAGTCCGGCATATGCATATTGTCCGGCTGTCCGAGGACCCCTTAATCCAGGACACCCTCACCTGCTTCCACTGGGCCTGTCTCTATCCAACCCCTCTCTGTATGCTCTATTCTGGTCGACCAAACCTTGGATAAGGACTGACCTTGCATCGAACCCAGGCTCTCTTGGGTCGACTGGAACTCTGCGGTCATTACCATACAGGCGCATGTCGTCATACCGCCGGGGCACGTATGACCCGTCCCTCAGAAGGGGCGAAGGTGCTCGATGGTGGTTGTCACAGGCGTACTCACAATCATACTCTCCATGGGCTCTTCCCGGGTGCGGGTATCGACGGCGATCACGAACTTCATGCCGCAAAGGCGACCCATGACTATGTGCCAACTAAACTATATCTGCCCTTACTGACCTGTTGTGGATCCTGTTCCACAACTGGGAAACAACGGAGTTCAGCTCTCCTGCTTCTCAGAGCAGCGCTTGGATATGCTCTAAGCCCCTCCCAGCTTTTGAATGGGACGGCTGGATAGACTCTGCTATACGTGTAGCGGCTGCAAGATTCTGGATCGGTGTGCGGAATACCTGAGGTACATGTGGAAACAATTGTCGCGGATGTCGACTAGATTCGGGGATCAGTTGACGGGCATGTTCATCGAGAGAATGTTGGAGATTCTCCAAACGAGTGCGCTCAGCCAACGTGGCCAGGCACGCTGCTTCCAAGGCCTGAGCCTCGGCGGTTTCCCTATAATGGGGGTTTGGAGGGCCTCCACGTTGCAGCGGTGCAGCTCCTCCCTTTGCTGCGAATTGAGAGGTTGGGACTCGTACTCTTCATGGCCGAACAATACGCCGCCACCACCACCGTCACCACCGTTGTGATGGAAACCGGGCAGGCTGCGATAGGAGTCGACCATGAGAACTTCTGTCGTGGGGTCACAACTCCCGCTCCCAGAAAATGTAGTTGCGGAACCAGTCAACAGGTCAACTGGACCGTAGTGAAATTCTTCGGGCTCGATTGCCGCAACTTGGGGGGTGGCCGTTTGGCGAGCCACCGCATGCTTCACCCACCGCTGGAGCCACGACCGTCCAGATCGCTTGCGGAGGCGCTCAGCGGAGTGAGTAGGAGATGTGAAGGCCGACCGGTACGGAGTCGACGGTTGTTGTAACAGGACGCCGCAGGTACTCGTGCGGAAGTGCGACGATCCATGGATCGAGAGAGCCTCGACGTCGAGAGGACCTTCCTGGAGCCAGGCTTAGTCGTCGGCGACGAAAGTGAGTGCACCGAGTCGGAACTCATGACCCATGACCAAACCACCGCCGGTAACCATGTTGATGAAGATCAAAGAAATGCAACCTCACCGGAAGTTGGTAACACGCTTTGCCCCACGGTGGGCGCCAACTGTCGTGTTACTAAGTTTGACAGTAAGAATAGGGGTACGTATGAGGAGGCGAGGCCCTAACTACGGCGAGGTTGTACACACGAGTTTACGAGTTCAGGCCCCTCTCGGAGGAGGTAAAATCCCTACGTCTCGGTGCCCTGAGGCGATCGACTGGAATATAGGTGTGTGTTACAAGGGGTGTGAACCCTTGTCCCAGAGGAGGGGGTGGCTTATATAGAGTGCGCCAGGACCCCAGCTGACCTCCATTACAGGAGTTCAATGTACATTAAGATAGGGCGTTACTAGTAACGCTAGCTATAAAGTGCGTCATCAATGATCTTTAAGACTACAGAGTGAACACCTGACCGTTGTCATCCCGAGTGACCCTAGGTCTTCTGTACTCTGAGTGGTTTCATGTATGGTCGAATGACTCCATACAGGTCGAGAGAAATTGGGGGTAACCGAGTGAGGTGATTCGTCGAGTGGATTGCACTTGATGGCTTTAGTTGATACTTCTTGTTATATCTTGAACGTCCTTGACTCTAGGGTAGTGACCTTGGGTCGGGCGTATAGGTCAGGCCTATGACCCTACCCTAAGTCTATGGCATCGTCAACGACCTCTACCCATACAGAGGCGTCGAACAAACTGATGGATGCACTGCAAGGTGCATCCGTCTTGAAGGAGCACCGTACCTTAACAGGTACGATGGTTGAAAAATTTCAGTCCGCTAAGAGCGGACTGGATGAAGCCTTCACGACCCTACTAATAGGCTTCGAGGTATGCAATGTAATGTCTTTTAGCCGCTTTTCATGACAAATCCTTCTATATTAGATAGTAGCCCCTGAGACTCTGTTTGGCCAACGAAGGAGGGCGAACGGAGGGTCTATATGTATCTACAGTGAATAACTATTTAGCCCTTTTGCTAATCATCAGGCTTCACTGTTAGCAGCGACCGCTCAGGCTACCGAAGTTTCCAAACTCAAGCGGAAGCTGCAGCTGGTTGATGAGGACAACATCCGGATTCAAGTGCTCCATATTCCACCAAATTATTTTTGCAAATGCTAGAGTGAGGCTCATGCGCCATTATACGCATAATGGCAGATGGCGCTGTGGAGATCGAGACCCTCTGGAGTGACCTTGCCCGCGTTAAGGAGCAGGCAAGGGTGAGCAAGGCGGCAGGTGAGAAAGCGGCTGCCAATTTGAAGGAGGAACAAGCCACACGGAGCCAGTTCGAGGAGCGCGTATCCAAGATTGAGGAAGAGCTCAAGGACCCGACTCGCAAGTGCGAGGTCCTCAAGGAGGACAATAAAGTGAAGGCGGCCGAACTCGGCAAGGCCCTTTAGGACGCCCAAGAGGCGAGGTCTAAATCCCGCGCGGCTCACGAGGAGCTCTGACAGGCCGGACAGATCGCAGCTGGCAAGCCCTTTCTTTTACAGTCTAAGTTTGGCGATCAAAGGTATGCCTTACTTAATTGACTATGGAGTTCTCCAGACTCCTTTGCGGATCTACCGAAGAGCACGGCTAATGCGGCGTGATTCTATCGAGCCCGAGAGGGGCATACGACGGAGAAGAGATTCTGGTCGCAATATGCGACTCAGGAGCGTTCGACGATGTTGAACGACCAGATGGCACAATGGGCTGAGCTGCACAAGATGTCCTGAGCGGCCATGAAGGAGGTTATACTCCGGCTGTGGCAGGCTGAATTCATTTCGAGCTCTTATTTTTGCCTGGTGTAGTGACTTGTTGATGTCGTGCCCCGCATTGAGGCCATCAAATGGTCCGTGTGCATAGAAGGTGCACAGAGGGCTTTCGCCCGTGTCAAAGTGCACTGGGCTAAGATAAAGGCCGCCGTTGTCGCGGTGGAGGGTCCTCCCGAAGGAAAAGACCACTGCACACCGGAACAATATTTAAACTACGTACTGGAGGGTGCTTGTTTGATAGAGGGTCAATGCTCAAAGGACGTCATATTCAAATGAATGTATCCGAATGACCCGATTGTGTGTATTATGGATATTTAAGGCTTTGTAATATATTTGCACTTATTTATCTAAAATTGTTTCCTCCTGTGCGGCCGTATTTTTGAATGCCCGAGAGTTTTCTAGTCATCGGCTTCGATCCCCACATAGATACTATGGAGGTGTTCGGAAAGGCACATTAACACTCTTGACCCAACGTCTTGGTCCGTGACGGAGGTGTTAGTGCATCGAACCAGGCAATCGGACTATATGGCTTTATCGCTCTCACATAGCCATAGGAGTTCAACAATGGGGCTGTAAAATAGCCCCTGGTACATATTTGACTATCCGAATGCGGATGCGTTATGTGTAAGACTGAAAAAACAGTCCATCGTTTTAAAACTAAAAAATCGTTAAAGATTTAGTAAGTCACCGAACGGTTGACCAGCTCTCACCGCATCATGACAATCAGTTTTTGGCTTTCTCTACTGAGGTGCTGAACCGGATGACCAGAAACACAATCGCAGTAGTTCTCCTTTTACTACCCTAGCCGACCAAACGGAACGTAAGGTAGCAAACACAGGAGCCGGGCAACCCAACTATTCACCAAAGAAATGATTCGGAGCCGGTCCATATAATGCCAAGATCGGGACGCCGAAGTGTGGTACAAAGTTGTTCAGGATTTTCTTTGGTGGCCCATGAATGGCCTTATAGAGCCCCTGGCAATGGGTGTTGAGGTATGTGCGACAACTGGAGAGAAATTGTCGCTACTTGAATCTGATTGATACGTTGAGGCGTGACTGTACAGGGAGGTACCATAAGTAGCGAAATCATTTTACATGCCTCGAATAACAAGGAGAAAAGCTCAGTATATGTCCTTGTAAATAAGGTTTGATCCAAAGAGTCCTTTGGATGTCCTGCCGCAGGTCTGCGCTGCTTTCGTCCTGTAGATAGGGGTTCCTTGAAGGAAACGGTCCTCTATTTTCCGTACGGAATCGGGATCAGAGTGAGTCCTTGTAAGTCCGTGGGATAGATGGGCTCGAACGCACCTGTGGTAAAAAAAAGGTGGAACATCATATAGGGTCGAGCCGCACTATAGACCTTCCCATATGGTGCCTCCACCGATGCCCAAGGTATTTTGAGTGCATAGTGATGCATGCGCGTTGCGAACTCTGCTGGTTTGCCCGACGATCGGCAGAGGCGGAACTGCTAGTCTAGCTATGGATGTACTGAACCTGAGCATAGAGGGTCCGGACAGCTTCGCAAGTGATGGATAATGGTCGGGTCGTCCTTCCGATCGAACGTGATTGGGCAAGCTGACAGTGGGTTGAATTTAGGAGCGACCGGCTCTACGGCATAGACGTCCCTTAGTGCACGCTTGCGTTCCCATTTGGGGATGTGTGTGACATAGATCATATTCACCATTTTAACTTCAAGGGGGAAATTGCTTCTGCCCCCCTGTGTTTGGTGGGTGAGGCTCTTCATCATCGTCCTCGCTGGGCGGACTTTTCCCCTTGTGTTCGGCGTTGAGCTTGCTAGCCTGTTTAAACACCCAACAGTTTCTGTTGGTGGATTGGCAGGTTTGTCAGGGGTGCCATGAATCTGACAAGGCGGATCAAATATTTTGTCCAAACTAGATGGACCATCTTTGTTTCCGTTGGATGGCTTCTTCCGCTGTCCGAATTTTGACCTACTGAATCCGGCGTTTACCATCGTGTCTTCTGTATTATTTCGACGCTTGTTCTTGTTGCGTCGTGGTATGCCATTGTCGTCTCTGACTTCAGAGGTGTCTGGGTCGCTGGTGATATTGCTTCTACAAGCGAGCCAGCTATCTTCTCCTGCGCAAAAGCGGGTCATAAGTGCGGTAATGTCTGCCATGGACTTCGGTTTCTCTTGGCCGAGGTGTCGGGCAAGCCACTCGTCTTGGACGCTGTGTTTGAAGGCCGCGAGGGCTTCCGTGTTCGGACAATCCACAATTTGGTTCTTTTTAATTAAGAACCTGGTCCAGAGCTTCCGGGCTGACTCACCGGGTTGCTGGATTATGTGACTAAGGTCATCGGCATCCGGGGGCCAAACATAGGTACCTTGGAAGTTGTCTCTAAAGGCGTCCTCCAGGTCTTCCTGGCTTCTAATAGAGTTTTCTGGGAGGTTGTTCAGCCAATGTCGTGCTGGTCCTTTGAGTTTTAGGGGAAGGTACTTGATGGCATGGAGGTCATCACCACGGGCCATGTGGATATGGAGAAGAAAGTCTTCAATCCATACTGCGGGATCTGTGGTGCCATCGTATGATTCAATGTTTACGGGTTTAAACCCTTCCGGGAACTGGAGCTCCATTACTTCATCAGTGAAGCATAGAGGGTGTGTGGCTCCTCTGTATCGGGCGACGTCACGACATAGTTCGGATGGAGTCCGTATGTGGTTTTCGGGCCGTGTGAGGTTGTGTGTGCCGCGCCAGGCTTGATGTCCATCTTCTTGCGCTGGTGCATGCCCTCGTGACCCATAAATTGATCTTGCATGACCGGCTCTATTGTCCAGGTCCTGTCACAGGTCGTGCGTGCGCCCTGCGGCCACTGTTTCTCCGCCTCAAGGGCGAGGTGGCGCAGGTTGGTGTTCGGCATGAGTTGTCGTTCTGTCCCGACCACGAGATGGCCGGTCAGGTCCGTCAGCTACGTTATGTGCTGTCGGTATAGGTTCAGGAACCTCCTCTTCAAATTGGGGGAGCAACATGTGCTTTGGGTAACTTTTAGTTGGGCGCTCGAGGCCGTATTCCTTGGCGGCCAGGACAATAGTCCATCTGTCATTTAGTAGGTCCTAATCGGCTTGCAGTTGCTGTCATTTCTTTTTCAGGCTCTTGGCCATGGCTATTAGCCGGCGCTTGAAGTGCTCTTGTTTGATGGGGTCCTCTGGTATGATGAAATCTTCGTCGCCCAGGCTCTCATCCTCTTTTGAGGTCGGTAGGTAGTTACTATCCTCCGAGCCCTCATCCCCGATGGGGTCCTCAGGGTTGACTTGCCCCTCTTCCCAATCATCCTGCTCGAGTGTTGGCTCGATAGGGGCTTCTTGGTCTTTGGTGTTGTCCGGAGTATTGTTGTCTCGGTGCGGTTTAGAGCAGCGCCGCTGACGACGACACTTTGGTGGTGCCATAGGTGAATTTTTCTCGACTGGTCCTTCCCACCTTCGCCATCATCCTCTTTGGGTGTATCCACCATATACACGTTGTATGTGTAAGTAGCCATCCAGCGTCCGGTAAGCGGTGGGTTCCGGCTTTGCTCTTCTCCGGTATCATCGTCCATGCCATCCATGTCTTCGGAGGCGTAATCAAGCATGTCGGTTAAATCCTCGACAGTGGCTATGAAGTGGGTGGTGGGTAGGACATAGAATTCCCTGCACTTACCCCCTAGTGCAGGCTGGGCATAGTTCGGCAGTGATCCTTCTGTAATGGCGAGAGACCGCATTAAGTCCAAAGCCTCGTTTAAGGGCAAGGTATGGACAGGGAAGCGAGAATCCATGGAGCGGGGCGGGACATGAGCTCCCTGGCCGAGCTCATGTAACACGGACCTCGAGAGTTCGGAGCTGGTGCACGGAGGTGAGTCTGGCTCGGTGAGGATAAAGGGGGCCGGGAGTGATTCCAGCGAAACGATCCCCTCCACGTCTCCGGTGATGAGCTCTATGGTTGAAAAGAGTCCAGCGGGCTCTAAGCTCCCGTCTTCGGACTCAGCGAGGAGTTTCGGATCTAAGGCTGAAACTGCGGTTGAGGTTGCGAACCCTTGGAAGATCAAGTATCCTCGGATATCAGCGACATAGTTTAGGCTTCCGAAACTGATCTGATGACCAGGGGCGTAGCTGTCGATCGGTTCCAGATGACCTATTGAATTGGCGTGCAGTGTGAAGCAGCCGAATATGAAGATTTGGCCAGGGAGAAAAGTCTCCCTCGGGGCGGAATTGTTGTGGATGGTTGATGGAGCCATCGAGCCTTCTGGTGACGACATAGTGGAACTCCCAATGAAAGCACCAATGTCGGTGTCAAAACCGGCAGATCATGGGTAGGGGCTCCCGTACTGTGCGTCTAAGGACCGAAGGTAACAAGGAGGCATAGGACACGATGTTTACCCAGGTTCGGGTCCTCTTAATGGAGGTAATACCCTACTTCCTGCTTGATTGACCATGATGAATATAGGGGTTACAGGAGTTGATCTACATCGAGATCGTAATGGCTAAACCCTAGATGTCTAGCCTGTATGATTGTGATTCTCGCCCTGTGGACTAAACCCTTCGGTTTATATAGACACCGGAGGGATCTAGGGTTGTACAGAGTCGGTTACAGAGGAAGGAAAGTATGTGATCCGAACACCAAGCTTGCCATCCATGTCAAGGAGAGTCCCATCCGGACACCGGGAAGGTTCCTCTATCTTGTATCTTCATGGCCCATCAGTCTGGCCCATATCACATAGCCCGGACGCTCGAGGACCCCTTAGTCCAGGACTCCCTCAGTAGGCATTTTCATTCAAAAAAGTACCACTTTGGATCTTGCGTCGCAAATAAAACTACCAAAAGCGCATTAGTAGGCTAGCTAGTGATCAATTAGTAAATTGTAAACACTAAGCGAACAGAAATAAGGAACTGTTAGTAACTTGTAAACACTGAGAACACAGAAATAAGGATCATGTTGTGCACAGCAGTAAGAGCCAATCCGTTCAAAATGTTCACACGAGACTCACAGGCCTGGCATTGTAATATGTTCACATTAGTAGCCGAAATTCAAAACCAACTAGTATGATTCACATACATAAGATCAACATGTTAATGCATCTCAATGATTCACAAATCATATACAAATATGTAGCTCCAAAAGAAAAGATCTAGAAAAAACATATGTTCTTCCTGCCAACATGGATGCTTCTCTTGGCCAACATTCAGTACAGAGTGAAAGACAAATTTGTTTGTGAAGTCTACAATTCCTCTTGCAAACATAAGTGGTTTCACCAATAGTTGGAACCATGAGAATGAACCATACATGATGGAGGAACATCCACTGCAATATGATTTGGTCTTCTCTCGATCACATGGCGAGACTATTTTCAGAATACAAACTTTAACTTATGCAAAATGATGCCCATTGTATAATCACACCAAAGCAATGAACCACCTAGTGTTAGCCAATAAATAGTACAATACTACTTTTCTGCAGTCCATGAAGTGGCTATCCAATCTTTCTGTGTCTATTTTCAAATGGCACTGCATGCAGTGACTATACTATTCTCTTGTGCAGTTCAACCAAAATTACAGTCACTTTGTTTGTTTGCGAAATAGCAACGGGAGACATCTCTGTCTACACAAATATCAAGCAGCTAGTAAACATATACCCCACCTTGTATTTTTGGTTTAAACACGTCTCTTCCACTTAGCATCTGTCATGTTTTGCACTTGACAATTTGATACAATCATGTTTTGCCCTGGACAATTTCATACTGAATTGATTTGCTGGTTCAAAGCAGAAATATAGCGCATATTCTTCATCAGACCAAGGATATCCATGTTTGCAGTGATGGAAGAGGTGAAATTGATACAACCAAAATTGAGCATCCAATTATTGAATCCTGTCCTGCACCTCCAATGTAGGTCCACCCTGCCAATAAAATCACATGCAAACCATTAGTATTACTATCTAATGACAGTACAAAAAGAGTAGCAATACAATAGCAAACCATGTACCTTCGTAATGAACAGCTCATATTGCCACCAATTGGATATAAAGGTTTGGAAGAGAACATGCTCCTAATGTTGAACCATTTGGACTTTTTGTGCAGTTCCACTAAAATCGGGCATACCTGTTTGCATAGATATTGAAAGTGTGATTACTATAAAAGTGGCAGTAGTTGAAGCATAGACTCACAAATATAAGCATTCCAATTTCTTAATGGGAAAAGGTAGCAAGACTGTTTCTAACCACCTATTTGGAGGAATAAATAAGGCAACATTGGCTAATGTCAGGAAGGCATACATAGTTTTTTCTAAAAATTTGAGCCATTCTTGACCTTTCCTCTTCTTTTAAGCATATTTTGTGTAGTTCAACTAAAATAAAATGCCATCACCGCCTTGACAATTCAGTGACACTGTACAAAAGGAAATGACTTAACATTACATCATGATTTGAGGTATGTAGTCGACAGGCATTAGAGACAAACATATAGACCTCCTCGGATAACATAATGAACATTAATTTTAACAAAGGTGTGACTAGCTGTACCGGGATAATTTGAGTGAACTCTACACCCTCTGTTCCTTAATATAAGACGTTTTCACAGTTAAATTTAAAGTACCCAAACATCTAGTATTTAGAAAAATAGGTAGTAGTTTTCTTGAGCATATATCTCGGAAAGCTTGGCACACTTTATATATGTCCATACGCTAATGCAACACCATTTGAATAGTACAAATATACACTAATCCAGTGGCTAGTGCAACAATAGAGTAGTTATTTTTATTACAGGGTACAGTACAATGGTTTTACTGAACAGATTTCCATAAGCTCTAGCACTGGAAGATTTCTATAAGAATTAACAATACAAAATGGAAAGGTAACAAGTTTCAGCATTGGTATACTAGCTATGCAAGAGCATTAAAACAAATACAAAAGTCTGAAGGTAACTAGCATTTCTAACTAATGACAGTATAAAAAATTGCAAACCATGTACCTTCAAGGTAAATATCATTTCGAACTCGAGGGGACCTAAAAATTGCTATCCCAATCTTGATAATTGGTCAAACATAAAAACTTGATCGAACGAAACAAGAGAATAGTCGGAGGAGGAGGTTCCCACTCTTGACCTTTTCTCTTGACACTGTACAGATTTTTTTTGACTTATGTCATGAAAGTGAGGTATGTAATCTATAAGCATTAATGGTGCAAAAATCTGAAAGTAGTAACAAGATTGATCGTTGGTATACTGGCTGTGCAACAACATTAGAATGCCTTAGCTGAAAAATCTTTAATACATCCACAATCAACAGCTAAACCTAAAATAATCCAGTGACATTAAATGACATTGCTTAAATTTATCGGTGGCATTAGACTGAGTGCGGCATTAGTTAAATGTGGCATCACTTTAGCAGTAGCATTACTTGACTTGAACGCTGGCATTATACTAACAGCAAAAAAGTGGAAATAAGAGCATGGGAGGCCTATTCGGACAGTGGGCACACCAGTACGATGTACCTTCACGGACGCATAGACTGGTGAGGGAGGTATGGTTGCCCGGAGCAACAAATATCCAGGCAACATATGTGGATTACGTCCCATTTTTGTTCTCTTTAGACACCTTTTTTCCTATGTAAGGACAACAAACCGATCGACCTAGTCATTCTCTGTTGTGTTGTCATGCCTTTCTACCCTTCTTCAACCAAGAGACACGAGTCTCGTTCCTTAGCTACTGATTTTCCCCTTTTCAACCTAGATGCGGGTTCGATACCTATTCTCTTGGACAGTACAGTCTCCCTTCCTTATTCAAACCAGACATGGATTAGTCTGCATGAAGTAGGGTTTCCTTTAATAGTGCAAATTAAGGTTTTCGTCTGCATGACCAGGAGAGCGGAGGATAGCAAATTGGGAAGATGGTGGAGTGGAAAAAGATCCACATGCACCGTGGCAGATGGGGCAATAGAACAAGGGTACGGTTGGAAAAGAGGTAGCATACCGGAGGGTCGGTGGGAAGTGGCTTCGCTCATGGTCGTCGTCCTCCACACACATTACAGCAGCGAGCTTGGGGACGGAGGCCATCCCGCATGGGCTCTAGGTCTGAGAGGACGGCCTTGTCGTCAGTGCGTGACCTCGCTCGCCGACAACAAGTGCGTCAACGCCGCACGTCCTTTTCTTCCCCGGCGGATCTGTGACCACCGGTGAGGAGGGAGAGAGAGGTCATCTTTTTTAGATCTGGAGAGAGGGTGATAGTGTGAGAAGCAAGTGGGCAGCCCTTAGCAAGAAAGCGCTAAAGCTCCAGCCTATATATCTTTTTTATACTACTAGTACTAGAGGTGGACTAGTGGTAGAGTAGTTTATATTTTCTCTGCATATAGTACCAGTTAGTCATGCTTCAAAACTGAATGGCACGCCATTAAAAAATAAAGTCGAGAAATAATGTGGCACTTCAGGCCAACGCGGCTAGATCGCATTTTGCATGAGAAATGACACACCATGTTTCGTTGACATGTGGTCCTGTTCCAACATGTTAGTGACACGACGGTGAGTCCTTTTGTACAATTTCCGAACAGACGTCTATGTAGGCTGAGGCGCCTCTTCGTGTACCATGGCAGCCGTCCACCGCCTCTTCGCCTTTCCCTCTCGATTTGGAGCTGCTGTTGCATGCTCTTCCTTCCTCCTCCATTTTCCTTCACCCTTCCTTATGCCATTGTTCGATCGTCTTCTCCATGGAGGGAACAAGCCAGAAACGACCCCGTTATTCTTTCCCCGACCCGAAAGATGACATGGTGGAGGAACTCATTGATCGGTGTGACGTCATCACCTTGGCTAGCATGGCAAGTTCATTCAAGACCATTGTCGACTCAACTAATAAAATCATTACAAGGAACCCAAGGGTCTAGGAGCGGTTTGATCTCTCTTATCTTCTTTGCTATAAGCCTGTTCTCATGGGCGCGGATGACGGAAGCCTCGCCTTGTGCAAGTTGATGCCGCTTGATAATGATACGTGTGAAGTCTGATGTCAAAATGTCATCACTTAAGGGTAAGGCCCGGGCTGGCAGAAATGGACATTGGGTTGTTTATATTGGGCACAATTGCGAGTGGGAACTTGTGAATGTGTACACTCGTCAGCGGATTCCACTTCCAAAAATCTCAGAGTGCCCTGAGGTTGAGCACACAGATGATCTATGTACGTTCAGATACGATCATGGTGGCTGTCATCTACGGAAGATAGCAATTTGTTGAGTTCCCAACCGCTCTTGGATTACAAGAACTATGAGGTTATTGCTATCTTCAACAAGCTTGTTGCCATCGTTACTTCT
Organism: Triticum aestivum; assembly: GCF_018294505.1. Lineage (NCBI taxonomy): Eukaryota > Viridiplantae > Streptophyta > Magnoliopsida > Poales > Poaceae > Triticum > Triticum aestivum. Next base: position 724,516,414 of record NC_057801.1, read on the forward strand.
TCCACGGCTCGTTCATGGATATTGCTCAAAAATCAATTTCTGTACACGGATGAGTACTATGATGGAATTGCATATCAGCATCTTGTGTTTCCTACCACCACTCGTGGCACTGTTTTTGCATGGCATGCTCGTGGATTCGGTACGTTTGTCTTCCACCGTAATTATAATTGTTTCATCCACATGCATGTGGGTTAGCAAGTTTCCCTTTACTAATAAACCTTCTTGTGTTTCCAAGGTCTTGTGAACACTCCACCACTTATACTTGAAAATTTTATAACCAAGGGGGAGATGACGATGGTGATGATCACCAGCATGAGGACGAGTAGAACTTATATACTCAGTAGCGCCTGGCAACTAATTCTGATGGATAACCTCTTCTTGTCTGTATACAGTGCACTGATATTGTTACTACTGAGGGAGCATGTGTTGTATCCCATGGTCGCCCTCTCCGGACCTATTCCAACACCCGTTGCAGGGTATTCGGGATGGATACTAGTGTGCTAGCGCCAACACCTTCTCCCTGATTCAGTATTGATAGTCTTGGAGAAAACTCGCTCTTCCTTGGACCAAACTATCCAATGATGGTGAAAGGCGATCCAGCTGCTGCTGACACAATGTTACTACTATTTATGAGAAGCAACTGTATCTATACCTCGGACATTGCGGTGGTTCCCTACCCTGGTCCTGATATATGCCGCTTCAGCCTGGATGATCAGTCATGTGTTGCTCTTGATATTGACAATAGCTGGCCCTTCCCAGAGTACCTATGGTTCAAAGAGAGTGTTTCCAACACCGACGATTGGTTGAGATGAAAATCATTTCATTGCTTGTTATTTGTTGTGTGATGAAAAGTTTACTATTTGTAGAATGTTTTGTTGGAAATAAGCTAAAATCCAACATGTATCCTCGTTGTTGTTGTGTCGGAGTAATGGGCCACAGGTAGGCTAACCCGAGCCCCAGAACCTTTCAAAACAGCGGGGCAGACTGCGCCCCTCAAGACCCCGCGATGAAGAGCCGCCTCCTAGAAGGCGGCGGCAACTGTCCCTCACGGCCGAGTCCCACGGACGGCTTCGAGTTAAGCCGACTCTTGGCTGACGACTTCGAGATGAGCCGACTCTTGGCTGGCGACTTCAAGATAAGACGACTATGGGGGTCGGTCGCGACTCCAACCATCTCCTACCTTCGCCACGATGGACGGGGCGGGGTACGGTCATTGCGTGGCCGTCTCTACCCTGCCTACGAGGGGCTGGCATGGCTACAGTGCGCCGTATCGCTGGAGATCTCCATTGTGGCGCGGCACTGTTGCCATGCCTGCCCTGACCTCAGCCTCAATGGGCGGCGCACTGTGCCCACGACGGCCTACCTGTACAGCCCAGGACGGCAGGACCCGCCCGTCAGCGGGAGAACAGAAGACGGTGAGAGCACCCCGAAGAAGGACCCGTGGGAGTCGGGCGGCCCCTCCCACAGGCCCCGCACGCCATTAACCAGACAAGACGGGGAATGGCAACAGTGATCGTCCGCCAGACAGCAGCACTGTTGCCATGACACCATGACCAAGCCAGTGTCATCAGAAGCACTGCTACAGTACCAGGCCTATCGGCGGGGCCCGCCAGTAGGCGGAGAAGACGGCGGCCTAAGAGACAGACGGCTGGGACCCGCACCCGGCCGGGTTACCATTGTATCCCCGGGGGGCAGGCCTATATAAGACCCCCGGGGCACCCATGCAAGGGGGATAGCTTCTCTAGTATTAGACCCAACCACATAGGAAGGAGGGAGCTAGCCTTGCCCTCTCCTACCTCCAAAAAACAGCTCTAGGAGCAACCTTGTATTCACCTCGCCATAGTGATCATGCGGAGACCCCGCAGAGCAGGAGTAGGGGTGTTATCTCCTTGGAGAGCCCTGAAGCTGGGTAAGATCCACCGGCGTGCATGTCTTCGCCTCATCCCGCTTCCGGGCACTGACAACGTTCTACTCGCTCCCACCATGATAAGCCATCCTTTGGCATATGTCGTACCCAACCCCCGACATTTGGTGCCCACCATGGGGCGAGGTGCACCGTCGTCCGGAGACCTGCTCTGGACGAGAACCCTATTCCTCCCTGGCGAGCGCAGCCAGCCCGGCACGCCAAACAGAGTCTGTGCCGACGCGCTGCATGGCGCTGAGATCGCCTGCGCAGCTAGCTGCCTCGCCAAACTTATCGGTGAGGTTCGCCTCCCCGACGAGCCTGCATCCGACGCAGGCACGGGCGTCCCGTAGAGCCTCCTCGCGGGCCTCCTCGACCAACTCCACGTCGCCGGCGAGCCTGTCGTAGACCTGGAGTCCATAGGCTCCACCAACCCAATGCTGGTCGACTCCGACACCGCATCGCTTGACGCGTTCCCCACCAACATGGTGGTCTACGACGAGTCGCTCCCTCACACTGAGAGCGGCGGAAGCACCGTCACAGATGTTCTTGTCCTCGATCATGGCGAGTACTCCGGCGAAGGAGCTCACGACCCGCTCGACGCGGCTCTGCGAGACCTATCCGCGCCGATTCCGGGGGACGCTGACGCCAAGACGCTGGAGGCATGCCGCCTTCAGCTCGTCGAGGGCGTGAAGAAGCTGGCGAGCATGAGACGCTTGTCAGAAGCCTACCAGCATGAGATGGATCGCGCTGTGGGCGGCTCGCCGGCTCCAACTGGGCCTAGCCGCCTAGGCGCGGTCCAGCAGCATGGCGCGGCCATCGCCAACCTATTTGGGGCCAATCGCCCTGTGTACACCACGCCTGCGGAGAACATCCGCGCCGCCCAGGCGGTGGCGGATGAGCTCGACAACTTCGAAGGCGAAGAGTGCCGCTTGATGACGGAGCGAGTTCAGTAACTCCTCGACACGGCTGCCGCGTAGAACGAAGCCGGCTGTCGCACGGAGGCGCTGCAACCACAAAACGACGACTTGCCTCCCCGCCGAGATCAAGGCGCGACGTCTCGGACGCCAACTGGCGGAGTCCGCGGAAAGAAAGACAAGGAGCCGGCTGTCAGCCACAGTCGGACTCGCATCACCATCGAGCGCGACCAAGACGGCCGCCCCAAAGCAGTGGAACGGCAGGACGACTATGTGCCTCCTCCTCCTCGCAAAGAAAGACGAGTCTCCCCGCCACCCGTTGAGCATCCGACTCTTGGCGACCGCCTTGGCCGCCGAGAGGGAGTCGGAGAAAATGACGCCCGCCACCGGATCGACCGACTCCACCGATCCCTGGCGCTAGAAGAAGAAGACGAGTTGGGTCCTCCCTGTTTCGGACCCCGCATCCGAGACGAGCCCTTTCCCAAAGGGTTCACGCTCCCCTAAGATACGCCCAAGTACACCAGCACCGTGAAGCCGGAGGACTGGCTGATTGATTACTCCACGGCCGTTAATATAGCGAACGGCAACAAGCGTGTTGCCGTAAGGTATGTTCCACTCATGCTCCAGGGCACGACCCGGACATGGTTGAACAGCCTGAAGCCCCGCAACATCAACAGCTGGGTCGACTTCACCGAAGCCTTCGTTCGCAACTTCACGAGCACATATAAGCGGCCTCCCAAGCCTCGCCAACTCTCCTTGTGCGTACAAGGCCCCAACGAGTCGACTCGCGATTACCTCACGCGCTGGGCCGAGCTTCGGAACTCCTGCGAGGGCGTGCATGAGGTACAGGCTATCGAGTACTTCACTGCCGGGTGTAGAGAAGGCACCCTCCTCAAGCACAAGCTCCTCTGCGACGAGCCGGAGACCCTAGACGAGCTGCTGATCATAGCAGACAAGTACGCCACAGCCGACTCCTCGATGAAGGCGGAAATTCAAGTTAGTGCGACTGGCAAAGTCGCCCCGCAGGCTCCCAGAACTCCAGCTGGGGACGCCAGTCGGCGGCAACCTCAGAACGACCACAAGTGCAAAGCCCCACAGCCAGCTTCCAGCAGCCGACAAGTTGTGGCAGTCGAAGACCAACAGCCGGAGGAGCAGCCTCCGGCCAAGCGGCAGAAAGGCGGCAAGTCCAATTGGTTGCCGGCCTTCTCCTACGAGCAGACCCTAGATGGCCCCTGCTAGTTCCACAATGGCGCGAAGCCGTCAAACCACACCACCCGGAAATGGCACTGGCTCACCAGAATCGCCAAGGGAGACGACCTACTCCCTCCCCCGCCTGCTGGGCCGCCGCCTCCACCGCCGCCCCAGCAGCCGGCTGTCAGGCCAGTCGGTGCAATACAAGACGAGTACCCAGATGAGCACGGAGCCTATGTGGTGTTCACCAGTGTGGCTGACGATCGACGCAGCAGGCGGCTGCAGCAGCAGGAGGTGAACGCAGTCGCGTCGAGCACTCCAGAGTTCATGCACTGGTCCGAGAAGCCTATCAGTTGGAGCAGAGCTGATCACCCAGAGGTGATGCCGAATCCGGGCTCCTACGCCCTGGTCTTAGGTGCCACACTCGCCACAGATAGGCGGGCCGCTCGTTTCTCGCGAGTACTGATAGACGGAGGCAGCAGTATCAACATCCTATACAAGGATACCATGGAGAAGTTAGGAATCAAGCAAAGACAGCTTCAGAGCAGCCGGACTGTGTTCCATGGCATTGTTCCTGGCCTTTCCTGCTCGCCAATCGGCAAAATCCTGATAGACGTCCTCTTTGGGGACAAAGATCATTTCCGCCGAGAGCCGGTTTGGTTTGAAGTGGTGGACCTCGAAAGCCCGTACCATGCGTTGCTTGGCCGACCTGCTTTGGCCAAGTTCATGGCGGTCCCCCACTACGTCTACCTCAAGATGAAGATGCCGAGTTCCAAGGAAATTCTAACCGTAGCCGGCAACTACAGAAAGTCGTCCGCTTGCGCGGCCGAAAGCAGTCGGCTGGCCGAGTCCTTGGTGATCGCAGCCGAGAAGCGGCTTCTTGATCGGGTTGTGGCAATGGCCGGCAAGTAGCTCGAGTTGTCGCCCGACCCCAAGGAGTCGGAAGCAGAAGGATCGTTCAAGCTGGCCAGAGAAACGAAGAAGATACCCTTGGACCCGGAGCACCCAGAGAGGTACGATGTCATGGATACAAACCTTGACAGCAAATAGGAAGGCGAGCTCGTCGATTTCCTCTGTGAGAATCGAGACATCTTCGCATGGTCCCCTAAGGACATGCCAGGTGTACCGATGGAATTCGCCGAGCACAAGTTACATGTCCGGTCTGATGTGAAGCCCATCAGGCAGCCCTTGCGCCGCCTGTCAGAAGAGAAGAGAAGAGTTGTTGGAGAAGAGATAGCCCGGCTCCTGGCAGCCGGCTTCATTATGGAAGTGTTTTTCCCAGAGTGGCTAGCATACCCAGTCCTGGTGCTGAAGAAGAACAAGCAGTGGCGGATGTGTATCGACTACACAAGCCTCAACAAAGCCTGCCCCAAGGATCCATTCGCTCTGCCGAGAATTGATCAGGTGATAGACTCCACAGCCGGATGCGAGCTGTTGAGTTTCTTAGATGCATATTCTGGATATCACCAGATCAAGCTGAACCCGGATGACAGACTGAAGACCGCCTTCATCATGCCGTTTGGTGCCTTCTGCTACCTGACCATGACGTTCGGCTTGAGGAATGCCGGCGCCACCTTTCAGCGTTGCATGCCGAAGTGCCTCCTCAAGCAACTCGGCAGAAATGCCCACATCTATGTGGATGATGTGGTGGTGAAGACGGAAAAGCGCGGAACACTGTTGGAAGACCTCAAGGAAACCTTTGAGAATTTGCGCCGATTCCAGATCAAGCTTAACCCTGAGAAGTGCGTCTCAAAGGTGCCTTGGCCCGTTTCTGCGCGACTCAGGGCACCCAACTGGACTTAGCGTCCGTTACCCATCCGCAGTCAAACGGCCAGGTAGAGAGAGCAAACGGCCTCATCCTGTCTGGCATCAAGCCTCGATTGGTCGAACCACTGGAGCGTTCGGCCGGCTGCTGGCTTGACGAGTTGCCAGCCGTCCTCTGGAGTCTGCGCACGACTCCAAACAAGTCAACCGGCTTCACACCCTTCTTCCTCGTCTACGGTGCTGAAGCCGTCATCCCAACAGACATAGAGTTCGACTCTCCGCGAGTCACCATGTACACCGAGGAAGAAGCAGAAGAAGCACGACAACACGGTGTCGATCTGCTGGAAGAGGGCCGGCTGTTGGCGCTCAGCCTGTCCAGCATCTACCAGCAGAGCCTGCGCCGATACTACAACAGGAAGGTCAGGCCGAGATCTTTCCAAGAGGGCGACCTTGTGCTCTGGCTGATCCAGCGAACAGCCGGCCAGCACAAGCTGTCGGCGCCTTGGGAAGGCCCCTTCATCATCAGCAAGTTGCTGGGAAACGACTCCTACTACCTGATCGACGCTCAGAAGCCCCGAGCACGCAAGAGGGACGACTCCGGCAAAGAGAGAGAGCGCCCGTGGAATGCAAATCTTCTCCGAAGATTTTACAGTTGATGCAGTATGTATCACGCTACCCTTTATATTAAAGTACCAAGACTTCGGGGCCCCCGAGATGAGCTCGGGGACTGCCCTTCTTCGTTATCTGTATGATAAGAATTATGCCTTCGAGTATATTACTCTTTGTTATGCCGCTTGGCACCGGGCTCGACTAGTCGGTCCGGGGACTCGCCGCCTTGCGCTATGAAATGCTTCATGCAGTCGGACAAGTAGTGCGTGGTGCCTAAGCCGTCTCTTGTCAGAAGCCGCAGCTCGCAGAGCGACTGATTGGTGGACAGGAGTAAGGAAGAATGGGCGTCCGCACGAAAAATGGCTAAGGACTCAAAGCATAAACATAGCTTAAGCCGGATCCCTGCCTCTCTTAGCAAAGCCGACTCTTTAGTAGTCGGCCTACCGCTTTCTATCCAACTTGCTAAAGACTCTAAAAAATGGCCAAGTACTTGTCTCCCAAAAGTAGCCAAGCACTTGATCCAGTGGCAGCCGCCGAACGGTTGTCCGACTGGGAAGGCGGCGACTAAGAGGCAAAGGAAAAAGCCAAAAGAGCAATGAGCAAGGAAAGATAGAACTTGGATAAATATTTACATAGGCCCTTGGCCGAATCTTCAAGCAGAAGTTCAAAATACACCCCACGGGTGGAATTGTTCAAATTAACAAGTTCTTCAAAGACTACTAAAGCAGATAAAATGGAGGCAAGACGGCAGCCTAGGAGGCGGCATCCAGGTTCGGTGGGTCGGAGGAGACGGCGGTGTCAGGCGCCGGGGAGGCCGGCTGGGCAGTCTCGGCTTGATCATCTTCGGCGGCAGCCGCCTTCTCCGGACGCGGCTCGTTGCTGGAGGCGCGGTCGAGCTGAGGCTGGTCGCCTGTTCCATCTTCTGGCGCCTTTGTCTCACCTCCGTCCTCCGCCTCGCCTTCCTCCTCGGCGCTGGAAGCAATCACCTCTGCTGAGTCCTTGTCGTAATCTGGGTTCATCCCAAACCACCCCGGCGGCGCCTTCCTACCGTCTTCAGCCCGATCAGGGACGAAGATGCTGGTGTCGGCGTAGTCGGCGATCACCACAACACGAGCGATGAGGGCGTCTTCCACAGCCACCAGCTTCGCCTGGGCCTCTGACCGGAACGCGGCCAGATGGTCTAGGTCCAGCCCTGGATACCACGCCTTCACAAATTCCAAGGCCCGGCACGCTCCAGCCCTGACCGAGGAACTCTTCCAAGCCTCAAGACGACCGGCTGCGACCTCCAGCCAGTCGGCAGTCCAACTAGCAGTGTGCAGAACCGACATGTCTAGCCACAGGGCGGCAATGGCCTGGGCACCGACACGTTGAAGCCGGCGCAGCATCCGATGGGCCGGCTGCAGACGAGCCTCGATGCTCAGAAGCTACTCGTCAAGGGTCCGGGGGGCGTTGGTAGCAATCTCCGGACCATCTGCCCTCCGCACCTCGCGATCTGCCTCGATGGCATGAGTGGCCGCCTGCGAGTGGCCGGGGAAGAAGTCTGCCAAGACAAAAAAGAAGCAAGTCAGAATCAGGAGTCGCCCGACCCACAGTCGGCAGCTCAAAGGAAACCAAGAAACTCACCATCGACGATGTCCTCGATCTCATGGAAGCCGGAAGTCAGCTGCGCCTCCTTGTCGGTCAAGTAGGAGCGCTTGCTCTCGAACTCGGCCAGGAGCGCAGCCTCTTTCTTCTCTGCCTCCTCCTACGCCTTCTTGAGCAGCTCCTTCTGCTCCGCCAGCTGCGCGGCAAGCAGGTCGCGCTCCGCGGCGAGCTTGCTGCACTCCTCCCCCTTGGCATGCAAGGCGGTGTTGGCCTCGCCCAGCTGCTGCTAAAGAATGGCGTTGGCCCCTGAAGAACAAAGGAAAAAGATGATAAATCATCAGCAAAGAAGGTCGCCGGGAAGATCCGGCCCGACTGCTCAGCCGTCAGCCCGAATCTCGGGGACTACAGCCCGCGGGTGCGCCAGCACGCCCCCGCGAAGAAGAAGGAGGACTCACTCCGGCTTTCCGACAAGTCGGCAGTCCATCTGCCCAGCTCCTCGACATTGCAGTTGAAGGCAGTGACACGGAGGTTGTGGTACTCCTGCAAATAAGAATTTTTAGATGAAGATAAGTATCGGAACTTGCCAGAAGGAGTTCCGAGCCGCCTGCTCAGCAGCCAGCCCGAAACTCGGGGACTACACCCAGTGGGTGCGCTGGCGCGCCCCCACAAAAAAGAACAAAGAAAAGCAAAGTCAAAAATGAAGCGTACCCGGACGGCTACTCGCGACGCCGGATGCGCCTTGGTGCAGTTCTGGATGGCATCACCCTCGGCTTGCAGCTTCGCCTGAACGTCCAGAAGCGCCTAGTTCAGCGGGCCCGTGCCGCCTCCTCGCACCCACCCAACGGGCGCGGCGCTCATCGCCTCAGCGTCTGGGATGGCCGAGCTGGCGGTGCCGGTCTCCAGCGGCCGTGGCGCTGAAGTCGCCTTCTCAAGACGGCGACGCGCTAGCGAGGCGACTTGATGGAGCAGCTTCGCCACAGACTCGTCCTCAGTCGGCGGCAACGGCGGGCCTGCCGGCTGTTTATCTTGCGCACCCCCAGACGGTGACGGAGGCGGCGGTGGCGGCACGATCGTGTCCGACATGGAGGCCTCGCCGCTCTCCCTATCCATGACGGGGTTCTCGCCGCCGGTGTAACGCCCCGGATACAACTTTCCATATTCGTAACTCCAACTCTTGCCTTTTCCGGAGATGCTATATGATATTTCCTCCGTGGTTGGGTTTTTGTCTGTTGTTTTGCATTTTGTTCTTGTTATGCATCTCGTCTCAGGTCATCATTCGCATTGCATCGGCATCGTTTTCATAAAACTTGCATCCGTTCGTGTTCCGCCGGTTCTCTCCGTTGTCCGTTCTAAGCCCGACCACACTCGCACGCGCCCGCGGCACCTCTGAAATATTATTTTATAAGTGGCATAAAAATGTTCTCGGAATGGGTTGCAACTTGTCGTGCGGTCTTATTATAGTGTAGACAGGCCACCTGTCAAGTTTCGTCGCATTCGGAGTCCGTTTGACTGCCCAACCGTTATATTTGTAACCGTGATATAGTCGGTATATTCGTCGGACGTTTCGGTCTCCGAAACCATTGCCGGGCTGCATTTCTCCCCTCTCCTCTCAGCCCAACCCTCTCTACACAGCCCTCCTGCAGCCCACCTAAACCCCCCCTCCGTTTCTGATCGTCAGATCGTGATCTAAGGCTCCGAAACGCTCCTAAAACCCCCCCTAAACTCAAACCCTAGCCATCCTTCCTATATATGGACACCCCTCCTTCCATTTTTGGCAGCCAAGCCCCCTCCACGAGGCCCGCGCTCCTCCCTGCCGCCATGGGAGCCGAGCTCCGCCTCGCCCAGCCGCGCCTCCTCTTCGCCACCCGGTCCCCGTCGTCGCCGGATCCGGCTGGAGACGCCGCCCCCATGGCCTCCTCCGCCCTTGCCGGCCCCTGTCGGAGCCAGCCGCCGCTGTCCTGGTTAGGGTCGAGCGGAGGAGCCGCTCGACCCAACCGGCCGCTCGCGTCGCCCGCGTGGGCCGCGCCCTCCCGAGCGAGCCGGCCTCTTCCGCAGCAAGGCCTAGCCCAGCAGCGCCTTGCCCTGCCGCTTGGGCCTCTTCCTCTCCAGATCCAGCCTGCTCGGCCTCCTCCTCCGACCGGCCCAAGGCCCAGGGTGAGCAACCCCCCCTGCGCCTCCTTTCCCTCCTGTTGGGCCAGTCTCCAGATTCGGCCCAGTATAGTGTTTTTCCTGCGCCGCGAATTTTGCTATTTATCCGGTGAATTACAGTTTTGCAGAAAACCCCCTAAGCATCATGCATTTAATATCTCACAAACCGTGAATCATATTAATATGTAAAATGCTCAGAAAATTGTGTAGATTAATAATATGCCATTTTCATCCATGTTTAAAATGTTTAAATTGATGTTTGCAGTAATTTGCTAATATGCCATGCTAAAATAATTTATTTCATAACTAAATAACCGTAGCTCGGTTTTAAATAAACTTTATATGTAAATGGGGTGGAAAATGCCTAGTTTAACATGGTGCACTTTATTTTCCTATTTAACAACTCTAAAATTGTGTTTAGGGCAGAACAGTACCGAATCTAAAATATGCATATGGGGATTTTCCGGAATTGTTGTTTGTTACTTCCGGCCTCATTTAAATTTGCCTAGATAGGTAGTTTCATTATGCTTCACCTTTTGCCATGTTTAACAACATTTAATATTGCTGGGTACAAAATCGAGAGAGAACTAAATAACTCGAATGTGGTGTTTTGTCAATATGCAACTCGTTGCATATTGAGCTCCACTTAATTTGTAGTGTTGTTTGTTGCACTTTGCCATGCCATGCCTCATTAAACCGGTCATGCATCATACTTGTTTGTGCATCATGCCATGTTTATGCTTGTGCATTTACCATGTTGTTTGTTTCTTTCCGGTGTTGCTTCTTAGTTCCGGTAATGTTGCGATTGTGAGGATTCGTTCGACTACGTCCGTGTGTCTTCTTCATGGACTCGTTCTTCTTCCTTGTGGGATTTCAGGCAAGATGACCGCTACCCTGGATCTCACTACTATCATTGCTATGCTAGTTGCTTCGTTCTATTGCTATGCTGCGCTACCTATCACCTGTTTATCAAGCCATCCCAAATTGCCATGAACCTCTAACCTTTGACACCTTTCCTATGCAAACCATTGCTTGGCTATGTTACCGCTTTGCTCAGCCCTCTTATAGCGTTGCTAGTTGCAGGTGAAGTTGAAGATTGCTCCATGGTGGACAGGATTTTGGTTGGGATATCACAATATCTCTTATATTATTAATGCATCTATATACTTGGTAAAGGGTGGAAGGCTCGGCCTTATACCTGGTGTTTTGTTCCACTCTTGCCGCCCTAGTTTCCGTCATACCGGTGTTATGTTCCCGGATTTTGCGTTCCTTACGCGGTCAGGTGATTTATGGGACCCCCTTGATAGTTCGCTTTGAATAAAACTCCTCCAGCAAGGCCCAATATTGGTTTTACCATTTGCCTCACCACCACCTATATTTCCCTTGGGAGTAATTAACCCAAGGGTCATCTTTATTACAGCCCCCCCGGGCCAGTGCTTGTCTAAGTGTTGGTTCGAACCAGAGCAACTTGCAGCGCCACCTCGGGGAAACTCGTGGGTTGGTTTTAGTTGTACGTAGTGTTCATCCGGTGTTACCCTGAGAACGAGATATGTGCAGCTCCTATCGGGATTGTCGGCGCATCGGGCGGTCTTGCTGGTCTTGTTTTACCATTGTCGAAATGTCTTGTAAACCGGGATTCCGAGTCTGATCGGGTCTTCCTGGGAGAAGGTCTATTCCTTCTTTGATCGCGAGAGCTTGTCATGGGCTAAGTTGGGACACCCCTGCAGGGTATAATCTTTCGAAAGCCGTGCCTGCGGTTATTGGTAGATGGGAATTTGTTAATGCCCGGTTGTAGATTTTGACACCAGATCCGAATTAAAACGCATCAACCGCGTGTGTAGCCGTGATGGTCTCTTTTCGGCAGAGTCCGGGAAGTGAACACGGTTTCTGGGTTATGCTTGACGTAAGTAGGAGTTCAGGATCACTTCTTGATCATTGCTAGCTTCACGACCGTTCTGCTTGCTCTCTTCTCGCTCTTATTTGCGTATGTTAGCCATCATATATGCTTAGTCGCTGCTGCAGCCTCACCACTTTACCCCTTCCTTTCCCTTTAAGCTTTGCTAGTCTTGATACCCATGGTAATGGGATTGCTGAGTCCTCGTGGCTCACAGATTACTACAACAACAGTTGCAGGTACAGGTTTTGCGATGATCGTGACGCGAGAGCGATGTTTGCTTGTATTGGAGTTCTTCTTCTGCTTCTTCTTCGATCAGGGGAGAGGTTCCAGGTCGGCAGCCTGGGCTAGCAGGGTGGATGTCGGTTGAGTTTCTGTTTGTGATTCATCCGTAGTCGGATGATGCTCTTATGTATTGTGATGTTGTATTCGTGTGGCATTGTATGCCTTATGTATGTATCCCCATCTATTATGTAATGTTGATGTAATGATATCCACCTTGCAAAAGCGTTTCAATATGCGGGTCTATCCTTGGTGGGACCTTCGAGTTCCTTTTGGATAGGGTCGCATATTGGGCGTGACAAGTTGGTGTCAGAGCCTCGACCGACCATAGGAGCCCCCTTGATTGTTGGTCGTTGTTGAGTCTAGAAGAAAACTATTTTGAGTCTTAGGATTATATATATCGGAGAGTAGGATTCTTTTTACTCCTCAGCCCCTTCGTCGCTCTGGTGAGGACTCCTGACATAGATGTTTTGTCTTTCCTCTCCTCAAATTTCACTCAAATTTTTTTTAGGATCACGCGGGTATCTTGGAATCGTTCCGATGGGTTTGTGACGAGAACATTGTTCTTGGTGCCTCCTGTGTATTTATGTGGCTTTGACCCGGGGAGTTGAGCTCTGAGGTGTTGTCGTCACAATTTTATCATTGCAGTTCTGGAATACCTGAGATTTACCGACATCGAAAATCTCATTTATGCAGTTGTTGGTGAGATAACCCCGATAACCCAGTACTGGGGCGAGCTCGGGAGTATTGCCATAACTCGTATAACGGATGCTTTTCGAAGGTTGAGGTACACGATTTCCGAAGGTTTCTTGGTTATGTGTTGACGAATGGATACAGCTTGGATGTAGGGATTGTTAGTTTGGGTGAGATATATTGCTTCCCCTATATCCCCAACACCAGATTGCATAACCAGAAAGTTTCGGGAGTTTTATAGGTGGGAATTCAAGTAGCTCCTAGTATATCTTTTCGACAGATGCATGATATGAGATTGGGGTTTGACGTCTAGTGGTCTGCCTTTCCACGGTCGTTTTTACAATGGTCTCGTTGTGTCTTAAAGAACCCTTGGCTATGCTGGTTCGGGGACACTTCGTATGTCATGTGCACTGCCTTGTACATGATGGTGTTGTACACTCGAGCCCGTGTGGGCCCCACCACGAAAACTTCGGACGAAATCTCTATCATATGTTTGTTCCGGCTTATTCTGCAAGCCAAATCCTTTGTTTTGTTTTATTTGTGGTATTCAAGTTGCTTCAATGTCAAGTGTTGAATCCATACCTTTCCTAAATGGTGTTCTCATATTGCTATGTGAATACTAATCCTTTTGATCATTGAGGTTGTCATGTTAATTCTTTTCCAACCGGTGCGCTTCTCTTCGAGATGATCCCATCATTCTCCCCATCCGCAAGATCAGTTCTAAGTTTTCTCAATGGTGTTTGTTCCATCTTCCCCAAGTTGCCTTTGTTTTCCCGCCCTCCCACCCTTTTTCTTTAAGGACTCGGATATCTTAATCAAGTATCCATCTTATGGATGTGAAGTCTCTTCACTCTTTTCAATCAATGTTCTTATCCGGTGATTTCCCAAGAAGATGCTCAACAGTTTTAAGTTCATCGTCCTTCATTGTTGTTTCTTCTCCGGTGGATTAATTCAAGCTTTCAGTGTCGATCATATTCTTTTCCTCGTGTCAAATGCTTTTTCATACCGGTGCACCTCTTAATCTTTCATTTCTCGCTATTCATTTGTCCTGGAGTGCTGAAGATATTTCACAAGACTTGTGTTTCCATTCTCAATCCGTTCAAGATATTTCGAGGTTGTTATCTCATTCAAGTCATTTAATTCAACCGGTGCAATCCCCCCTTTCAATCAATTGTTCAACGATGTTTCTTTCGAGTGGGCCCTAACCCACAGGTCTTTTTCCAGGATCTTACCTGACTCTTCTAATTATCTCAAAGTTATTCTCAAATTATTTTCGAAGTTTGACATAAGCATGAATTTTCATCAGTCATATTCTTTCTCCAAGATCGCTTTCAAAATATTTTCATCATTGGTTCATCATTTCTATTCTTCTTTGTTCCAAAGTATCTCAACAATTCATGGTGGTTCTCATCATCTTTCTAAACATTTGAAGACCAAAGAAGTGTTTCCTCTAAATGTTGGTCCATTCTCTTGAAGATTCATGGTTCTAGCTTTATGCCATCCTCTCATAATTGTTCTGATTGTGAGAATTCTTTTCTTACCTATCCGGAGCATGTCATGAGTTGTTTCCATTTCTTACCTCCGAAGGCCATCATGTCATAATTCTTCATTCTCGGCCTTCAGCTCTCGTTATCCAAATCTTACCGGTGCATTGCTCAAGTATTCTCTAATCAGTTCATGATTTCTTTGTTCTCATGTATCTAAATCCCCTCAAGTATCTTCATTCGTTTTCCAATTCTTCCCGGTGTTTCTTTATCTTTTCTTCGTTCATTTTCAATTCTTACGGTGGTTCATTCAGATTCTATTTTCCTTTGTTATTGTATCAATCCATTCATTCTTTTCAATCCTACCGGTGGTTCGTTGAAGACATTCCTTAGTTTATGCTATATCTCTCTCAATCATTTCTACGAGAATAAGTATTATGCCATATCCGTTGTTTGTCATCAATTTAAATTGGTGAAGGATAGGCATGACATAATTCTTATTCTTGTTTCATCCAAGTGATTAATTCCTTCTTCCGGAGATTGTTCATGATGAAGTAATTCTTGGTTCTAGTGTTCATCTTTTCTTTTCGGATTTCCAAGTTATCTCGGTTATATCATCGCAAAGCTCCATCTAAATCATTGCAAGGCTTCACCTTGTGTTTCCAACTTCTCTTTCTTTCTATCATCCTTTCATTACCGGAGTTCTTCATGGAGGCTCTACATGATGGTTCATCAAGGATTTCTTTCATTCTCATTTTGGTTCTTCAAGATTTCTCTCGGAGCTAAGATCCGCCAAGCTATACTCTAAAATAAACATGGTGCTAAACACATGTTCTGTTTTGGGGCGTTCAAGCATTCTTCATCTTGCATTCTGAAGTGCAATTCTTTCTACCTTATCTTTTGTGGTGGTGTTATGTCACTCTTGACAATTTTCTTCATGTTTCATGATTCATATGTGGTCAAGAATGAGGTATTTTAAATCCATCAATCTCTTTGTTGGAGTTATCTTGTGTCATATTTCACCTAAAGCCTTCCATTGGGAATGTTGCTATTTGTGGTGCTTATCATTGATCCAAGTTTTCTCCTATCCTCTCGGCGAAAGAAGTTTTCATCTCTTCGTTGATCTCAAGCAAGCAATTGTTTTTCGTTAGTGGCAGAATTTCACCTCAAGTTTTGAGATGTTTGCCATAAGCCCACAACAAGCTTGTGCCTTTCGATGTTGATTTTTCAACAACTCCGTTCAATTCTTCTTTGCAAGGATGCTTTCCAAGTTCATTTGTGGCAGAAATTGTCATTTTCTTCTCCGTACCTTTATCCCAACAATCTAACTTCTATTCTTTCGTCCCGAAGGCATTGTGATGTTGCTCTTTTCACTCATCATCTTGTTTTGTCAAGATCATGTTCTTTTCCATGCTTATCCACTTAACCGGAGTGTTGTGTCTATCATTCCTCTTTTAACCGGAGTCTCATCCAAGTGCTTTCATTTTGCTATTCCTTCCATGTTCAACCGGAGTGCTGCCCAAATTCTTCCTCTCTCATCTTGTTTTAACTGGAGTGGTTTTGAACCCTATCTTGTCTATTAAACTCTTTATTCATGTCTTTGCAACCTTCAAGTTACCATAATGTTCCTTGTTCCTCTTTTCTAATGGATTGTTTGCAATCTCATTCATCTCTAATTGCTCAACCTCTCAAGGTTCGTGTTTTCACTCATAGGTCGAAGAAGCAACTTAGTTTTACTGCTTATCTTCCTCTTCCTTTTCCCTACGCTGCCATCCTAGATCTCGGGACGAGATCCTCTCGTAGTGGTGGAGTGTTGTAACGCCCCAGATACAACTTTCCATATTTGTAACTCCAACTCTTGCCTTTTCCGGAGATGCTATATGATATTTCCTCTGTGGTTGGGTTTTCGTCTGTTGTTTTGCATTTTGTTCTTGTTATGCATCTCGTCTCATGTCATCATTCGCATTGCATCGGCATCGTTTTCATAAAACTTGCATCCGTTCGTGTTCCGCCGGTTCTCTCCGTTGTCCGTTCTAAGCCCGACCACACTCGCACACGCCCGCGGCACCTCTGAAATATTATTTTATAAGTGGCATAAAAATGTTCTCGGAATGGGTTGCAACTTGTCGTGCGGTCTTATTATAGTGTAGACAGGCTGCCTGTCAAGTTTCGTCGCATTCAGAGTCCGTTTGACTGCCCAACCGTTATATTTGTAACCGCGATATAGTCGGTATATTCGTCGGAAGTTTAGGTCTCCGAAACCATTGACGTCTGCATTTCTCCCCTCTCCTCTCAGCCCAACCCTCTCTACACAGCCCTCCTGCAGCCCACCTAAACCCCCCCTCTGTTCCTGATCGTCAGATCGTGATCCGAGGCTCCGAAACGCTCCTAAAACCCCCCTAAACTCAAACCCTAGCCATCCCTGCCTATATATGGACACCCCTCCTTCCATTTTTGGCAGCCAAGCCCCCTCCATGAGGCCCACGCTCCTCCCTGCCGCCATGGGAGCCGAGCTTCGCCTCGCCCAGCCGCGCCTCCCCTTCGCCACCCGGTCCCCGTCGTCGCCGGATCCGGCTGGAGACGCCGCCCCCATGGCCTCCTCCGCCCTTGCCGGCCCCTGCCGGAGCCAGCCGCCGCCGTCCTGGTCAGGGTCGAGCGGAGGAGCCGCTCGACCCAACCGGCCGCTCGCGTCGCCCACGTGGGCCGCGCCCTCCCGAGCGGGCCGGCCTCATCCGCAGCAAGGCCTAACCCAGCAGCGGCTTGCCCTAACGCTTGGGCCTCTTCCTCTCCAGATCCGGCCTGCTTCGGACTCCTCCTCCGACCGGCCCAAGGCCCAGGGTGAGCAAACCCCCCTGCGCCTCCTTTCACTCCTCTTGGGCCAGCCTCCAGATTCGGCCCAGTATAGTGTTTTTCCTGCGCTGCGAATTTTGCTATTTATCCGGTGAATTACAGTTTTGCAGAAAACCCCCTAAGCATCATGCATTTAATATCTCACAAACCGTGCATCATATTAAAATAATTTATATATGTAAAATGCTCAGAAAATTGTGTAGATTAATAATATGCCATTTTCATCCATGTTTAAAATGTTTAAATTGATGTTTGCATTAATTTGCTAATATGCCATGCTAAAATGATTTATTTCATAACTAAATAACCGTAGCTCGGTTTTAAATAAACTTTATATGTAAATGGGGTGGAAACATGCCTAGTTTAACATGGTGCACTTTATTTTCCTGTTTAACAACTCTAAAATTGTGTTTAGGGCAGAACAGTACCGAATCTAAAATATGCATATGGGGATTTACCGGAATTGTTGTTTGTTACTTCCGGCCTCATTTAAATTTGCCTAGATAGGTAGTTTCATTATGCTTCACCTTTTGCCATGTTTAACAACATTTAATATTGTTGGGTACAAAATCGAGAGAGAACTAAATAACTCGAATGTGGTGTTTTGTCAATATGCAACTCGTTGCATATTGAGCTCCACTTAATTTGTAGTGTTGTTTGTTGCACTTTGCCATGCCATGCCTCATTAAACCGGTCATGCATCATACTTGCTTGTGCATCATGCCATGTTTATGCTTGTGCATTTACCATGTTGTTTGTTTCTTTCCGGTGTTTCTTCTTAGTTCCGGTAATGTTGCGATTGTGAGGATTCGTTCGACTACGTCCGTGTGTCTTCTTCATGGACTCGTTCTTCTTCCTTGCGGGATTTCAGGCAAGATGACCGCTACCCTGGATCTCACTACTATCATTGCTATGCCTTCGTTCTATTGCTATGCTGCGCTACCTATCACCTGTTTATCAAGCCATCCCAAAATTCCATGAACCTCTAACCTTTGACACCTTTCCTATGCAAACCATTGCTTGGCTATGTTACCGCTTTGCTCAGCCCTCTTATAGCGTTGCTAGTTGCAGGTGAAGTTGAAGATTGCTCCATGGTGGACAGGATTTTGGTTGGGATATCACAATATCTCTTATATTATAAATGCATCTATATACTTGGTAAAGGGTGGAAGGCTCGGCCTTATGCCTGGTGTTTTGTTCCACTCTTGCCGCCCTAGTTTCCGTCATACCGGTGTTATGTTCCTGGATTTTGCGTTCCTTACGCGGTCGGGTGATTTATGGGACCCCCTTGACAGTTTGCTTTGAATAAAACTCCTCCAGCAAGGCCCAACATTGGTTTTACCATTTGCCTCACCACCACCTATATTTTCCTTCGGAGTAATTAACCCAAGGGTCATCTTTATTACAGCCCCCCCCCCCCGGGCTAGTGCTTGTCTAAGTGTTGGTCCGAACCAGAGCCACTTGCAGCGCCACCTCGGGGAAACTCGAGGGTTGGTATTAGTTGTACGTAGTGTTCATCCGGTGTTGCCCTGAGAACGAGATATGTGCAGCTCCTATCGGGATTGTCGGCGCATCGGGCGGTCTTGCTGGTCTTGTTTTCCCATTGTCGAAATGTCTTGTAAACTGGGATTCCGAGTCTGATCGGGTCTTCCTGGGAGAAGGTCTATTCCTTCGT
This sequence comes from Triticum aestivum, assembly GCF_018294505.1. Taxonomy (NCBI): domain Eukaryota; kingdom Viridiplantae; phylum Streptophyta; class Magnoliopsida; order Poales; family Poaceae; genus Triticum; species Triticum aestivum. Next base: position 724,535,408 of record NC_057801.1, read on the forward strand.
TGATCACGAGAGCTTGTCATGGGCTAAGTTGGGACACCCCTGCAGGGTATAATCTTTCGAAAGCCGTGCCTGCGGTTATTGGCAGATGGGAATTTGTTAATGTCCAGTTGTAGATTTTGACACCAGATCCGAATTAAAATGCATCAACCGCGTGTGTAGCCGTGATGGTCTCTTTTCGGCGGAGTCCGGGAAGTGAACACGCTTTCTGGGTTATGCTTGACGTAAGTAGGAGTTCAGGATCACTTCTTGATCATTGCTAGCTTCACGACCGTTCCGCTTGCTCTCTTCTCGCTCTTATTTGCGTATGTTAGCCACCATATATGCTTAGTCGTTGCTGCAGCCTCACCACTTTACCCCTTCCTTTCCCTTTAAGCTTTGCTAGTCTTGATACCCATGGTAATGGGATTACTGAGTCCTCGTGGCTCACAGATTACTACAACAACAGTTGCAGGTACAGGTTTTGCGATGATCGTGATGCGAGAGCGATGTTTGCTTGTATTGGAGTTCTTCTTCTGCTTCTTCTTCGATCAGGGGATAGGTTCCAGGTCGGCAGCCTGGGCTAGCAGGGTGGATGTCGTTTGAGTTTCTGTTTGTGATTCATCCGTAGTCGGATGATGCTCTTATGTATTGTGATGTTGTATTCGTGTGGCATTGTATGCCTTATGTATGTATCCCCATCTATTATGTAATGTTGATGTAATGATATCCACCTTGCAAAAGCGTTTCAATATGCGAGTCTATCCTTGGTGGGACCTTCGAGTTCCTTTTGGATAGGGTCGCATATTGGGCGTGACAGCCGGCTTCCCCAGTCTGCCCCGTGAATTCCGGGGGCGGCTGCGTGGAGTTCAGGGGGATGACGAGCAATGCCGGCTGTAGGAGCGCGGCCTCCTCAGCTGGCCGCCTTGCCGCCGCAGCGGCTTCGGCCTCGTCCAGCTTCCTCTGGGCGGATGCAGCCGCCTTCTCGGCCTCCGCCTTCTCCAGGCGGGCGTCTTCATCCTCGTCGCGCTTCTCCTGCGCGTTCCGCTCCGTCGCCTCCCGAAGGTCGGCGGCGGGATCAATCCGCCGAGTACTGGCAGAAGTCTCCGCTGACCCCATGACGGAGGCGGTGGCGATCCTCTCGAAGGTGAGGGGAGCCCTGAGGCGAAGAAAGCATGTAAAAGATTTGGACAAAAATCCACCAAGAGCAAAACAAGTCAAGAGCGGAGGCACTTACGCGGACACCAGTGGTGGCTTCTTCACTTCCTTGCGGAAGCGGTTGGCCTTCGCGATCGCCTCCTCCCTCTAGGTCGCGGCGGCCGCCCCCTTGAGCTTCTTCGGCTGCCCACCAAGAAAGCTCAGCCTGGCACGGCGCCTCTTCGCGCCGCCTTGACCACCCAAGCCGGCGGCGGAACTCGCGCTCAGCTGGACGGCCCTTGATTGGTGGCGTGGGTCGGCTTCCCCCTCGGCATCATCATCAGGCTAGTCGGCAAAAGTGGCCGAGGGTCTGAAGCCTCCTCCTCCTCCTCCTTCAGCGTCGGCCTCCATCGCCGCGGCCCCCAAGTCCGGGTCGTTGATGTCGCTCTCCGCTCGATCGGGGACGAACTAGCGGGCCGAGCCCGCGGTGCCGGCTGAAGGCTGAATGAGGGGGTTCTGACTCAAGAAAAACCAAAAAGATTAGAACTCGGATTCGGCTGCAAAGAAGACAAAATAAGAAGAAAGACGACTTACGACAGGCGGGGGGTTGGCGCGTGAGTACGGCTCCTTGCCGAACTGCCAAGTTGCTGCGAGGTTGCAGTTTGAGATATAGTTCACCATGTCCACCACATCCGCGTGCGGCATGTCCTTGGAGCAGAGCCGACTCGGATCTCGGTGGCCGCTCATCTGACAGATCAGATGAGGTCGGCCTTGGAGCGGGAGGACTCGGCGCGCCACGAAGGCGGCTAGCAGGTCGGCCCCGGCCAGACCCTCCGACTGCGTCAGAACTCGGAGTCGCGCGACGGCGGCGGATCCGGCGGGAGTCAGCGTCTTGACTCGGTGGGACCAGCTGGGGAGCCTCCCAGCCGGTGCGCCGGCTTCATAAGGCGGCAGATTGACCCAGTCGCCGTCTAGGGCGACGTTCTTCACGTAGAAGTACGACCGCTGCCACATTTTCACAGACTTGATCAGCGGAATGGAGGGAAAAGGGTTGTCGACCGTCGATCTCCGCATCGCGATGAAGGCGCCGCACTGGGCCGGCACGCCGGCGACGTGCGTGCCGAGCTTGGACTGGAAGAATTCCCCCCATAGCTCGATGGTGGGGAGAACGCCAAGGAAGCCTTCGCACAGGGTGGCGAAGGCAGCTAGCAGCACCATCGTGTTCGGGGTGAGGTGGTGCGGCTGGAGCCCGTGGAACTCCAAGAACGAGCGGAAGAAGCCGCTCGCTGGCAGCCCCAAGCCGCGCATAAGGTGCAAGCGGAACACGACCCGCTCGCCCTCCTCCGGCGCCGGCACTATTTCCCTCTCCGGCGCGGCACGGGCTCGCACTAGGCCCATGCTGGGGAGGCGGCGCGTCCTGCGGAGAAACTCGATGTGGTCGTCGTCCACCTCGGAGCCGTCCCATACGCCAGAGTGCACGATGGGAGGTGCGGCAGCGGAGGAAGAGCTCATCGTTGCAAGCGCGGCATAGCTCGGTGCGGCGGCAGCAAGAGGAAGAGGAAGCAAGGGAGTAGGGGAGAAGGGCGCGCGTGCTTCGCCGCTCCCTTCCTCCCACCTACTTATAGGCTCGTGGGCTGAGAAGCCGATGGGGCGGGCGTGGGATTAACTGCACCCTGGCCCCCACGCCTCCCACGATTTACCACATGCAGTAACTGCGTGCAGTTACGGCGTGGGAACCCCAACCGTCCGCACGGCCGTAGCAAATCCGCTCATGTGCCGAGGCACGGTAGTGGCGGGCCCCGCCTGAGGTCCTGTCCCGTCACGCGCGTGGGTGGACAGACTGACCCCGCCATGTGGCGCCACGTGACGGACCCGCAACGGGCGGCTGCCCAGAAGCTTATCGGGCACGCTGCCAGGGACCCCGTCGCGACGTTCAAACTCTCTAAGAGGCAAGACGGCTTTCTGCGAGTCCGACTCCAGCTAGTCGGCCTGGAGGAAGACGTCGAGCGAGGCCGAGATTCCACCCCCAGAGAGATGAAACTGTTGAGGCTCCCCGACACATCTCCCGCGGCGCCTCACCAGCTTCGGGGACTACTGTCAGAGTAATGGGCCACGGGTAGGCTAACCCGAGCCCCAGAACTTTTCAAAACATCAGGGCAGACTGCGCCCCTCAAGTCCCCGCGATGAAGAGTCGCCTCCTGGGAGGCGGCGGAAACTGTCCCTCATGGCCGAGTCCCACGGACGGCTTCGGGTTAAGCCGACTCTTGGCTGACGACTTCGAGATGAGCTGACTCTTGGCTGGCGACTTCAAGATAAGAAGACTATGGGAGTCTGCCCGCAACTCCAACCATCTCCTGCCTTCGCCACGATGGACGGGGTAGGGTACGGTCATTGTGTGGCCGTCTCTACCCTGCCTACAAGGGGCTGGCATGGCTACAGTGCGTCGTATCGCTGGAGATCTCCATCGTGGCGCGGCACTGTTGCCATGCCTGCCCTGACCTCAGCCTTAGTGGGCGGCACACTATGCCCCCTTCGGCCTACCTGTATGGCCCAGAGACAGCGGGACCCGCCCGTTAGCGGGAGAATAGAAGACGGCGAGAGCGCCCCGAAGACGGACCCATGGGAGTCGGCCCCCTGGAGTCGGCCGGCCCCTCCCACGGGCCCCGCACGCCATTAACCAGACAAGACGGGGAATGGCGACAGTGATTGTCCGCCAGACGGTGGCACTGTTGCCATGACCCCATGACCAAGCCAGCGTCATCAGAAGCACTGCTACAGTACCAGGCTTGTCGGCGGGGCCCGGCAGTCGGCGGGCCCCAGATGTCGGCGAAGAAGACGGCGGCCTGAGAGACAGACGGCTGGGACCCGCGCCCGGCTGGGTTACCATTGTATCCCGGGGGGCATGCCTATATAAGCCCCCCGGGGCACCCGTGCAAGGGGGATAGCTTCTCTAGTATTAGAACCGATCATATAGGAAGGAGGGAGCTAGCCGTGCCCTTTCCTACCTCCAGAAAATAGCTCTAGGAGCAACCCTGTATTCACCTTGCCATAGTGATCATGCGGAAACCCCGTAGAGCAGCAGTAGGGGTGTTATCTCCTCGGAGAGCCCTGAAGCTGGGTAAGATCCGCCGGCGTGCATGTCTTCGCCTCATCCCGCTTCCGGGCACCCGGCGACGTTCTACTCGCTCCCACCATGATAAGCCATCCTTTGGCATATGTAGTACCCAACCCCCGACACGTTGTGTGTTGATGACTTGTTGTATGTAATGAATGGTACATTTGCAATTGCATGTCAGAAACTTAATTTATGAATGGTTTTCAAGTCACTTCTTGGAGTGTGAGTACCGTAGTAGTATAGCCAGCATCCAGTTAGTATATGAAGTTGCCACATCACATAGAGCCAACCTAATATTGGAGTATGCTAGCCCTCCACCGGTGCGCCGCTTGAAATGGTGGACGAAGTGAGAGGTCGCATCACCTTGTGTCTAGATCTGAGATGCCTTGTGTACCAAATGAATGATTCCATGTTCGACCACCGTGATGCTAGGTGCGAGCTGAGGAACACTGTTGGAGAGACCCCCCCCCCCCTCATAATTTTCCTACATTGGTCGTTTGATTCATAGGATAGAATGCTATAGGTTTTTTTCCCTATGTAATCATGTTTTAATTAGCAATCTAGCATCCACTCCAACTTTTGTTTCACTTCATTTGTTCCTATGAAGAGAGTACTTGCTCTAAATGATGTGCCGCTGGAAGAGCTGTCTATATTAATTAATCATGCTCTAAAAAGGTGGACCAGCTTTGGACATAGTATACTAGTACTGTACTAGGTTAGCAGGTGACCTTGCGCTTAGCTCTTCTCCTCTTCTGAAAGTCGAACAATAATGATGGTACTACAGTAGCACTTCTAGCAATCTGACACCAAATGAACTAATGCACGTCCACCGCTTGTAAGCAAAAGTTTGTCCTCGTGCTGCGAGCCATCGCGCACGCGTTGGTGAGAGAGAAGGCATAGTAAGCAAGCTTCTCTACCATCCCGTGCTCTATCATTGAGTACGTGCACTATTCACGTGCCATCAAGGAGAAAAATATTGCATAGTACTAGGTGCCATCGAAGTGCATGACTCACTTACGCACTGCATATCTCCATTTTCCTGCATGACACGTCCACCTTGACGCTAGACATACCGTGTGTCATCAAAAGGATGAACAAAGCTCATGTCTTAAATGAAAGAGCGGAAGAACATAGATTCCCGACGACCGAGAAGGAGCAACAAACCTCGCGGTGGAGCATCTGCACTCATAATAGTTAGTTCTAGTTAGATCAACTAGAGCTAGGTGTCGCACGGAGGCCGAGAATGGTGATAGTGTGACTCTGTGATGTGGGCTTGTACGTAATATGATGTAGGCACGGGGCTTGTCGTGTTTCCCTGTTTGGTTCTAGGCCTAACAATGCCACACTTTGCCATACAATATTGCCACACTTGCCTAAGGTTAGTTCTTCAAAATGAGAGCCACAAGTTGGCAATCCTAAGGGAATATTGCCACACTTTTTGAGTGTATGTGATGTGGGACCCTAGGGTGGCTTGCCTAAGGTGTGCCTTGAGCCAAACACCCACCTAAGTTGGTCAAACTTGCCTAACCTTAGATGTGGCAACCTTAGGCAAACTTAGTCTCAAACCAAACGACCCCTAAATGTGGAGAAGATTTGGTCGAGTTCTTCCTCCTTCTGCCGACACGTGGGACATCCAGCATCCAGGTTGTGTCATGCAAGAAAATGGAGTGTTACTTGAAGCCACGTGATGTGCATCTTGGGTTAAACTATAAATAGAATCTTACTACTCTTAAGTAACTCCAAAACCGGCCACCGAAGATCCTTATTGGATTTGTTTTTCATCGCCAGCACGTCGAGGTGAAAGATGTGCAGGTTCATTGGGTCCTCTTGCGTTCTCATTGACATGTGGGACCGCATATGAGCAAACAGACGATGGGCTCCGCACTCTGCTGGTTGGCTGAGAAGAAAGATAGAGGGGGGCTGAGCACAGACTCTGGGAAATTTGTTCTACGTAACCAGCACCTCGATATAGGCTCGATATAGTAGGGTGGCATGGGCCATATCTAGCATTCACATCTAGCAGTATGGCACACGCACCCACACGACTCCCATCCGACACCAATTTTCTTGGATTCCGTGCTACAACCATCTCTTCTCCCTCCTGTTTTCTCAAACATCACGCGGTGGGCGGGGTGGGGGTTTGCCGATAGTCGGTTTGCTCAACTGCTGTCCCACTTGTAAGTGAAAATGCAACATAGCATGCATTCCCCCCTGAGCGGCGTGTCGGACCAACCATGTGGGGGTGCAATGCAAACATGACAGACTTTTCCTTTTGAACTTGTAACTTGTAAAATTTGTTTCTGCTCCATGGCGCGACAGATAGATAGAAATAACGATTTTCCCTAGAGTAATGAGAAGTTTGGTTCTGGCGCGGTTCATGCATAGAGTACATACAAAAGTTATGAAGTTGGTGCGAAAGTTAAGATAATTACTAGAAGTACCATATAGTACTACATGGATTTAACGGAAAGATAAAGATACATACAGATCCATCAACGATATCCTCACGCCCTAGTGTGCCGGGTCACCAACCGACATGTGAGGAGGAGCGGCGTTGGCGGTGAGCTCAACGTGCTTCTGAACAATGTCTTCCAAGGTTGCCCTGCGGTCCAAGAAGGCCAGCGTCCTATCGTCCTCCTCTTGCATGTAGTAGTCCTTGTGGACGATTTATGCATAGACGTGGGTGATTATGTCGATGGTGTCTTGTTGTGCCAGGCGCTGCGCGGTGAGCGTGACCTCGAGGTGGACATTCTCCGGCACGACGGCGGGCAGTCGTAGGGCCACCAGTGCGTCGAAGAGGTTGTCACCATAGAGGCCATTGAGGCTGGCGGGCATCATAGAGCCTGGGTACGTGGGCTGGAGGCGTATGTCGAGGTCGTCCGAGAGCTTCTTGACAACGGTGAACTTGTCGAGGAAGCCGACAAGGACCTCGTCGAACAAGGAGACGAAGCTGTCATCCAAGCGTCCCCTCGCCCTGGCGGCCTCAAGCACTACCTGGAGACACTGTTCAAGAAATCTTCTGATTCACCGATTAATCTTCCGATTTATCGCTAATCGGGGAGTGACCGATAAGATTATTCCTTATCTTTGCCGTTTATCTTTTGGACCGATTTATCATTCTAACAAGCGATTTATCGGGAATCTACCGATAAATTGGACGTATTTATAACACGAAGTTTGCAAAAACTATGTTTATTTATGTTTTGTGGACCTTGTTACGGAATATGTACTATTTTCCTCTTTTGTTTGCCATTATACGAGGATTCAAAGGGTAGAAATCAAAGCAACACTTCTGGCAAATATTGTTTTGGTGTTGAATATAGTGTATTTTAGTGTTGGGAACCTGAGATTTGCAAAAAATATCTGATTAATAGTCGACCGATAAAATTGATTAATTGATCAATTTCCGATTAATCTCTAATCCCTAGCTAACCGAGACGATAATGATAAGTGATATCCTCAACATTGCCTGGAGACGTTCCTCCATGTCGGGCCGCAAGCCGGCGTCGTGGACTGTCGGTGTCAAAACCGGCGGATCTCGGGTAGGGGGTACCGAACTGTGTGTCTAGGCGGATGGTAACAGGAGACAAGGGACACGATGTTTTACCCAGGTTCGGGCCCTCTCGATGGAGGTTAAACCCTACGTCCTGCTTGATTGATATTGATATTGTGGATGTTTACAAGAGTGGATCTACCACGAGATCAAGGAGGCTAAACCCTAGAAGCTAGCCTATGGTATGATTGTAATGGTTGTTGTTGTTGTTGTTCTACGGACTAGAGCCATCTGGTTTATATAGACACCGAAGAGGGCTAGGGTTACATAGAGTCGGTTACAATGGTAGGAGATCTACGTATCCGTATCGCCAAGCTTGCCTTCCACGCCAAGGAAAGTCCCATCCGGACACGGGGCGAAGTCTTCAATCTTGTATCTTCATAGTCTTGGAGTCCGGTCGATGATGATAGTCCGGCGGATGATAGTTCGGCTGATGATGGTAGTCCGGCTATCCGGACACCCCCTAATCTAGGACTCCCTCAGTAGCCCCTGAACCAGGCTTGAATGACGATAAGTCCGGCGCGTATATTGCTTGGCATTGCAAGGCGGGTTCCTCCTCCGAATGATAGAAGATTGTGAACACCAGGATAGTGTCCGGCTCTGCAAAATAAATTCCACATTCCACCGTAGAGAGAACAATATATACACAAGTTCAATCTGCTGACGTTTTTTGCAGCATGTCGTCACGCCACTACCAAGCCATTACTTGAATCGTGTTTTACTCCACCACCTCAGCGCATTTAGCGAAGCGGTTTCCTTGGCACGTCTTGTCGAAGCAGAGATCGTGTTCCCCCTTAATCCGGGATTTTCATCAATACGGACGTGGGTAACCCAACCGCGCCATTGATGGTGACGCTTGGGGGATAAGCGAGTTTTACCAGGCCGGTGGGGGACGCGTAGACTTCGCCCGCCCATATAAGGGATAAGGATTCACCTTTTCACCTACGCCTTCTTCCTCCTTTGCTTATCCATCTCCGCGCACTCAAGCTCCAGTGCCCAAGCCCGCACATCTCGTCTCAACCTTCCCCAGTTATGTCCGGAGCGGGAGGCAAGTGGATGACCTCCTCCGTTATGGAGGAGCACATCGAAAGACTGCGCAGCGCCGGCTACCTGTCCGGCGACATCGCGCACCGGCTGCCCGATGAGGGGCAGCTCATCCCCACCCCCAGGCCCCATGAGAGGGTCGTTTTTATTCCCCACTTCCTCCGCGGACTGGGTTTTCCACTTCACCCCTTTGTCCGAGGGCTCATGTTCTACTACGGCCTGGATTTCCATGATCTGGCGCCGAACTTCATCCTCAACATCTCGGTGTTTATCGTTGTGTGCGAGGCCTTCCTCTGCATCCAGCCCCACTTCGGCTTGTGGCTCAAGACATTCAATGTCAAGCCGAAGGTAGTGAAGGGCACTCAAGCGGAGTGCGGAGGCGCCATGTTGGGCAAGATGCCCAATGTCCTTTGGTTTGAAGGGGCCTTCGTGGAATCCGTCAAGGGGTGGCAATCGGGGTGGTTCTATATCACCGAGCCGCGCGACCCTAAGTGGGCGGCGGCCCCCGAGTTCAGATCTGGTATCCCCACGTAGCTTACCTCCTGGAAAGAGAAGGGCTTGCTATGGGGTAGTTCGGAGGAGCTGATGGGACTCCAAGCCTGTATCCAGAAGCTGGTGAAGAAGCTTAGGCTGGTTAACGTGGTCCAAGTCATGCTCGTCCGCCGGATTCTCCCATGCCAAGAGCGGGCATTCAATTTGTGGGAGTTCAATCCGGAATAGCACCAGGAGCTGAGCAGGCTCTTCGACACGACGTACGAAGGCGCCTGGAGGGTGTTGTTTAAGGGCGCTGAAGCCCCCGCATCCGCGACTGAAGATCGAGGATTTCGCTCGCAGCACCAAGCCGATGAGGTAAGTGATTCTACCCCTTTACGGGACACTTGCTTTTCATAGTTTCACTCTATGCGGGTTTTAATTTCCCCTTTTCCTTTGACAGGACTGGGTGAGGAAGGCGGAGCAGATTATCTGCCCGGCTCCCATGCCAGAAAACCCAGTAGACGCCTGTCTAGCGAGGCTGCTGGTTCCGGCACCGCACGTGGTGCCGGAGAAGAAGGCCAAGAATGAGGCCACGGGTGCTCGAAAGAGTTCCCGTTTTCAGGTATCCGACGATTCCGGGGCGGACTCCTCCCCCAAAAACGAGGAGGAGAAAGAGGACTCTCTCCCAGAGGAGGGAGAGAGGAAGAGGAAGGCTTCCCCAACAGGGAAGGCCGAAGGGTCCAAGAGGGGAAGGACTATTCCCCCGGACAACTCCGCCAACATCAACGTTGGCGAGGAAGAATGCCCTTCAAGGGCTAGGCCTCCAGCGAGATTGTAAGTATCCGGATTCCTGGGTGATTTATAGTTTCTTTTTCTGTGTCACATAGTGTCATTCTGATGCCGCATGTTGCCTGTAGTCCGGCCAAGGATGATCTCCCCGCTTCATCAAGCGGGTCGTTGGCTCCGTCGGATGTAGATTCCATCCCGACCGCCTCCACCTCTCGCGACACCGAGGACACCGAGGTGGGATCCCAAGAAGGGACCCATCAGGGGGAGGCTCCGGAGGCGCCACAAGGCAGCCTCCCGGACTTTGCGCCGGACTCCACATCAGAACCCGCAGTGGTTCCGGAGTCCGGCCGGCGGCCCCTTCGCACAAAGGGCAAGACCGTGACGCCGGTGGCTTCCGTCCAACCGGAGGCGCCGGACAATTTGTTGGAGGCGCTCCAGAGCGCTTCCATCGAGGAAGAACACGCACTATTATGAGTGCGGTGATTCAGAAGGTACAGCTCGCCAAGAGCGGGCTGACCGAAGCCTGCAGCAGCCTTCTATCAGGCTTTGAGGTAAGAAGATAAAAAATATGCAATGTAATACCGCATAGACAGTAGCCCCTGATGCTCGGTTCGGTGTTCGAAAAGAAAAGCCGGACTGAGGATCTAAAAAAAAGGAAGATATACGCAGGGTTGCTAAAAAATTATGTCAATATGGGTTGCAGGCTGCGCTGCTGACCTCTGCCGCACTGACTGCGGAGGTCGGTGCTTTGAAGCAGGAGCTCGAGCAGTCCGAGCAAGAGCTCGGCCGCGCCAAGAAGCAGCTCCAGGACAAAGAAGGTGAGTAACACCACTTTGAACTTGTACCTTACAGAAAAGGATTTAGGTTGCAAAAAATAACAAGGATAACATGGGTACTGCAGGGGCCACGAACGAGGTGGCGACCCTGAAGTAGGCCGTGTCCGCGGCCGAACGCAATGCGGCCGCGGAACGGGTAGAGCAAGAAAAGCAGGAGGCGCAGGTGGCTGTGGTTCAGCAAGAGCTCCAGGCTCTCATGGAAAAGCATGAGAGCTTGGAGCGTGACTCAAAGACTCGAGAGTCCGAGCTTGCCTCGGCTCTCGAAAGTGCCAAGACTGCAAAGGCCGATGCCCATAAGTCCCTTCAGGAGATTGAGTTGGTGAGGAAGATAGCGGCGGGTAAGGCATTTTTCATGCAAAGCAAGCATGTGAATGTAAATTACGTGTTACTTACCCGAATTCGGAGCTCTCCAGGGGCATTTGCTGATCTGCCTCGCAGCGTGTCTGATGCCGCCGCATTCTACCAAGCCGAGGAGGGGAGCTCAACGGAGAAGGTCTTCTGGTCTCAGTATGCTGAGGCCGGCCATCCGGTGCCCCCTAGCGACCAGCTGAAGCAGCTGGTCGAGCTCCACAAGGCGGCCGAGCAGGCCATGAAGGGCCTCATAGTCCAGCTGTGGCCTGGAGAGGCCATGCCTGGGAGCTACTTCGGCCTCGTGCGACGGTTGTTGGATGCGTGCCCCTGGGTGGAGGTTATCAAGCGCTCCGCCTGTATTGAAGGTGCTCGTCGGGCCCTTGCCCGCGCAAAGGTGCATTGGGGCAAGCTGGATGCGGAGAAGCTAATCACTGACGCGCCACCAGTGGGCAAGGAATATCGTACGCCCGAGATGTACTATAAGACTGTTCTGAAGGGTGCCCGCAAGATTGCGGATGAGTGCCCCAGGGATGTAATTATTGAGTAAATTCGCAATGTGTTATCCTGTGCGCTAAAAACTTTGTTCATATGCGCTAAGCAACGCTTATTAATTTAAAATATTACCTTCTGTGCGGCCGTTTATTAAATCTGAGAGATGGCAAGTCGTCGGCTTCAGCCCCCATGCCATGAGTGCTGGGGTGTTCGGGATAAACTTGAGCACTCTTGTTCCCATTTTTGGGTCCATCTAGGGAGGCGCTCAACACAACGAACAAGGCAACCGGACTTATAGTGCTTGAACACTCTCACTTAGCCATAGAATTCTATAATTTTAAATTTCGGCGAAGCCCCTAGTATTCGGAAGACCGAATTAGGGGCGCTATCCACGCCTTCGTCGGACATTATCCGGAACTTCGCTCGAAGCGGCGTAGGTCTTTAAGGACCCGAAAGGACCTCTCGAACAGCGACCAGTCTCTCGCCTTATCATGACAGTCAGTTTTAGCTTTCTCCACTGAGGCGTTAACCCGGCTCAACCAGGGCGCAATCGCAGTGGTTCTCCCAGTGCTACCTTAGCCGATAGAACGGAACGTAAGGTGCCAAACATGGGAGTCGGGCAAACCCAACTATTGACCCAAGACATGATTCGGAGCCGATTCATATAATGCTATAAGTTCGGGGTGCCGCACTTGTGAAAGTGTTCGGACTTTATCACACCATAATGCGGGGAACATAACCCCCTGGTGTATTTGGCCGTACCAAAATGTACGGATGCAACATGTCGTAAATGAACATATATATAAGGTAATGCAATTATGGGCAAAAAGTGCTGCATTTTATTCGAGAAGATCTGCTATGACTGCGGAATGATACAAATAGTGCGGAAAACAAGGGATTGGACGAATTAAAGGCATCTCCCTCCAGGGGTAGGCCGCGGAATGGTGTATTTAACAAATTTAATGCTCGTAATGGAGACCACCCGAGTGTTCGTCGCAGCCTTTGTCCCTCCCTGGCTGTTGCATCATGAGTTCGGCAGGTTCGCCGCCGGACAGAGTCCTGTGTAAAAAAAAGAAATAAAAGATAAAAAGAGCCACACACTTGGGAGCCCCTGGTGTGGTCGAACCGCACACTGGGTCTGGTGTGGTTGTGCCTCTCCCCCTATGCCCATGGTATCTCCAGGGCGTAATTATGTACGCGGAGAGTTTGTCTTACAATTGTGCGAGGGCTGGGGTTGAGGCCGCATTGCTACGTGTGCTCGGAACGTGCCAGGTGGTCTTGGTTGATGTTGCTCCGGGCGCGTTTGGCCGTGTCCGGTCGTTTAACGGCCGGACTCGAAAATTGCCTTAAAAGGCTGCTCTATACTTCGGCCGCGAGAGCCGATGTATGTTCCTCCATTCGGAGGGAGCATTCCGTGTTTCCATTAACCGTGATGACTCCACGAGGGCCTGGCATCTTGAGCTTAAGGTATGCATAATGCGGCACCGCGTTGAATTTTGCAAACGCGGTTCGTCCGAGCAGAGCGTGATAGCCACTGCGGAATGGGATTATGTCAAAGATTAACTCCTCGCTTCGGAAATTATCCGGGGATCCGAAGACCACTTCCAGTGTAACTGAGCCTGTACAACTGGCCTCGACACCTGGTATGACGCCTTTGAAGGTTGTCTTTGTAGGTTTAATCCTTGAAGGGTCTATGCCCATCTTGCGCACTGTATCCTGATAAAGCAGGTTTAGGCTACTGCCGCCGTCCATCAGGACTCTCATGAGGTGAAATCCATCGACGATTGGGTCTAAAACCAATGCGGCGAATCCGCCATGGCGGATACTGGTCGGATGGTCTCTTCGATCGAAAGTGATCGGGCAAGACGACCATGGGTTGAATTTAGGGGCGACTGGCTCCATCACGTATACGTCCCTTAGTGCACGCTTCCGCTCCCTCTTGGGAATATGTGTTGTGTATATCATGTTTACCGTCCGAACTTGAAGGGGGAATCCCTTTTGTCCTCTGTTGTTCGGCTGCCGGGTCTCTTCCTCGTCATGACTGTGTAGCCCCTTGTCACTGTTTTCGGCGATTAATTTGCCTGCCTGCTTGAATACCCAACAATCTCTGTTGGTGTGGTTAGCTGGCTTTTCGGGGGTTCCATGTATTTGACAGGAGCGGTCGAGTATTCAGTCCAAATTGGACGGGCCCGGAGTGGTTCTTTTGAATGGCTTCTTCCGTTGACCGGGCTTGGAGCCTCGGAATCCGGCGCTGACTGCCGTATCCTCATTGCTATCGCCGTTAATGCGGCGTTTGTTTTTGTTTCGACGCAACCTGCCGTTGCGGTGCTTGGTATCCGGACTGCCAGTGTTTTTGCTGAGGTTGTTGCTGCGAGCTAGCCAGCTATCCTCTCCCGCACAGAAGCGGGTCATGAGTGATGTGAGGGCTGCCATGGATTTCGGCTTTTCTTGTCCTAGGTGCCGGGCCAGCCACTCGTCGCGGATGTTATGTTTGAAGGCAGCGAGGGCCTCTGCATCCGGACAGTCGACGATTTGATTTTTCTTTGTTAAGAACCGTGTCCAGAATTGCCTGGCCGATTCGTCTGGCTGCTGGATTATGTGGCTTAGGTCATCTACGTCCGGTGGTCGCACATACGTGCCCTGGAAGTTGTCGAGGAATGCGGCTTCCAGGTCTTCCCAGCATCCAATTGACTCTGCGGGCAGGCTGTTAAGCCAATGCCGAGCTGGTCCTTTAAGCTTGAGCGGGAGATATTTGATGGCGTGAAGATCGTCGCCGCGGGCCATATGTATATGGAGGAGATAATCCTCAATCCAAACCGCGGGGTCTGTTGTGCCATCGTAGGATTCGATATTAACGGGTTTAAACCCTTCAGGGATTTGATGATCCATTACTTCGTCAGTGAAGCATAGTGGGTGTGCGGCGCCTCTGTATTGAGCAATATCGCGACGTAGCTCGAGAGAGCGTTGTCTGCTGTGTTCGGCCCGGCCGGAGTAGTTGTATCCGCGTGACGGTATTCGTCATGGGTCTTGGGGCGCCCACGTGATCCATAGATAGATCTGGATTGTCTCGCCTTGTCCTCCAATATATCCCGCAAGTCCGGCGCGTTCCCCCGTGGCTTCATGCTTTTTGAGCGATGCCGGGGTATGGTTTTGGTGGAGGGCTTGCATGCCTCTCTGTCGCGGCCACGAGGTGGTCGGTCTGCCGTATTGTGCGCTGGTGATGCAGGTTTATACGCTTCCTCCTCTAGTCGGGGGAGCAACTTGCGTTTTGGGTAACTTTTGGAGGGGCGTTCGAGTTCATACTCTTCGGCTGCGAGGACCTCGGTCCATCTATCGGCCAGTAGGTCTTGATCAGCTTGAAGCTGTTGCTGCTTTTTCTTTAGGCTGTTTGCCGTGGCCATTAGCCTGCGTCTGAAACGCTCTTGTTCGACGAGATCCTCAGGCACGACGAATTCGTCATCGTCGAGGCTTGCCTCGTCTCCGGAGGGAGGTAAGTAATTATCATCCTCGACCTCTTTGTCTGCCGCCCTCTCGTGAGGGCTTGCTTCTGCTTCCTCCTCCGCTTGATCGTGCTGGAGGGGGTTGTCTTCAGCACTTTCTGGGGTGTTATTGTCTCCTGTGCCGGAATCTCTATTCTTGCTGTGGCGGGATTTAGAGCGGCGCCGTTGATGCCGGCGCTCGGGCTGTTTCTTTAAGGAATCGGCCTCCATTGCTTCTTCGCCGTCCCCATCTTTTGGGGTGTCCACCATATATATGTCATATGACGAGGTGGTCTTCCAGTGTCCTGTAGGCACTGGTTCTTGATAGTCTCCGGCATCGTCGTCCATACCGTCGATGTCTTCGGAGTCGTAGTCGAGTACGTCGGTTAGATCGTCGACGGTGGCTACGAAGTGGGTGGTGGGTGGGCCCTGAATTTCTTCGTCGTCCGCATCCCAACCATCCTGGCCGTAGTTCGGCCAGGGCTCTCCGGATAGCAAGAGATGCTTCAGCAAATTTTGAGATATCACCGAAGGGTGAGTGCTGAAAGATGTCCGCAGCGGTGAATTCCATGATCGGCGCCCAGTCGGATTCGACCGGCAGGGGCGCGGGAGGTTCGGAGTCCGGCAGAGAGTCTGGCACCTCGGAGTCATGAGCTTTATGCGGGACAAGGTAAGTGTTCGGCTCCATCGCCGTAGAAGTTGCAGCTCCCGAGGCGGTGTCCAGCCATCCGTCCTCGATCTGAGTGATCGGCTCCGGACTATGGGTCGGAGCGGATTCATGTGCGGCCTCCAAGGTGCTGTCCGGCGGCAGAGTTAGGTTGTTCCCATCGTGACAGTGCGGCACGCTCGGATGTGGCTCAGATCCATCGAAGATCAAGTCCCCGCGGATATCGGCCGTGAAGTTTAGGCTTCCAAACCTGACCTGACGGCCAGGGGCATAGCTTTCGATCTGCTCCAGATGGCCATGTGAGTTGGCCCGCAGTGCGAAGCCGCCGAATACGAAGATCTGTCCGGGGAGAAAAGTCTCACCCAGGACTGCGTCGTTGTCGATTGACGAGGCCATCAAGCCTATCGGTGACGACACAGAGGAACTCTCAATGAAAGCACCAATGTCGGTGTCAAAACCGGCGGATCTCGGGTAGGGGGTCCCGAACTGTGCGTCTAGGCGGATGGTAACAGGAGACAAGGGACACGATGTTTTACCCAGGTTCGGGCCCTCTCGATGGAGGTAAAACCCTACGTCCTGCTTCATTGATATTGATATTGTGGATGTTTACAAGAGTGGATCTACCACGAGATCAAGGAGGCTAAACCCTAGAAGCTAGCCTATGGTATGATTGTAATGGTTGTTGTTGTTGTTGTTCTATGGACTAGAGCCATCCGGTTTATATAGACACCGGAGAGGGCTAGGGTTACATAGAGTCGGTTACAATGGTAGGAGATCTATGTATCCGTATCGCCAAGCTTGCCTTCCACGCCAAGGAAAGTCCCATCCGGACACAGGGCGAAGTCTTCAATCTTGTATCTTCATAGTCTTGGAGTCCGGTCGATGATGATAGTCCGGCCGATGATAGTTCGGCTGATGATGGTAGTCCGGCTATCCGGACACCCCCTAATCCAGGACTCCCTCATGGACCATCTAGCACACCGGCTAATGCTCGCACTCATCGCCTCCATGGGTCTATCTTCTAGTCAACTGATCTTGTGATTGGAGTGATCACTCTTACCCTTGGTTAGGGTGCGTAGGTGCATAGGATTTCGTAGATTGGACTGGCAGGGAGCCTTTATTTGAGAAGTGCAGACTGCGTTGAATTCATGTGCGTGTTGGCCATCTACTCCTCGGCCCTCTACTGCACCTGCCTTTGGCTGGATGACAGGTGGGCCAGCCACCCGTTGGGCCCACATGTCATACACCCAAGGAAGGTGCAGTAAGTTAATGAAGTTGTGTCCCCCTCCGTGCAGGTTCATTATGGTCATCTCAGTGGACCTCTAGTTGGGGCCAAACGAGAGAACTTTGATGTTTCCTGGTTTATTGGTCCCCTTTGCATTTTGCGCCAAGTTTTGACCTTTGATTTAACTAATAAAATGTTAATGCATGTAACCAAAAATGTTGTGTAAGTCACCTTATGAAAACCAAATAATCCCAAAACACTTAGGCACGGTACATTAACTCCCTCCTCATTTCTTATTTCGTGACATATCAACCGATGAGAGATGTGGGATGTGCATGCTTTCAATGACTTGGGATTACCAAACATGACATGCATAACGGTTAGTTCATTGCATGTAATCCTATTAATTAGCAAAAAGACATTAAGGTTCTCTCGTTGATAGGAATAAAACAATACACCATGTATTAAGGGAGTAGTACATTTTTTGTGACATGCATTACTAGATATTGCTAGTCCAATACTAAATCCAGATGGATGTGGTAGTACTACTAAATCCAAACGGTGGTGCTAGTACTAGTAGTAGTACTACCAATGTAGTAGCACTGTACTACCCGTTGGTCAAATTATTACGTGTTGCTCCTCACAGTGAAGTGACAAGACCCTGCGCCAGAGATGACACCTGAGTATAGGTGCCGTGTTAGGCATACCATAGTCAGCCTCACCGTCTGCAGTCACTATCATCATGGCTGGAGAGCTAGCCTGCTTACAACTAGCCGTGTTCGACATAATTTCACGTGCGTAGATGCCCGTGCATTGCACGGAACACCAAGATTGGGGGTGGACAGCGTCGGCAGCGGCCATCGCGCTGGATTTTTCCATGGCCTTCTAGATGTGGTGGGGAGGAGATAAGGCTGATTGTGAGAGATAAGGAGTTGTTTGTAAATAGGGAACAAGTGCGGGCATCTTTTTGCAAAACTGGAGAAGTGTGGTTTGTATGCGTCAGATCTAGATCCGACGGCTATTGGTGAAAGATGGCAGGCACAATATCATCACCAACTCAAGACCTCTTTGATTTGCAGGATTTTGAAAACTCAGGAATAGGACACGGCAATATTACAAGTTTCAAACTGATATTACAAATGTTAGGAGTAATGATGCACCTACGAAGAGGGAATTACTAGGAAATTTACGTAAGAACTTTCGTTACTTTAGGTGGATGCAGCATTATCGTACAAACTAAAATCCATCACCCTGGCAAGTCACTAATGGGCAATAAACTTCCGAGTCTCTGGCCACTTGATATTTCAAAAAAAAAATTAGCTTCTGCGAAGACTTTTTCATTTAGGCTTAGACGCTTA
The DNA here is from genome assembly GCF_018294505.1 of Triticum aestivum. Taxonomy (NCBI): domain Eukaryota; kingdom Viridiplantae; phylum Streptophyta; class Magnoliopsida; order Poales; family Poaceae; genus Triticum; species Triticum aestivum. Next base: position 724,553,904 of record NC_057801.1, read on the forward strand.
CGGTGATCAGCACGCCATTCATTGTGGCGCCAGAGAATGCGAAACCTCATTACCTTGAGCACACTTGCCTCCAGAACAAAGAACCTGGCCAATTTAATATCAGATGTGCTGCCTCGGTAGTCGATGAAATCAATTTCTGTAAGATGGAGATCAAGGCATTCGATGAGATTGTTATAGTGCAGGACATTTTTCACTTTTGGGTCTTTTTTTATCTGCAAAAGAAGAGAACATATTAAGGCAGCTGGCTATATAAGATTGCCGTATCATCAAGAGGTACCAATATCATTCGATCATATGATAGGGTTGGCTAGCTAGTGATATTTTTTCACTCTCTCTCTTTCTTTCTCCTTCCTCTCATTTACCTAGGAGCGCGTGAAGCTCTTGGGCATTTGTTGCCTTCCACTATGTGGCCGATGCCATATTTCTCAAAATTATGCCACATAATACGCATCGATGTCAAATCAAAAGATTTTAGCACCGCTCTCGCGATGTGAGAGAGTTGACACCGCTGTGCAGACAGACCCACATGTATAAACAAATCAATCAAACCTACTACACCAGCCTCTCACTCTCCCAAACAAGTGTTTTTTATTGCCTCAACCCTCGCTCTCTCCCACGCAAGTGTTTTTTCATTGCGTGAGTTAATTTGGCACCGAAGCAAAGTAGGTGATCCAGATTGGGGCACCAGGTGAGCAAAGGAGGGGCATCGATGCCAAATGCATCACAAGTGAATTTGGCACGTGTTTTGGCCTACATAGTGGAGGGTTGTTATAGCCCACTTTTGTACTACCTCGTATTTAGTGTAAAATTTTGACCATAGATTTACCTAAGAAAATGTGAATGCATGTCACCAAAAATTATACCATTTGAAATTATGTTTAAATACGAATCCAACGATATAATTTTTAGTGACATGCATTAAAATTTTGTCCGTTGAATCTATGGTCGAATTTTGATACTACAAGATAGGAAGAGTAAACCAGGACGGAGGTAGTACTTGCTCTTAGGGTAACCATAGAGTTACTAGTCTAAGTTACTTTCCACTATGACTAGCCTAGGCTACTACAGTAGTACAACAAAAAAAGATGCAAGTGATCACTTGAGAAAAAATACTAAAAACATTTCTTTCGGTGCAGTGCATAGATGCATTTTTGAACACTACACTTGTCATCGTAATTTGGGAAAATTACAAAAAAAATTGAGCTACGTTGTGATTACCGTTTACTAATAGGAAATAAGTTTCACCTTGATGAGTAGCTTCTCCATGCACGGAAAGCATGTAAGGAATACAACAACTTGATCTAGATTGGGGCCGATATATTTTATCGCCAAGACCTTCAATATGCGCATAGACTGGGTCAAGCTTGTGGGAATCATTTTCTGGAAGATGGTCGTAAATACATCAAGAAGAAATTTAAAAATGTGAATTTCAAGAAGACGGAGAAGATGATGAGTGGTGTACCTGAATGATTACGGATCCAATAAAGAGCTCGGAGAATTTGGCAGACAAGTACACCAACGCTATCAATTTCGGCGCGTCAATGACCCTGATTTTTGTTGGACCTTCTAGATCCGATACAAGCAATCTCTCAAGGAAAGGCGCATTCTCAATGACCATAACATGGAACAGCTGGACTGATCTCTTCCCAATTGATGTCTTGTTGTGGGGCCAGCAAGACACATAAATCCATCGGAGATTCGTCAAGGCAATGTGGTGGCTAATGAACCCGTGGATCTGCTCAAGACGAAGGTACTCGAGCGCAGTACAGCTGCGGAGCAGGTGCTCCATAGCCCTCTTTGAGATGACAACGTCGAAGAGGTCGAGCTGCTTGAGTTGAGGGTGAAGAAGGGCGGGCGCGGCATTAATCTGGGGAAGATAGCAGGAGATGAACCTGGCGCGGCATAGCGTTGGCATGAGGCAGAGCACGGATGGCGGCAGAGAGTGCCATTGTCCGGCTTCAAAGTTGGGCTCCTCGAGCTGATCTAGGGCGGGGGATAAGAACCACTCGCCGAACTTGGCTTGGACCTTGCAGTTGGTATTGAACATGCGGATGTCAAGGTGTCTGGCTGGCCCAGGGTACGATGAAAGGATCTTGGAGACTGCGGCCATGTGTTTCCAATCCCCGGGCAGAGGCAACTGTCGACGGTGAGGTTGAGGGGGACGCGGCGCCAGAGGGGGCACCACTATCGGCAGAGCAGGGCGATCCGCACAGCAGATTTGGTGGGGAGGAGGCCGATGATGATGAGCAGCATGTCATCGGGGAGGCTGCTGATGAAGTCCAGGCTCGTCAGATGTGGTTTTGTCTCGAGCCGCCTCTACTTGTTGGATGCCTCGCCGTCCATCTCAACCGGCGGCGACACTGGTGTACTAGTGTGCTGGTGTGTGTTGTGTGCTGGCCTGCTGGGTGTGCGCGAGTGTGTCCTTCTGTGCATGCCGCCGCTTAGTGGTGAATTGTGCGCGAGTGCGTCCTTCATGCGGAAGAAGTGTGTCCTCAATGTGCCCTCAATTTACTAGTGTGTGAGTGGTTTCAACTTTGTTTACTTCACCGCGTGTCAGATGGGCCTCTAGTTTACTTATTTTCACCCACTGCCACATGGGCCAGGACACGAAGATAGAGAACACGAGCTAACAAGGTAGCTTGTGGACTGGTTGATCGGTCAACTAAACAATATACGGAGCTATACACCGACATAGTGAGCGTATAATCCATCTGTATGGAGAGTTCGAGTGAGAGGGGAGGCCCATGAGAGATAGCAGAGAGAGAGAAAGAGCTACTCCCTCCGTTCGTTAATGTAGTGCCAACATTTTTTTTAAAGTCAAACTTTTGAAACTTTGACCAAGTTTATAAAGAAATTACTTATATCTACAATACCAAAGATAAATGATAGTATGAAGTAAGTACATGTTGTGATGTATCTAATGATCGTTCCAAATGTAAATGTTTTTCTCCACATATACTTGGTCAAACTTTTTTGAGGTTTGACTTTTCAAAACATCCATATGCTTATGGACGTGAGAGAGTCCCTAACTAGAGAGAGAGAGAGAGAGAGTGCGTGAAATAGAAAGAGTAAGTAAAAAAGTGTGTGTGCGTGTGTGAAAGAGACATGGATAACACACGATAGAAGTAGAGAAAAAGTGTGTGTGTCTTATGCAAACATATCACACATGCATCTTCAACAACGGAAGCAAGGTGTGGAGATAGTGTGTGGTTGTTTGCAGCTGAGAGAGAAAGACCCCTAGCACGTGGCCAAGAGGAGTCTGACAAACAAGGGAGAGAGGTCGAGAGAGACGTACAGAGAAAATGCAGACATGGGGAGGAGAGAGTGTATGTTTGTCATAGAGAGATCCCATGTAGATCGTGATGGGACTACATGGGTGGGAGATCAAGTGACAAGGTGTGTGCGCGATAGAAGATACCCCGAGAGATATCGAGATAGACGTATGGATGGAAGGAGACAATACGTGTGTTCCTGATGGCTAGTGAGAGATAATCATACTTAGGGGGGAGTGCGTGCGCCTATGATGGAGTGAGGGATTATGGTACTTATGTCACACCCTAGCTAGTTCATGCATTAGAGTGTTGCATCATGTCTATTTTTCTCAATAGAAACTTGAAATGGGGATGACAGAACCCCCAGCCCCCTTTGAAACCAACTAGGGTTTACTAAAAATAATTTCAATGAACCTGAAATGCCCTTCTAAAATGTCCATCATTTTTGTCTTGGTTCAGAACCTCTGCCAAAAGTGGTGCACAATTTTCTAGGTCATCCTAAGGTCTTTGAATTAAAGCATAAGTATTTGAGTTTGGGCATTTAAATTATATAAAATATTTCAAATGTCCAAATAATCCCAAACTAAAATGTTCCATGCTGGATATATTCCAGTTAGTGGCCATGAGCAGATTGGTGAATTTTGGAGTTGTCTAGGTATTTTTAGAAAGTCCACAAAGTTACAGAATAAATAGAAAAGAGAAATAAAAGAGAGAGAGAGGGAACTAACCTGGCAGCCCACTAGCCAGCCCACCTAGCCGGCCCAGCCCAGCAGCCGCTCCAGCGAGCTGCTTCCCTTCGCCAGGCAGGCGGGCAGGTGCTCGACGGCGCCACCAGCGCGCGCCACGCAGCTGCCCGCCGCCCTGCTTCCTCCCCTCGCCTCTCTGCTGGCCAGTACGACCTCCACGTCGCGCCCCGAACCCCGTGGACACATCCATTCTCCCCCTGCCTCTCTCCCTCGCTCTCCCGCGCCATGGACGACGCCACCGCAGCCGCACCGTCGCCGTAGTCACGCTCTCCGTCGTCCCTGCACCGCGCCACCGTGTCCAGGAGCTCCGCCGCCCTCCTCTTCTTCGAGCTAGCCAAGCCCCGAGCGCTCGCTTGCCCCGAGGCCTCTGCACCGACCTCGCCCGACTCCGCCATCGCTGGAGATCCCCTTCGCCGTCACCGCCGCACCAGCTCGTCCCCGACCACGCCGTCTGCTTCCTCGAGACCGCCGTGAGCCTAGCTACCTTTTCCCCCTGTCCTTTCTCGCTCTCGTGCACCACAGCGAGCACATGAAGCTTCACCGCACGCGCCGCCGCCGAGCTTGTCGTCGACGTGTCTCCGGCCAACCACCGGCCACACCACCGTGTCCAACGCACTCACCGCACTCGCAGGAACCCGTAGCACCACTCCACGCGCCTCGCCGTGCCCCCTAGCATCGTGTTCAGCCTCACCCGAACTCTGGCGACCGCCAAGGTCGTTGCCAGCGCCGTTTCCGGCCACCCCGAGCTCAACCATCACCACCAAGAGCTGCGGCTTGCTCCCAGCTACGCGTAGATGCCCTCCGCCGCTCTTTTGGTCACTGGAACACACAAATGCACTCTCGCCGCCGGGTTCGGCCTCGCCGGTGGCTAAACGCCGGCGAGTTGACCCTGCTGACCCCTCGTTTGACCACGGGTGGGCTCAGTTTGACCCCCTGGGTCAATGACAGGTGGGGCCCAGCCCTGTTAACTAATTAGGATTAGTATTAACTAATAATTAGTTAAACTAATTACACTGACACACAGGACCCACTAGTCAGGTTTGACCTGGACTGTTTCGTGGACCACTGACATCATCCTGACGTAATGCTGACGTAGTAATTTATTTACTGGAATTATTATTATACAGGAAATTCCAGGAAATACCACAAACTTCAAAAAATCATAGAAATTAATCTGTAGCGCCAAATGCAAAGTGTTATATATGAAAAATGATCAGAAAAATCCAATCTATCCATCTGTACTGGTTTCATGCATGTTTAAACAATTTAACCTGCTGTTTAGTACAGAACAAGATAAAGCACTTATAAGGGCCATTTATGAGTTTGAAACTTGAATCTTTGATTCAAAATAGTTCAAACCCATCTGGTTTTAGTTGCATTAGCCCAATACACTCATTTTGCCATGTCTCATGCATGCATCATATTGTTGCATATTGTTTGGTGATGGTTGTGTATCGGTGCTCTATGCGGCAGGTTCTGCCCCCGAGGAGTACCGTGATTACCCCAACGAAGAACAATATCAGTGCATCGACCCATCAGGCAAGCAACCAACCATTTGATCATATCGATACAATCCCATGTTCTCACGTCTGCTCTCTTTTACTACATTAAGATAACGCGATTCAAACTGCTGTGTGCTACGGTAGTTGAACCCATTTCCTCTGCATGACCTGTCATTGCCACAGTAACTAGATGAAACCCACTAGCATGTGTAGGAGTTGGTTGAGCCATATGTATGTGTTGTTCCTACCTTGCTATGCCTGCTGCTTAGAGTCGTGTCAGGTCTGGTTCATCTGGGTGATGGGCTAGAGTGAAATAATCATGTGGGTATGAGAGTAATGTGTTGAACACGATTTGGTAAAGGTATCGATGAGAGGCCATGTAGGAGTACATGGTGGGTTGTTTCATTGAAGCCGACCTTAAGCACTGAGATCTGTATGTGTGATTTAAGATTCAGCTACTACCATGCATTGGGCCCGAAACCAATGGACCCTCTCGGCTTCTTATTCACCCTAGTCCTCTGTCCAGGAGTTGCAAGTAGTTTCTGGTGTTTGTAGCTTACTGGAGGCCGTGGACAGCGCTGACCCACGGGGTGGGCTGTGATGCGGTAGGTACGTGGCCGGGTATACCGGGCACCCGTTAGGTGTCTCGGAACCCTGTACACATCATTCGGGGCCGTATGTGGAAACCTCGGCCAGAATCCCTACGGATGGAACCTGAATAGGCGATAAACCTGGACTAGAGACTTAGGTGTTTAGGTAGGTCGTGGCCGACACCCACGTTGGGCTTCCGCTTGAAGGTTGTTGAGTACATGTCGTGTAAACGGCGGTAAGTGGTGAGAGCGTGTATGAAGAAGTACACCCCTGCAGGGTTAACATCATCTATTCGAATAGCCGCGTCCGCGGTAAAGGACTACTTGGTTGCCTATACAGTTCATAGACAAGTAAATGGATACTACTAAAAGCCTCAAGATAAGCGTGAGTGCCGAGGATGGCTCTTCCGTAGGATGACGGAGGTGGATCCTCGGTGGTGTATTGAAGTGGTGAGTAGTGGACTCGAGTGCGCAAAACCATTTCAAGTTGGTGTCTCGTAGGATAGCTTAGCCAAGAGTCAAAGCTGGCTTGCTGCGATAACCCCACCAACCCTTCTTGATAATGTGCATGTATGTAGGATCTGATGTAAGTCTTGCTGGGTACCTTTGTACTCACGTTGCTTTAATTTACATTTTACAGAAGACGATGCAACCCCTTCTGACGGGTTCTTCGTAGACGTTGACATCGATGAGTAGACTGAGGCCCAGGTGGTGACCCTGAGCTTGTGAAGGACCATGTAGTATAGCTAGGCTTTCCAAGCCTCTTTTATTTTACTAGATGTCCGTACTCAGACATGTCACTTCCGTTGTTGGCTTGTATGTGTGTATGACTTGAATGCTGGGTCGTGTGACCCATACTTGTGTGTATGATATGTATGGCTCTCTGAGCCTTTAAATAAAGTACTTGTGTTGTAGAGTCATGTTGTGATGCCTTGTTGTATTTGCACATATCGAGCATATTGTGTGTATGATTGAAATGCTTGGTATGTGTGGGATCTGACTATCTAGTTGTTTATCCTTAGTAGCCTCTCTTACCGGGAAATGTCTCCTAGTGCTTCCACTGAGCCATGGTAGCTTGCTACTGCTCCGGAACACTAATTAGGCTGGCTGGCATGTGTCCTTCTTCGTTCCTGTGTCTGTCCCTTCGGGGAAATGTCACGCGATGGATACCGGAGTCCTGTTAGCCCGCTACAGCCCGGTTTACCGAAGTCCTGCTAGCCCAGTGCTATAACCTAGATTCACTAGTTGATGACCGACACATTTGATGCTGGGTCATGGATGCCTGTCCCTGTAAGTTTGTGCTGCTTTGGGTTCACGACTAGCCATGTCAGCCCGGGTTCTTTGTCATATGGATGCTAGCGGCACTATCATATACGTGAGCCAAAGGACGCAAACGGTCCCGGGCCAGGTAAGGTAGCACCCGTGGGAATACCGTGCGTGAGGCCGCAAAGTGATATGATGTGTTACATGCTAGATCGGTGTGACTTAGGATCAGGGTCCTGACAACTTAGGGGGGTGTCACATAGAGAGAGAACAAGGGTGGAGAGTGTTGGATGGGTCTATATGTAGCGCGAGCGAGACATGTGTATGTGTGAGCCAGGGAGATATAAAGTTTGAGAGAGATAGAGGAGCCCCGATAAGGCTGAGTGGTGCATTAGATAGCTGAGAGGGGGAAGAGATATTCCATCCGCTCGATAATGCGGTGCATGAAAAAAATTTAGAAGTCGAACTTTGGAAACTTTGATCAGGTTTACGCAAATTTTATTTATATCTACAATACCAAAGATACATCATACGAAACTACATCTTATGGTGAATCCAATGGTATATGTTTGCCATTCTAGATGTAAATGTTTTTCTCCACGTACATGGTCAAACTTTGTGATGTTTGACTTTTCAATAAATCTATATGCTATGGACCGAAGAGAGTGCCTAAGTCGAGAGAGATCGAGTGCGTGTGAAGGAAAATGAGTGAGTGTGCAAAAAGAGTATATGTGTGAAAGAGAAAGTGACAACAAACGATAAATTAGAGAGAGTGTGTGTGTTTTTTCGTTTCTTATGCAAACATATCACGGATGCATCTCCGAGATAGAAAAGCGAGGTGAGGAGATACATGAAGATAGCTAGTGTGTGATTGTTTGCAACGGAGAGAGACACCCCTATAGCACATGTCCAATAGAGGTCTGGCCAACAAGGAACAAAGGTCGAGAGGGACACATGGAGAACATGGATTCATGGGGAGGGAGAGAGGGTGTGTTTGTGATAGAGAGATCCCCTCGAGATCATGAGGTGACTATATGGGTGGGAGATCAAGGGAGGTGCGTGCGCAATAGAAAGATGCCCCGAGAGAAATCGAGATAGAGCATGCACATGTTTGTGATGGAGACTAAGATTAGCTAGTCATATACATATATGGGGGACTGCGAGTGCCTACAATTGAGTGAGAGACCATCATACTTGGCTAGGCATGAGATTGTGTGTGTGTGTGCGTGCGTGTAAGATGGAGAGAGAGAACGAGGGAGAGAGATAGAGCTTTAGATGGGTCCATCGAGTGCGAGTGAGATATGCATGTGTATGTGTGACCCAGGTAGATGGAGAGTTTGAGAGAGAGAGAGAGAGAGAGAGAGAGGGAAGAGCTCCGAGACGACAGAGTGGTGCGTGAGATAGTTACGGGAAACGGGCCAAGGAATTTTTTTGTGTACGATGAGTGCACCCAAGATGTTTAGCTTGGACTAGAGAATCATACATAGTGTGTGAGAGAGACCTATAGATGGAGTATATATGCATGCGAACTAGAAAGACCCCCCCCACACACACACAAAGAGGAGAGAGAGAGGGAGAGGGACCAACAAGGTTTGTGTGTTGGATGTGTGCGACAGAATTGAAGATTGTCGGCGAGAGAGAGAGAGAGAGAGAGAGAGAGAGAGAGAGAGAGAGAGAGAGAGAGAGAGAGCAGGAGTCCGGGGGAGGGGGATGTCGCCTTTTATGCATCAAAGACTAATATAAACCATGTTTCAATATAAACATGCATTCAAATATTTAAGTTGGAGAACATGTTGTCTTCAATCCACACATGAACGGAGATATGCGTATATCAAACAAGTTCATTAATTTGACTTTCAGCATGTTCATGGAGTACTATAATACTGTACAACATGCTACTCAATTGAGGTGTTCAATTTTGGATTTAGTTCACTATTTTGACCTAGTGAATCAGCTATTTCATTGAATCGAGATATTTCATTTTGGGTTTGATTCCTGTTTTTGAGTGGGTCAAGTATTTTTCATATAATAAATCGCTAGCAACGAGCATGTAAAAACACATTACTCCCGAGCATCATCTCTCCATCTAAAAAAGAAGTGGCAAGCTAATATTTCAAAATTTGATTCGAAACGACTTGGTAAGGTAGATGTGGATGCTCGTTCTCCCAAAATTTGAACGAACCGTTAAACACCCTCTGCTCGGTGGAATTCGCCTGACCAAATAAATGGGAGATGCGAAATTACCGGCCTATGTGGGACACGCATCAATTGGCCAATTGTACATCGAGGGTAGGTTCGTCACTTCATCCAAGCGCGCCTTCGCCTCGGTCGAAATGACATGTGCCGAGTAATTCATAAACCATGGTCGGCAAAACACCCTCTCCTCACCCGAAATTGCTCGCGCCCACTATTTCAAAACACGCTCTCCTCGCCCGAAATCGCTCACGCCCACTATATTTCAAAACACGCCCTCCTCCCTGAAATCGCTCGCGCCCACTATTTGGGGAGAAGAAAAGTTACTCTACTATCCCCGACCCTCAGTACATAGACCCAAGCCGAGAAGCCTAAAGTCAGGGGTAGAACTGTAACTCCCCCCCCCCCCCACACACACACACATTTCAGACAAATGCGTCCGTAAGACATGGTTCCACTCCCCTCCCAATTCCCTCCCCATTCATGCCTCGTGGGCACCAAATCAACTTCTCCCCAGAAGCTACCTTCTCCCGAGCCGCGAAACCTCGGCCCCTCCTCCATGGCGCCCCCCACCGCACCAAATTCACAGTCGCCTTCCTCCCTATTGCCGGAGACGATGTCCATTTGCCGTTGTGCACTGGGCCGTGTGGCTCTTACTCCGTGCTGATGGAGTTGCCTCGACGATGGCCACGTGAACCGTACTAGAGCTGATTCACCTTCGCCATTGTTCACGGTGCCGGAGCGGCTCCAACTTCAGATCCGTCCAGAGCCCTGGTGCTGCTTCCTCATAGCCGTCGACAGTTGCGACATCTCTGCTTCCCTGTAGCCGGTCACCACCCCAACCGCACTGGCGTCACCGACTCGACAGCTGGAGCTGCCTACTTCACCATGCCGCCGGATAGGTCGCACCCTTATCTCAAATCTCTTTATTTAGGCGTCAGTTGTCTGAATTTTTATTCTGGGCCAACTGATTCCCAATGGGAAGCAGCACCCCTTGAGGCGGCGGAGCTCCTAGGCTGCCGGTTGGCTGCTGTCTAACGTAAGGGTGCGGGGACGCAAGTTCGCCACGGAAGCAGCGCTTAGATGGCTATCTTAGAGTTGTGTGGGTTGAAGGTACTGCGCCGCCGAATCTGGATGATGGCGAGTTTTTGGGGATTGGCCCGGGGGTGGCGCAACCACGACAGTGCGGTGGGGCGGGGATTGGGGTTTTGGTCGGGGCCACTGATGGCGGAGGCAGGCTGCTCTGTCATTGGTCGCTGGCTCTTCGGGGAAGATTCCGAATAGTGTCAGCCGGGAGGCACAAGACGACCATCAAGCCATCCGCCGTAGATCGGACAGTACCAAAATAAAATAAAATCAAGTGACCCCAATTTAGTTTCCAGTCAACAGACATGTGACCACTCTCGTACCTTGTTGTTGATCTCTTAGGGTATTTCTTTAGATCAAAGAGATGTGTCGTTCTTAACATTATGAGTTTTCTGCATCTTCAGCCACACCGTCTTCCGACTCACCGCAGCTGCTCCAACAAGGGAAGCATACACCAGAAGGGAGCTATAGTCCCCACTCAACAGTTCCCTGCATCGATTGCGCATGCACGACATGGACAGCCACAACAACTGCAGGGCCGTCGACAAGTCAGCACATGATGCTCACTCCTATGAATGGCGGACAAATAGGTTATACCCTCATCTTACTTGTGTGCAACATTTCTGGCTTTGTTAATCATCTAAGCATGGAAAATAGATTATCACATTTTCACTGTATATTCATGCTGATCTCTTACGGTCTTCTTCAGGAGTTAACGTTGTTCCATAGTTCAGCTAAGAGACTTGTTCTTTAGGTAACATTGTTCCATAGTTATCATCCATCAGCCAATGCTATCCCACAGGCTGGTGATCATAGTATTATACCACTTCTAGTATTACCTATGTGTCCTTTAATACTTTTGTGTGCCATCTAGTTAATCTCGAGTACAAACGATACATATTTTCTAGCTTTCATCTATGTTCTCCCTTTAGTTTTTGAGACCTGTTGCTGCTAGTTAACACCATTCCTACTATTTATGTCGTCTCCTACAGGCACTCATTACATAAATCTAACTACTAGTTGTCTTCCATGCATGTCAGATATAATTGCACACACTGATTTATCCACAAGAACCTCACGGAGCAATGTAACGGCCAACAAACTTGACGCCAATGATACCCAATATGATGGAATATGTAAAAGCAGTTCTTCACAAGACTTGCAGAAAGATGATGAGTCCTATTCATCCCACAAGGTCCTTGCTCTTACTTGGCCCTTGATATGGGTACAGCATGCATATAATGTCTTGGAGTGCATCTACTCTGTTGCAATGCCTTGTGCTTAGCCTGCTGATCATGCATGTAAATATGGCATGCCCTCCTGTTTTTCAGTACCTATTCCATTCATGATAACATGTTTTCAAATTCAAGTACTGTCATTCTACTCTATCACAATGCCATCTGCTTAGTTTGGACATCATGCTTCTGAATATCTTATGCATTGTTATTCCTCAGTATGTACTTCATCTGTCTACCATAGCATGTTCTTTTTTTACATTGAAGTGTTGTTCTAGTGGTCTCTTACAATGCCATCTTAGTTTCCCGATCATACACACATATGTTGCCTTAGTGTTTTTCTGTATGTATTCCGCTAGCATACAGTTTTACATTCAAGTAGTGTTCTTTTACACTGTTGTCCTGTCGTATCCCTAGCTCTTACATCATACTCCCTCGGTCCGGGTTACATGTCGCAGAAATGGATAAAACTAGATGTATCTAGAACTGAAATACGCCTAGATCCATCCATTTATTTCCGGAAGGAGGGAATACATGTCAATATGTCATGCCTTTCTATTCTTCAGTACCTATTCCATCTCTGTTGTAGCATGTTTTATAATTCAAGCACCATTTTTCTATATAAGGCCTGCAAGGGGAAGACGGCTATGTTAGAATCTGAAGGGTTACAAACCAGGTCTTTGCAAAAGATCCAAACGCCAGGAGATAATAAACCCACTCCAGTTTTCATAGATACTGCTCCAGCACAGAGAAACCCGACTCCCACTGATAATAAGCTGATTCCAGTGGCCAAAGAACTAGTCCGCTCCAGTCCAGCAAAAGAATGTCAACTCCATTCTAAGAAGTGTGTGCGTATCCTTGCATCATGAAATTTTATAGCATTCTGATCATATTTTCTACATGTTTCTTACCCATCTCTCTTTTGGAAAATAAGGTCAAACGATAGAAGACTTCCTCCATTGGGATCGTATTCAAGGAAAATATCTTGCGGGAATTCTCTGTGCTCCAATGCTAATGTAAGTAACTGTTGTATATCACTATATTTTTACATCAGCATGTATTTTGTTAATCAGTGTGAATCCAGACTTTATCTGATATAAAATTAGTTGTAGCAAAATGTTAAAGGCGCCAATGTTGATTTTTGTAAGGAAAATTGCCTGATAGTTTTGCATACTGAGTTGCATGAGTGTACTATCTCATATCATGCACATTACTGAATTGTAGTGCTGCTCTGGTTGCCCATTCATTCATTGTGTCAATGTTGCTTTTGTATTACCTTACCTAGCTACTGATAGTTGTGCCATATTGTGTTAATTTGGTGTAGGATAGTTGCCCAAACGTTTGTTGTGTCAATGTTGCTTTCCTATTATCTGACTTGGCCAATGATAGCAATGCTAGTGTGTTAATTTGGTGCACGCAGCTGAAGATAAGAAGATAAACTCTGAAAACAGCAAGGCAACCCCATTGTTTCTTTCCAGTAAATCTAGGCCAGGTAATATGGCAATAACTCATGATTAATTTGTTCGGTTACCCTCCTAATTTATGTTATGATGCAGTGGTCGAGACACTCTCCACTATCAATAATACAAGCCTACCAAAATTGCCATCTGAATCTGTTCAGGTTCCTCTGTCTCGAATGCAATGGAAAAAATGTGTTTGTGAACCAATTAATGGTTGAAGCAATGATGGAAATGGTGGAGGAATCAGAGGTGCACATTCATGCACAACAATTGATCAATGTTTTCAGAGACGTGCTTATGGGCGTCATCTACACTGAGGTTGCACATTGTGACGTTGTACATCGTTAGGTTCTCTTCATTTATCTGCACTTGCATCAATCTTTGATTGCCTATTGGATGTAATATCCTATAATATATGTTGGATGTGCAACATTTTTCCCTATATGTCGTACTTTTGCTTGATCGGTTTTGGTCCTGTGCATAATTGCTCATCGTAATGGGCTCAAATTATCTAATTTGGCCGAAAGACATGTACAAACTTTAGTGGGCCCATTAAGTTAATGGGCCGTTACTAGGCCGAAAGTTAATGTTCGGCCCTCTTACCTCCCGGGTTGTTACAGGCCGACACTGAAGCGGGCAACAGGTGGGCCCATTTGATATGACGGGCCGTTAACAGGTCATTACTAAGGTCGGGCTACATATGGCCCAACTATACAGTGGGCCTTTAGCAGGACGAAAGAGACAGTGGGCTCGTACTGGACCATGAAGAGCATGGGCCGCTAAGAGGCCGAAAGTCAGGTGATACAGTAAATGGCCCAACTGTGTTTTGGGCCTTTAGCAGGCCGAAAGAGAAACCGGGCTGGTATTGGACCATGAGGAGCATGGGCCGTTAAAAGGCCAAAACTCAGGTCCGACTACAAATGGCCCAACTCATTTATGGACCGTCAACGGGCTGAAAGACACACCAGACCGGGAATTGGCCCAACACTTAAATGTGTCGCTAAAAGGCCAAAACTCGGGCCTGACTACAAATGGCCCAACTCATTTATGGGCTGTCAATAGGCTGAAAGACACACCGGGCCGGAAATTAGCCCAACACTTAAATGGGTCGCTAAAAGGCCGAAAGATGTACATCCTAAAAATTGGCTCATCCCTTGAATGGGCCGTTAACAGACCAAAATCACATCGGGCCGATATTGAGCCCAAATATATAGCGGGTTGTTAACGGGCTTGAACTGACGATGGGCTGCAATGGTGTCAAATCTTTAACGGGCCGATGACGGGCTGAATTTGCACATCTCGTATGGGCCGTGGGCTTAAATGGACCTGACACAAGTAGGCCTTATATGGGTCGGCCTACTAATTTTTACTGGGCCGACCTTTTTCACCGGAATGGGCCACTGTTGGCTCGTGCCACGTGTCGACCTATCATAGGCGCCTCCTGTCCAATGAGTGGATGACATCTGTCCCAATGGTGAGCCAACACGTGTTTCGTCCGGCCAATGAGAATTTTACACGTGGAAAACCCTCATTGGTCAGGGCTGTTAACGGGTTATCAGATCCAAAACCGGACCTGATAGCTTAACGGCGACCCGTTACAGTGGATGCCACATGTCGTTCACCCTTGACGAAAGCACTTTCATGATGCGCTATTTATCGTCATGGAAGTGGACACTTCCGTGATGATAATTTTGGTAATGTCATGGAACACTTGTACAATAGCAT
Organism: Triticum aestivum; assembly: GCF_018294505.1. NCBI lineage: Eukaryota > Viridiplantae > Streptophyta > Magnoliopsida > Poales > Poaceae > Triticum > Triticum aestivum. The sequence continues at coordinate 724,568,976 of NC_057801.1, forward strand.
AGGTATGACTGTCTTGATTCTGTCATAAAATCGTCATGGATGTACATGCATGACAGAAAATGTGACCTACTATGGCAAACATGTATCATCACGGAAGTGTATTTTTTTGTAGTGAATAGTCGTACAGCCTGCAACCTTCCCGCTTCCACCCGCCTCTCCAAAGCAATCAAATCGTCTCAGACCGTGCTCAAACATTGGACCAGACAACGCTCTCCGATCCAACAAAGAGAAATAGCAGCCAAAAAAATCAACAACCTAGTTGATCTCGAGGAGGAGCGTAGACCTCTCTCCAGAGCCGAAAAAATTCTTAGAACCGTCATCTCAGCTGCTCTTCAAAACACCACACGAGAAAAACTAGCCTTCTGGAAACAGCACGGCAAGGTCCATTCTGCAATTGACGGAGAAAAAATACTGAATATTTTCATGTTGCCGCCTCGCAATGCCTTTGAAAAAACACAATCCCCTCGCTCTCCTCGGGTGGGACGGATTTTCACTCTCATCAACAAAAGGCTGACATTCTACACGATCACTTTACCAAAATCATTGGAAGCCCACCACAAACATCCTAGACCTTTGACCCAAAAAATACTACCCACAAACGCTGCCACAGGTCCTGCACCTGGATTCCCCCTTCTCTGAATATGAAATTAAGGCCACTTTCTTCCAGATGAACGCACTTGCTAGCCCCGAACCCAATGGCTTCGAACCACTGTTCTATCGCAAATTCTTGATGCTAGTAAAACCACACATCCTTGGCTTCATGCATGACTTCCAGAACGGCACGGCCCAGACTGAAAGCTTAAATAGGTCCCATATCATTCTCATTCCCAAAAAGGAACAACTAACTACACCTAATGCCTTCCGTCCAATCTCTCTCCAAAACTGCCCAGTTAAGGTTGCCACCAAAATTCTCTCAAATCGCCTCAAAAACTTAGTCCCGTTGCCCGTTCATGAAAACCAAGCAGGGTTCATCTTTGGACACTGCATTGCTGAAAACTTTGTCTACGCTACAGATCTGGTTAGCTCATGCCACTCTAGAAAATCTCCAACTATGATCGTCAAACTGGATTTTTGAAAAACTTTTGACTCACTCTCCTGGGACTCACTCCTTACCATTCTGACAGTCAGAGGCTTTTCTCACAAGTTCTCTGACTGGATTAACAACCTCCTGACCACTTGAAAAACAGCGGTCATACTAAACGGGGTGCCTGGGAACTGGATTAACTACAAAAATGGCCTTAGACAAGGAGTCCCACTCTCCCCCTACCTCTTTATCATTGTCGCGGACATGCTACAACAGATGATACAACAAGACTGCGACCTGCTCCACCTTTCCCACCCCTTGTTCTCCCATCTGCCACCCGCAGTCCTCCAATACGCAGATGACATGTTGATTGTCGCCAAAGCCTCAAACTAGGCTGCGCTGCTACTCAAAGACATTCTGGACTCCTTCGCCCTTGTGACTAGCCTTAATCTTAACTTCTCAAAAACTACGCTTGTCCCAATTCATGTTACGCCCAATGTTGCTTCTGCTATTGCATCCACACTACAATGCTCAGTCTCATCCTTCCCACAGATCTACCTAGCACTCCCTCTTGCCCCTACCCGACTACTCGCCAACGTGTTCCTCCCCGTCATCGACGAATGCAAGAAATGCCTCTCGGGCTAGCGAGCCAAACTGCTCTCTAAAGGCGATCGTTTAGTCCTCCTATCTGCAGTTATTGATTCCATTTTAGTTTACTTTATGTCTGTATTCCTCATCCCGAAAAGCGTCCTCAAAACTCTGGACTCCGTCTGACGCGCTTTCTTCTGGGCCGCTGAGTACACTTGCATAGGTGCTAACTGTCTAGTTGCTTGGAAAAATGTTTGCAAACCAAAAAAAATCGGTGGTCTAGGGCTGAAAACCTAGCTTAACAAAATCGTTGCCTCCTCATGAAATTTGCCGCCAAAGCTTTACTGCCGCATCAAACCCCCTAGCTCGATTGGCTTGAATTGCAACACCCCTACGCTCTTATTAACCCACGGGCAACCCGTCCTTCCTCTGCAAAACAATAAACCAGAAACTACCCTACCTCCACCCCATCTCGTTCGTCCTAACTAACTCTAGGACCAACACATATTTCTGGCTTGACTCATGGCTACACCAACGACCACTAGCGAAATTGTTCCCCAACCTCTACACACATACCACTCTCCCTCTAGCTCGTGTGGCTACTGTTCTGAATCAAGGTTTAGAATCTTTCCTGCGGACTCGCCTAACCCCTAATGTTACGATCGAGTTGTGGTCTTTGGTGTCTTTGTTGCAGGACTTTCAGCCTTCCCAGGCACCGGACGAGCGCTTCCCCATTGGTGGCCTACCTTTCTCCACTCGAGTGGCGTACGAGCTCACCTTGAAGGAAGACTCTGTGGACCTCCATTACATCCCTATTTGGTCTTCGCGTGTTCCCACTCGGGTAAAGATCTTCGCATGGCTCCTGTTTCGAGGCCGGCTAAACTGTAAAGCAAACCTCCTACACAAGCATATTGTTGATGATGCCATATGTCCATGATGTGGGCTCGATGAAGAAGACACCTCTCACATTTTCCTTGGCCGCCCCCTAGCGCAGCGCATCTGGATCAGGCTAGCTTTCACCCCCAATGGATGCATTGAGGATCTTTGGGGCTGGCCCATTCCAGCGGCCATGGATAGTCGAATATGGAACTTGGTGCTGCTCATCATTTTATGGAAAATTTGGGACTCTCAGAATTGTTGGAAATATGCCCTAGAGGCAATAATAAAAGGATTATTATTATATTTCCTTGTTCATGATAATTGTCTTTTGTTCATGCTATAATTGTATTATCCGGAAATCGTAATACACGTGTGAATACTTAGACCACAACATGTCCCTAGTGAGCCTCTAGTTGACTAGCTCGTTGATCAACAGATAGTCATGGTTTCCTGACTATGGACATTGGATGTCATTGATAACGGGATCACATCATTAGGAGAATGATGTGATGGACAAGACCCAATCCTAAGCATAGCACAAGGATCGTGTAGTTCGTTTGCTGGAGCTTTTCCAATGTCAAGTATCTTTTCCTTAGACCATGAGATCGTGTAACTCCCGGATACCGTAGGAGTGCTTTGGGTGTACCAAACGTCACAACGTAACTGGGTGACTATAAAGGTGCACTACAGGTATCTCCAAAAGTGTCTGTTGGGTTGACACGGATCGAGACTGGGATTTGTTACTTCGTATGATGGATAGGTATCTCTGGGCCCACTCAGTAATGCATCATCATAATGAGCTCAAAGTGACCAAGTGTCTGGTCACGGGATCATGCATTACGGTATGAGTAAAGTGACTTGTCGGTAATGAGATTGAACGAGGTATTGGGATACCGACGATCGAATCTCGGGCAAGTAACGTACCGATTGACAAAGGGAATTGTATACGGGGTTGCTTAAATCCTCGACATTGTGGTTCATCCGATGAGATCATCGAGGAGTATGTGGGAGCCAACATGGGTATCCAGATCCCGCTATTGGTTATTAACCAGAGAGCCGTCTCGGTCATGTCTGCATGTCTCCCGAACACATAGGGTCTACACACTTAAGGTTCGGTGACACTAGGGTTGTATGAATATGAGTATGCAGCAAACTGAAAGTTGTTCGGAGTCCCGTATGAGATCCCGGACGTCACGAGGAGTTCCGGAATGGTCCGGAGGTAAAGAATTATATATAGGAAGTGCAGTTTCGGCCATCGGGAGAGTTTCGAGGGTCACCGGTATTGTACCGGGACCACCGAAAGGGTCCCGGGGGTCCACCGGGTGGGGCCACCTATCCCGGAGGGCCCCATGGGCTGAAGTGGGAGGGGAACCAGCCCCTAGTGGGCTGGTGCGCCCCCCCCCCCCCGGGCCCCCCTCTACGCCTAGGGTTGGGAACCCTAGGGGAGGGGGCGCCTCCACTTGCCTTGGGGGGCACTCCACCCCCCTTGGCCGCCCCCCCCCCTAGAGATCCCATCTCTAGGGCCGGCGCCCCCCTAGGGTCCCTATATAAAGAGGGGGGTGGGAGGGCAGCCGCACCCAACACCCTGGCGCCTCCCTCCCCTCCTTGCTACACCTCCTCCTCCCGTAGTTGCTTGGCGAAGCCCTGCCGGAACCCTGCTGCATCCACCACCACGCCGTCGTGCTGCTGGATCTTCATCAACCTCTCCTTTCCCTCTTGCTGGATCAAGAAGGAGGAGACGTCACGCTGACCGTACGTGTGTTGAAGGTGGAGGTGTCGTCCGTTCGGCGCTAGGATCTCCGGTGATTTGGATCACGACGAGAACGACTCCCTCAACCCTGTTCTCTTGAACGCTTCCGCACGCGATCTACAAGGGTATGTACATGCATCTCTCTCTCTCTCGTTGCTAGATGAACTCATAGATTGATCTTGGTGAACGTAGAAAAGTTTTTATTTTATGGAATGTTCCCCAACAGTGGTATCAGAGCCAGGTTTATGCGTAGTTCTCTATTGCACGAGTAGAACACAAATCTGTTGTGGGCGTAGATCTTGTCAACTTGCTTGCCACTACTAGTCTTATTTTGCTTTAGCGGTATTGTGGGATGAAGCGGCTCGGACCGACCTTACACGTACGCTTACGTGAGACAGGTTCCACCGACTGACATGCACTAGTTGCATAAGGTGGCTAGCGGGTGTCTGTCTCTCCCACTTTAGTTGGAGCGGATTCGATGAAAAGGGTCCTTATGAAGGGTAAATAGAAGTTGACAAAAAATCACGTTGTGGTTATTCGTAGGTAAGAAAACGTTCTTGCTAGAACCCAATTGCAGCCACGTAAAAGATGCCACAACAATTAGAGGACGTCTAACTTGTTTTTGCAGCAATTGTTATGGATGTGATATGGCCAAAAAGTTGTGATGAATGATGAATGATATATTGTGATGTATGAGATCATGTTCTTGTAATAGGAATCACGACTTGCATGTCGATGAGTATGACAACCGGCAGGAGCCATATGAGTTGTCTTAATTATTGTATGACCTGCATGTCAATGATTTAACGCCATGTAATTACTTTACTTTATTGCTAAACCGTTAGCCATAGTAGTAGAAGTGATAGTTGGCGAGCAACTTCATGGAGACACGATGATGGAGATCATGGTGTCATGCTGGTGACAAAGATGATCATGGAGCCCTGAAGATGGAGATCAAAGGAGCTATATGATATTGGCCATATCATGTCACTACTATATAATTGCATGTGATGTTTATTATGTTTATGCATCTTGTTTACTTAGAACGACGGTAGTAAATAAGATGATCCCTTATAATAACTTCAAGAAAGTGTTCCCCCTAACTGTGCGCCGTTGCTAAAGTTTGTCGTTTCAAAGCACCACGTGATGATCGGGTGTGATAGATCCTTACGTTCACATACAACGGGTGTAAGACAGTTTTACACATGCAAAACACTTAGGGTTAACTTGACGAGCCTAGCATGTACAGACATGGCCTCGGAACACAGAGACCGAAAGGTCAAACATGAGTCGTATGGAAGATACGATCAACATGGAGATGTTCACCGATGATGACTAGTCCGTCTCACGTGATGATCGGACACGGCCTAGTCGACTCGGATCATGTAACACTGTCAGGACCCCGACTCAATGCCACATCGATCTAGCATGTAACACCTCATATCACTTTGGGCCTCATGCACGGTATCCCCACGGGTGTCGCCTTACCTTTGCCCGGGACCGTTTGCGCCTTTTGGCACACGTATATGATAGTGTTGCTAGCATCCATATGATAAGGAGCCCGGGCTGACATGGCTAGTCGTAAACCCAAAGTGGCACAAACTTACAGAGACAGGCATCCATGACCCAGCATCGAACGTGTCGGTCATCAGCGAGTGAATCCAGGCTGTAGCACTGGGCTAGCAGGACTCCGGTGAACCGGGCTGTAGCGGGCTAATAGGACTACGGTATTCATTGTGTGACATTTCCCCGAAGGGACAGACACAGGAACGAAGAAGGACACATGCCGGCCAGCCTAAGTGTTCCAGAGCAGTAGCAAGCTACCATGGCTCAGTGGAAACACTAGGAGACATTTCCCGGTAAGAGAGGCTACTAAGGATAAACAACTAGATAGTCATATCCCACACATACCAAGCATTTCAATAACATACACACAATATGCTCGATATGTGCAAATACAATATGGCATCACAACATGACTCTACAACTCAAGTATTTATTCAATAGGCTCCGAGGAGCGAGATATTACAAACATGGGTCTCATGACCCAGCATTCAGAGCAAACAAGTCAAGCACAAGAGGAAGCTTAACATGTCTGAGTACAGACATCTACAAAATAAAAAGGCTGAGAAGCTTGACTGTCTATCAGATCCTGCCGAGGGCACAAGATCGTAGCTGAGGTAACAAGCTAAACATCGAAGTCCACGCGGTACTACTAGCGAGACTGAAGTCTCTCTGCAAAAACATAAATTAAGCAATGTGAGTACAAATGTACCCAGCAAGACTTACATCAGATCTAACTACATATGCATCATTATCAACAAGGGGATGGTGGGGTTTAACTGCAGCAAGCCAGCTTTGACTCGGTGGCTATCCTGAACTACGACTGCAAGTAACTCTTTTGAGGTGGCGCACACGAGTCCACATATTCACCATATCAATACACCACTATGGATCCGCTCCCGTCTCCCTACGAGAACGACATCCATAGCACTCATGCTTATCTTGCGTATTTTAGAGTATCCACTTTCACTTGTCTATGAACTGTACAGGCAACCTAGAAGTCCTTTACCGCGGACACGGCTATTCGAATAGATCATATTAACCCTGCAGGGGTGTACTTCTTCACACACGCTCTCACCACTTACCGCCGTTTACACGACATGTACTCGGCAACCTTCAAGCGGAAGCCCAACGAGGGTGTCAGCCACGACCTGACTAACCACATAAGTCTCTCGTCCAGGTTTATCGCCTATTCGGGTTCCATCCGCAAGGAGATCCGGCCGGGGTGTCGCTCACGGCCCCAAACGATGTGAGCAGGGTTCCCAAGCCCACCATCTGGGTGCCACTTGGTACACCGTGCCACTGTGCCTAGTCTGTCCCAAGCCCACCTGTATCGGGTGCCACTTGGTAGACTACTAACACTACCTACAAACACCAGAAACTAGTTGCAACTCCTGGACAGAGTTCAAGTTGATTAATAAGTCGAGAGGGGCACTTAAGCATTCCAATGCGTGGTAGTAGCTGGTCATGGATCACAAACATAGAACTCAGTTCCTGACGACGGCTACAATGAGACAACCCACCATGTACTCCTACATGGCCTCTCACCGCTACCTTTAACAAATCGTGTTCACACACTTAGCTCACACTCAGTAGCACATGTTTACACACCTCCAATTCATCCCCAATGAATCAGACCTGACTCAACTCTAAGCAATAGCAGGCATGACAAACAAACATGAAGGAGTAGGCACATCAGGGCTCAAACAACTCCTACTCATGCCAGTAGGTTTCATCTATTTACTGTGGCAATGACAGGTCATGCAGAGGATAAAGGGGTTCAGCTACCGCAGCATGTAACAGTTGAATTGTTGTTGTCCTAATGCAGTAAAAGAGAGCAGGAGTGAGAGAGTGGGATTGTATCGGAATGAACAAGGGGGTTTTGCTTGCCTGGCACTTCTGAAGATAGTATTGAGTCTTCATCAGTGTCAACGATCACAACGTCGGAACATCGTCTACCGAGAGGGGACAAGCACCGACAAACAAAGAAGAAACACAATCAATGCAATGCAACAATATGATGCATGAATGTGACATGGCAATATGCTGTGGTTTGTGCTAATGCAACTAAAACCAGATTAAATGAAGTTGGTTTGAATCCAAGATTCAAATTCAAACTCCACATGTGGTTATTTAAATGCCACTAAATTGAATTGTCCTAAACAGTAGTCATAAGTTGGTCTAACATGCATGAAAATGGTACACATGGATAGATTGGATTTTTCTGATCATTTTTCATATATAATTTATTTGATTTGGAGCTACGGTTGATTTTATATGAATTTTAGAAGTTTTGGATATATTCTGGAATTTTCTGTATTATTTTAAATCCAGAAAATTATTAACTGCGTCAGCGTTGCGTCACTATGACGTCAGCAGGGTCAACAGTGTCGGCCCAGGTCAAACCTGACACTGGGACCCACTGGTCAGTGACTGTGCTAATTAACAGAGACTGTTAGTGCTAATTTAATCCTAATTAAAAGTGTCAAAAGGGCTGGGCCCACATGTCAGTAGCTCAGGTTTAGTTTAGCGAGGGAATTAGCACCTAACAGTGGTGATTAGCACTAACTAGCATCTAACTAATCCATCTAGTGCCGGCCCCACATGTCATTTACCCAGGTGGGGCCCTACTAGGGTCAAAGTAGTCAAACCCAGGCCGGCGGGGTCAAACCCACCGGTGACTCGACGCCGGCGAGACCCGAGACGGCGGCGTGGCTCGGAAAACGCCCACAGGGCACGGACAAGGCCGTTCTTGGGCTCGTTGGAGAGCTCTCGCTGGCGCGCGTCGAGTGGTGGTGGCGGCAGGACCTATGGTGGCCGGAGCCGACGATGGTGAACTCCAAGGCGGCGGCCGGAGCTCGGGTGCAAGTGGGGATGGGGCTGCAGTGCGCAAACGAGCGCGGCGAGGTGCCACGGAGGCTCTACGCGATGCGGGGAGCGTGTTGGGCGCATGCCCGGGACCAAATGGTCACCGGAGCATCACCAGCGACGAGTGCGGGCGGCGCCGCGTCCAGGTGAGTGCGGTGTGGTCGCTACGGTGCGCGGCAGAGCGAACGGAGAGGGGGAGGATAGGCAGAAGCTCACGGTGATCGTCGTGGGGTGGACGGCGAGCTCGGGGGATGACCGGAGCAAACGGGGCGGCAGAGGCGATCTCGGCGGCCGCAGGTTGAAGACAACGACGGTGAAGACGAAACGGAGCTTCCCGGCTCACTTGGCGCGGTGAGGAGGAGGAGAAGGTCGGGGCGGAGCTGTGGGATGCGTTGGGAGGTGGGGCAGTGGCTGTGGCGCGGGGTTATGGCGTCGGTGGCGACGGTGGCGCTCGGGCACGTGCGTAGGAGAAACAGAGGAGGGGGATGGAGAGCAGCGAGTGAGGGAGAGGAGAGAGGGGCCACCAGGGGGTTCATGGCATCGCGGTGGCGTGAGGGGGAGGCTCGGGAACGCCTCGGTGGAAGCAGGAGGTGGAGGCCTCCCAGCGAGCGCGTGCGTCATCGCCTCTGCCTACTGGCAGAGGTTGAAGATGGCACAGCTGCCTGGTGGGCTGGGCTGCCTAATGGGCCGGCTACAGGTAAGGCCAGGTAAGTGGCCTAGGTACTCTCTCTCTTTCTAATTTCTACTTTTGTTCTGTTTTCTATTTTTTTATATGTTTTGAATTAGTAAAAATACTAAATCATTTTATAAAATCCTGACAAAAATTGTGGGCACTATTTGAATTATTTCGAATAGCCCCCAAGTACTTTCAGGATTATTTGGACATTTAAAAATATTATGAGATTTAAATGTCCAAATTCAAATACTTATGAATTAATTCAAAAATCTAGAATAGCCTTCAAAAAATATGAAACCATTTTTGGCAGAGGGTTTAGCCAGGACCAAAGATGGTGAACATTTATGAAGGGCATTTTGGTTTCATTGAAAAGATTTTAGTAAGCCCTAGTTGAATTCATTTAGTGCTAGGGTTTCAACATCCCCATTTCAAGTTTCTTAGTAATTTAAACATGATGACATGATGAGCAGGCAAAGTCAAGCAAGGCTGATCTGGGGCTATGACAACTCACACCCACTAAACAAAAATCTCATCCCGAGATTCAAGACGTGAGGTAAGAAGACATAGGGGACACTGGCTAACACGAACTTGTCGATCCAATTGCCCTTCCCGAAGGTGTTGGTTCATTGCTCCAATTGAACTTGACGTCCTTGCTTTCGATATCTTCATCCAACACGATGGCGACAAAAAGAATACTCTATAGGAAACGATCTCCTCAAAGATCGAGCACTCAAGATCAACTCGTGGAATGAGATGTTGAAACATCTCGAGTTGAGACACAAAACACATCGAGAGGGATGGAGTAACAACGGCGGGGTTTGATTTGGTGGGCAACAATTCCACGCTTAGAAAGATGGTGGATGGTGTCAAGATGGCGAGGAAATAATTGCCACGATCCCGTAACGGGGCACTTTGGAAAAGGTGACTCGAAGAACTGCTCCCTTAAGTGGCAAAAAGAATTACTTTTGATCCATAGATCATTGACACTCTTCGTACCAGCTTAAGGCAATTTACAACTGATCGTTGAAAGAGTTCGAAGGAATGGCATACCCGGACTAGGATAGATGATGTGAATTACCTTGTTGAAGACAACGCAAGGGATGATTTTGCTTGCACATTCTCTCAAGAACTTGAGCATTTCCATATCCATCAAAGTTTTACCAACATCCGTGTCAAGGATCCTGGCAACACAACGTACCACCTTGATGGATAGTGATGGACGATGCAGATGCAAAGGGAGATAACACCTTCTCAGATTTCACCTTAGCCAGGCCAAGGAACAAAATCTAGATGATCGACCGAGAGACATCTAGCACTCCGCTTCTAATGTTTTCCTTGATGTGCTAGCGTAACCCATTCATAGATATGGTTTGATATCTAGAACATCAAGTAAAAGGTCGGACTTCGGGATCACAGAAATCATAAGGAATAACTACGGAAGTAAATCCATAAGAAATCCTCATGGGGGGGTGGCCAACTTCCTCGATCAAGATACTACAATAATAGGTCTTCCGGCTAGGTGTGTTGGCCACGACATCCACTTAACCAGTTACAGAGAGACCATTATTATAGTTCTTGGGAAAATGTTCCAACAATCATATCTGCCTGAGATTCAGATCTGGTTGGTGTTAGGATATTCCAGACTCATCGAGTCTAGGAAGAAAAATGAAGGTTTGCAACACAAATCGACGAGATGACGTTGCGAGATTCCCGGGGAATGAACTACGGTAGTAAGCTCCAAAACATGAGCTGGCTCTGCTACCCACCTGTGAACACACTGTCCCAGATAGGCATGACCACATGGTAGTCTTATAATAAAACACTACCGAGTTATGATTTGGAAATCATCATTGCGGATAGCGAAGTCCTCGCATAAGTCATATGATTAGCTCTTATGAAGGAACTTCTTCTCCTTGAACAAGTCAATCAGTGGCTTGGTGTGCTAAGAACACATATAGAATGGAGGCGGCCAACCTACCAAACCATAGAATACTTCGCACATGTGCATGACCAACTTGGGGATGATTCCAGAGGAAGCAAAAACAATCTTTCTCGGATCCACGGCGGCAACTTACGTCAAGTGCACGTGAATTCGAGAAAGTCACTCCTTTCATCCAAGCTTATGCTTCATGAACGGAACATGAAGATGATGCTTATAAAGCTTCCAACACTAGCTTAGATGTTCAACATGAATCATGGACAAGATAAGGATGTTGTCGATGGGCTCAACAACAATTCATCCATTTTCCATATAAACGGAATTCCACGATTAAGTGAACACGGTGATAGTATTGGTCAGACCAAAAGATATAATGGTGTATGCTCAAGGGATCAACCACGAGTAAGACAACATTATGAATATCGTTGGTTCTGATTTGATTTGACGATAATCCATATTCAAATCAAAGATTGGATAAGTTGATATGTCCTTTAGCTGATCACGAGGTCAATCGATGGAAATACCATCCTTCTTCAACACACATACAAGATATCCCTTAAAATGAACTGAATCGGACAAGCTTCCATCTTCCAACTCTCCAAGTTGTTGTTCAGCTTAACCAACTAGCTCAAAGGTACCCAACACAGATCCCTGGAGAAGGGGGTGGTTTACAAGAAACCAACTTGATCATGAACTCAACGTAGCGGTCAGGTGACAACCTGGTAACACTTCCGAGAAGATATTCGGAAAATCATGAATCACCGATATGTTACTAAGATCGAGATCAATCTTGCTTTTCAGGGCAAGATGAAATGATCAAATAAGCAAGGGATTGGCACAATCCTTACCCATTGATCAAAGTGTGCACCAGAAATATGGACTAGGTAGCACGATCAATCTTAGGATGACGATTCCATAACCAACACGCTAAGAATGAGAGTATTGTCCATTAACTACCAAGCAACCGAGTTGCTAGGAGTATAAATTTCACACATCATGATTCACTTGTCGGCATTCCGGTTATAATAACACGGGAACCAAGGAATGAATATCGATGGCGAGAAGTATCACTGTATCAAGAGTTCATCGGATGGTGTGCAATTCCCATGATAACCTTAATATAAAGATGGTGATACTCCAAGGTAGAACAGAACAAAAGCTGGATTAGTATTTGATCTGTGGAACACAACTGCTTTGACCCAATCCTGGATATGGATGAGGTACTCGAGTTTGTTTCTCCTAGTTATTCCGGAATAGAATGGCTTGACGGACCACAAGAGTAGTGGCATCGATGAACACGGATGCATAACTACTCCTGACTATCAATTGATAGACGAGGTCAGAAGACAACTAAAGAGGGACAACCCAAAGGAACATATGTTTTTCTGAGTTGTGGATGCATGGTTAGTATGCCGAACAAATTCAGCATATTTCTTCCGGATAACCCATGCTGAAGAGGAAGGACTGGCAGAGTATCAACATAGAATCGAGAACTCATCGAGAGCATTCTTGTTGTGGTCTCTTGGTTCAAGGAACTTCTGCCATAAGCGGTTCATGGTATTTGGAAGAAGGAAATACCATGGACCTCAAGGACTAACGCAAAGGTTACTAGTATCCTAAAGGAACTAGCAATCACTGTCAACAGGAGGTAAGTAGGGTAAATCTCGAGTTCAAAACCCAGAAGTAGAATACCTACTAACTAGTTGGCATCACAGGATGCTTTCGAGAATGATGGCCAAAATCATCACACTGGAAACACGAACATGGCTAGATTACTAGATGATCCCCTAAGACACCTAGGGTCATAATACTAGCTCCAACATATATGTCAAGGCAATAAAGTACCTCAACTCATTGATTTGTGTGATTAATCTGACCAAAGGCACATCAGGAACAGGAGGAAGGGATTTGCAAATGCATCAGACTATTTAGAAACCTGGGATGACTCGGACAGCATAACGGCTGTAAATGCTTAAAAGATTGGAGACATGCTACAAAAATGGTGGCATAGCCACTCAGAAGCACAATATCAAGGTTTCAAGATCAACGGTTAACATACAAAAGATAGTAGGAACTGAACGCAAGCTTAGAACCATCAATCCTATAGGACTACAGATTAGTAACACGTGATCCTGATAGAAAGAAGAGAAATCCTAATTTCTTAACCCCGTAGGAAAGATAAGATGACTCGGATCAGAAGGCATAAGGTATAAGGAGTAAAAAGAGCCTTACGTTCCATCGCACAATCAATTCCCTTATATAACTAAAGAATTTCTAGACTCAACTTCGACCAGTTTGGCTTGGTAATCCAACAGGCAGTCAAGCTCTGATACCAAAGCTGTCAGGACCCCGACTCAATGCCACATCGATCTAGCATGTAACACCTCATATCACTTTGCGGCCTCACGCACGGTATCCCCATGGGTGTCGCCTTACCTTTGCCCGGGACCGTTTGCGCCTTTTGGCACACGTATATGATAGTGTCGCTAGCATCCATATGATAAGGAGCCCGGGCTGACATGGCTAGTCGTAAACCCAAAGTGGCACAAACTTACAGGGACAGGCATCCATGACCCAGCATCGAACGTGTCGGTCATCAGCGAGTGAATCCAGGCTGTAGCACTGGGCTAGCAGGACTCCGGTGAACCGGGCTGTAGCGGGCTAACACGACTCCGGTATTCATCGCGTGACATTTCCCCGAAGGGACAGACACAGGAACAAAGAAGGACACATGCCGGCCAGCCTAAGTGTTCTGGAGCAGTAGCAAGCTACCATGGCTCAGTGGAAACACTAGGAGACATTTCTCGGTAAGAGAGGCTACTAAGGATAAACAACTAGATAGTCAGATCCCACACATACCAAGCATTTCAATAACATACACACAATATGCTCGATATGTGCAAATACAACATGGCATCACAACATGACTCTACAACTCAAGTATTTATTCAATAGGCTCCGAGGAGCGAGATATTACAAACATGGGTCTCATGACCCAACATTCAGAGCAAACAAGTCAAGCACAAGCGGAAGCTTAACATGTCTGAGTACAGACATCTACAAAAGAAAAAGGCTGAGAAGCCTGACTGTCTATCAGATCCTGCTGAGGGCACAAGATCGTAGCTCAGGTAACAAGCTAAACGTCGAAGTCCACGCAGTACTACTAGCAAGACTGAAGTCTCTCTGCAAAAACATAAATTAAGCAACGTGAGTACAAATGTACCCAGCAAGACTTACATCAGATCTAACTACATATGCATCATTATCAACAAGGGGATGGTGGGGTTTAACTGCAGCAAGCCAGCTTTGACTCGGTGGCTATCCTGAACTACGACTGCAAGTAACTCTTTTGAGGTGGCGCACACGAGTCCACATATTCACCATATCAATACACCACTATGGATCCGCTCCCGTCTCCCTACGAGAACGACATCCATAGCACTCACGCTTATCTTTCGTATTTTAGAGTATCCACTTTCACTTGTCTATGAACTGTACAGGCAACCCAGAAGTCCTTTACCGCGGACACGGCTATTCGAATAGATCATATTAACCCTGCAGGGGTGTACTTCTTCACACACGCTCTCACTACTTACCGCCGTTTACACGACATGTACTCGGCAACCTTCAAGCGGAATCCCGGCGAGGGTGTCAGCCACGACCTGACTAACCACACAAGTCTCTCATCCAGGTTTATCGCCTATTCGGGTTCCATCCGCAAGGAGATCCGGCCGGGGTGTCACTCACGGCCCCAAACAATGTGAGCAGGGTTCGCAAGCCCACCATCCGGGTGCCACTTGGTACACCGTGCCACTGTGCCTAGTCTGTCCCAAGCCCACATGTACCGGGTGCCACTTGGTAGACTACTAACACTACCTACAAATACCAGAAACTAGTTGCAACTCCTGGACAGAGATCAAGTTGATTAATAAGTCGAGAGGGGCACTTAAGCATTCCAATGCGTGGTAGTAGCTGGTCATGGATCACAAACACAGAACTCAGTTCCTGAGGACGGCTGCAATGAGACAACCCACCATGGACTCCTACATGGCATCTCACCGCTACCTTTACCAAATCGTGTTCACACACTTAGCTCACACTCAGTAGGACATGTTTACACACCTCCAATTCATCCCCGATGAATCAGATCTGACTCAACTCTAAGCAGTAGCAGGCATGACAAACAAACATGAAGGAGTAGGCACATCAGGGCTCAAACAACTCCTACTCATGCTAGTAGGTTTCATCTATTTACTGTGGCAATGACAGGTCATGCAGAGGATAAAGGGGTTCAGCTACTGCAGCATGTAACAGTTGAATTGTTGTTGTCCTAATGCAGTAAAAGAGAGCAGGAGCGAGAGAGTGGGATTGTATCGGAATGAACAAGGGGGTTTTGCTTGCCTGGCACTTCTGAAGATAGCATTGAGTCTTCATCAGTGTCAACGATCACAACCTCGGAACATCGTCTACTGAGAGGGGACAAACACCGACAAACAAAGAAGAAACACAATCAATGCAATGCAACAATATGATGCATGAATGTGACATGGCAATATGATGTGGTTTTGCTAATGCAACTAAAACCAGATTAAATGAAGTTGGTTTGAATCCAAGATTCAAATTCAAACTCCACATGTGGTTATTTAAATGCCATTAAATTGAATTGTCCTAAACAGTAGTCATAAGTTGTTCTAACATGCATGAAAATGGTACACATGGATAGATTGGATTTTTCTGATCATTTTTCATATATAATTTATTTGATTTGGAGCTACGGTTGATTTTATATGAATTTTAGAAGTTTTGGATATATTTTGGAATTTTCTGTATTATTTTAAATCCAGAAAATTATTAACTGCGTCAGCGTTGCGTCACTATGACGTCAGCAGGGTCAACAGTGTCAGCCCAGGTCAAACCTGACGCTGGGACCCACTGGTCAGTGACTGTGCTAATTAACAGAGACTGTTAGTGCTAATCTAATCCTAATTAAAACTGTCAGCAGGGCTGGGCCCACATGTCAGTAGCTCAGGTTTAGTTTAGCGAGGGAATTAGCACCTAACAGTGGTGATTAGCACTAACTAGCATCTAACTAATCCAGCTAGTGCCGGTCCCACATGTCATTTACCCAGGTGGGGCCCTACCGGGGTCAAAGTAGTCAAACCCAGGCCGGCGGGGTCAAACCCACCAGCGACTCGACACCGGCGAGACCCGAGACGGTGGTGCGGCTCGGAAAACGCCCACAGGGCACGGACGAGGCCGTTCTTGGGCTCGTTGGAGAGCTCTCGCTGGCGCGCGTCGAGTGGTGGTGGTGGCAGGACCTATGGTGGCCGGAGCGGACGACGGCGAACTCCAAGGCGGCGGCCGGAGCTCGGGTGCAAGTGGGGATGGGGCTGCAGTGCGCAAACGAGCGCGGCGAGGTGCCACGGAGGTTCTACGCGATGCGGGGAGCGCGTTGGGCGCATGCCCGGGACCAAATGGTCACCGGAGCATCACCGGCGACGAGTGCGGGTGGCGGCGCGTCCAGGTGAGTGCGGTGTGGTCACTACGGTGCGCGGCAGAGCGAACGAAGAGGGGGAGGATAGGTAGAAGCTCACGATGATCGTCGTGGGGTGGACGGCGAGCTCGGGGGATGACCGGAGCAAACGGGGCGGCGGAGGCGATCTCGGCGGCCGCAGGTTGAAGACGACGACGGTGAAGACGAAACGGAGCTTCCCGGCTCACTTGGCGCGGTGAGGAGGAGGAGAAGGTCGGGGCGGAGCTCTGGGATGCGTCGGGAGGTGGGGCAGTGGCTGTGGCGCGGGGTTACGGCGTCGGTGGCGACGGTGGCGCTCGGGCACGCGCGTAGGAGAAACAGAGGAGGGGGAGGGAGAGCAGCGAGTGAGGGAGAGGAGAGAGGGGCCACCAGGGGGGGTTCGTGGCATCGCCGTGGCGTGAGGGGGAGGCTCGGGAACGCCTCGGTGGAAGCAGGAGGTGGAGGCCTCCCAGCGAGCGCGTGCATCATCGCCTCTGCCTACTGGCGGAGGTTGAAGATGGCACGGCTGCCTGGTGGGCTGGGCTGCCTAATGGGCCGGCTACAGGTAAGGCCAGGTAAGTGGCCCAAGTACTCTCTCTCTCTCTCTAATTTCTACTTTTGTTCTGTTTTCTATTTTTTTATATGTTTTGAATTAGTAAAAATACTAAATCATTTTATAAAATCCTGACAAAAATTGTGGGCACTATTTGAATTATTTCCAATAGCCCCCAAGTACTTTCAGGATTATTTGGACATTTAAAAATATTATAAGATTTAAATGTCCAAATTCAAATACTTATGAATTAATTCAAAATCCAGAATAGCCTTCAAAAAATATGAAACCATTTTTGGCAGAGGGTTTAGCCAAGACCAAAGATGGTCAACATTTATGAAGGGCATTTTGGTTTCATTGAAAAGATTTTAGTAAGCCCTAGTTGAATTCATTTAGTGCTAGGGTTTCAACATCCCCATTTCAAGTTTCTTAGTAATTTAAACATGATGACATGATGAGCAGGCGAAGTCAAGCAAGGCTGATCTGGGGCTGTGACAAACACTTAGATGACTAGAGGGATGTCAAATCTGAGTGGGAGTTCATTAAATAATTTGATTAGATGAACTTAATTATCATGAACTTAGTCTAAAATCTTTGCAAAATATGTCTTGTAGATCAAATGGCCAACGCTCATGTCAACATGAACTTCAACGCGTTCCTAGAAAAAACCAAGCTGAAAGATGATGGCAGCAACTATACGGACTGGCTCCGGAACCTGAGGATCATCCTCATAGCTTCCAAGAAAGCATCCTAGAAGGACCGCTAGGTGAAGCACCCATCCCAGAGAACCGAGACGTTATGAACGCTTGGCAGTCACGTGCTGATGATTACTCCCTCATTCAGTGCGGCATGCTTTACAGCTTAGAACCGGGGCTCCAAAAGCATTTTGAGCAACATGGGGCATATGAGATGTTCAAGGAGCTGAAAATGGTTTTCCAAGCTCATGCCTGGGTCGAGAGATATGAAGTCTCCGACAAGTTCTATAGTTGTAAGATGGAGGAAAACAGTTCTGTCAGTGAGCACATACTCAAAATGTCTGGGTTGCACAACCGCCTGTCCCAGCTGGACATTAACCTCCCGAACGAGGTGGTCATTGACAGAATCCTTCAGTCGCTCCCACCGAGCTACAAGAGCTTTGTGATGAACTACAATATGCAGGGGATGGTGAAAACTATTCCTGAAGTATTTTCAATGCTGAAGTCAGCAGAGGTAGAAATCAAGAAAGAACATCAAGTGTTGATTGTCAATAAAACCACCAAGTTCAAGAAGGGCAAGGGTAAGAAGAACTTCAAGAAGGACGGCAAAGATGTTGCCGCGCCCGGTAAGCCAGTTGCCGGGAAGATGTCAAAGAATGGACCCAAGCCTGAGACTGAGTGCTTTTATTGCAAAGGGAAGGGTCACTGGAAGCGGAACTGCCCCAAATACTTAGCGGACAAGAAGGCCGGCAACACTAAAGGTATACTTGATATACATGTAATTGATGTGTACCTTACCAGTACTCGTAGTAACTCCTGGGTATTTGATACCGGTGCCATGGCTCACATTTGTAACTCACAGCAGGAGCTGCGGAATAAGCGGAGACTGGCGAAGGACGAGGTGACGATGCGCGTCGGGAATGGTTCCAAGGTCGATGTGATCACCGTCGGCATGCTACCTCTACATTTACCTACGGGATTAGTTTTAAACCTCAATAATTGTTATTTAGTGCCAAGTTTGAGCATGAACATTGTATCTGGATCTCATTTAATGCGAGATGGCTACTCATTTAAATCCGAGAATAATGGTTGTTCTATTTATATGAGAGATATGTTTTATGGTCATGCCCCGATGGTCAATGGTTTATTCTTAATGAATCTCGAATGTAATGTTACACATATTCATAGTGTGAATACCAAAAGATGTAAAGTTGATAACAATAGTCCCACATACTTGTGGCACTGCCGCCTTGGTCACATTGGTGTCAAGCACATGAAGAAGCTCCATGCTGATGGACTTTTAGAGTCTCTCGATTATGAATCATTTGACACATGCGAACCATGCCTCATGGGCAAAATGACCAAGACTCCGTTCTCCGGAACAATGGAGCGAGCAACCAACTTATTAGAAATCATACATACTGATGTGTGTGGTCCAATGAGCGTTGAGGCTCGCGGAGGATATCGTTATGTTCTCACTCTCACTGATGACTTAAGTAGATATGGGTATGTCTACTTGATGAAACACAAGTCTGAGACCTTTGAAAAGTTCAAGGAGTTTCAGAATGAAGTAGAGAATCAACATGATCGAAAAATAAAGTTCTTACGATCAGATCATGGAGGAGAATATTTAAGTCACGAATTTGGTACGCACTTAAGAAAATGTGGAATCGTTTCACAACTCACGCCGCCTGGAATACCTCAACGTAATGGTGTGTGCGAACGTCGTAATCACACTCTATTGGATATGGTGCGATCTATGATGTCTCTTACCGATTTACCGCTATCATTTTGGGGATACGCTCTAGAGACAGCTACATTCACTTTAAATAGGGCTCCGTCTAAATCCGTTGAGACAACACCGTATGAATTATGGTTTGGGAAGAAACCTAAGATGTCGTTTCTAAAAGTTTGGGGATGCGATGCTTATGTCAAGAAACTTCAACCTGAAAAGCTCAAACCCAAGTCAGAAAAATGCGTCTTCATAGGATACCCTAAGGAAACCATTGGGTATACCTTCTACCTTAGATCCGAAGGCAAGATCTTTGTTGCCAAGAATGGATCCTTTCTGGAACAGGAGTTTCTCACGAAAGGAGTAAGTGGGAGGAAAGTAGAACTCGATGAAGTACTACCTCTAGAACCGGAAAGTAGTGCAGCTCAGGAAAATGTTCCTGTGGTGCCTACACCGACTGGAGAGGAAATTAATGATGATGATCAAGGTACTTTGGATCAAGTTGCTATTGAACATCGTAGGTCCACAAGGACACGTTCCACACCAGAGTGGTATGGCAACCCTGTCTTGGAAATCATCTTGTTAGACAACGGTGAACCTTCGAACTATGAAGAAGCGATGGCGGGCCCAGATTCCAACAAATGGCTTGAAGCCATGCAATCCGAGATAGAATCCATGTATGAAAACAAAGTATGGACTTTGACAAACTTGCCCGATGATCGGCGAGCGATAGAAAACAAATGGATCTTTAAGAAGAAGACGGACGCGGATGGCAATGTTACCATCTATAAAGCTCGACTTGTCGCTAAGGGTTACCGACAAGTTCAAGGGGTTGACTATGATGAGACTTTCTCTCCCGTAGCGAAGCTGAAGTCTGTCCGAATCATGTTAGCAATTGCCGCATACTATGATTATGAGATATGGCAGATGGACGTCAAAACGGCATTCCTTAACGGCTATCTTAAGGAAGAACAGTATATGATGCAGCCGGAGGGTTTTGTCGATCCTAGGAATGCTAACAAGGTATGCAAGCTCCAGCGATCCATTTATGGGCTGGTGCAAGCATCTCGGAGTTGGAACATTCGCTTTGATGAGATGATCAAAGCGTTTGGGTTTATGCAGACTTATGGAGAAGCCTGCGTTTAGAAGAAAGTGAGTGGGAGCTCTGTAGCATTTCTCATATTATATGTAGATGACATACTTTTGATGGGAAATGATATAGAACTTTTGGACAGCATTAAGGCCTACTTGAATAAGTGTTTTTAAATGAAGGACCTTGGAGAAGCTGCTTACATATTAGGCATCAAGGTCTATAGGGATAGATCGAGACGCCTCATAGGTCTTTCACAAAGCACATACCTTGATAAGATTTTGAATAAGTTCAAAATGGATCAGTACAAGAAAGGGTTCTTGCATGTATTGCAAGGTGTGAGATTGAGCTCGGCTCAATGCCCAACCACGGCAAAAGATAAATAAGAGATGAGTGTCATCCCCTATGCCTCAGCCATAGGATCCATTATGTATGCCATGTTGTGTACCAGACCTGATGTAAACCTTGCCGTAAGTTTGGTAGGAAGGTACCAAAGTAATCCCGGCAAGGAACACTCGACAGCGGTCAAGAATATCCTGAAGTACCTAAAAAGGACAAAGGACATGATTCTCGTTTATGGAGGTGACGAAGAGCTCGTCATAAAGGGTTACGTCGACGCTAGCTTCGACACAGATCTGGATGACTCTAAGTCACAAACCGGATACGTGTATATGTTGAATTGTGGAGCAGTAAGCTGGTGCAGTTGCAAGTAGAGCGTCGTGGCGGGATCTACATGTGAAGCGGAGTACATGGCAGCCTCGAAGGCAGCACATGAAGCAATATGGATGAAGGAGTTCATCACCGACCTAGGAGTCATACCCAATGCGTCGGGGCCAATCACTCTCTTCTGTGACGACACTGGAGCTATTGCCCTTGCCAAGGAGCCCAGGTTTCACAAGAAGACCAGGCACATCAAGCGTCGTTTCAACTCCATCCGTGAAAATGTTCAAGATGGACACATAGATATTTGCAAAGTACATACGGATCTGAATGTCGCAAATCCGTTGACTAAACCTCTTCCGCGAGCAAAACATGATCAACACCAGAACTCTATGGGTGTTCGATTCATCACAATGTAACTAGATTATTGACTCTAGTGCAAGTGGGAGACTGTTGGAAATATGCCCTAGAGGCAATAATAAAAGGATTATTATTATATTTCCTTGTTCATGATAATTGTATTTTGTTCATGCTATAATTGTATTATCCGGAAATTGTAATACACGTGTGAATACTTAGACCACAACATGTCCCTAGTGAGCCTCTAGTTGACTAGCTCGTTGATCAACAGATAGTCATGGTTTCCTGACTATGGACATTGGATGTCATTGATAACGGGATCACATCATTAGGAGAATGATGTGATGGACAAGACCCAATCCTAAGCATAGCACAAGGATCGTGTAGTTCGTTTGCTAGAGCTTTTCCAATGTCAAGTATCTTTTCCTTAGACCATGAGATCGTGTAACTCCCGGATACCGTAGGAGTGCTTTGGGTGTACCAAACATCACAACGTAACTGGGTGACTATAAAGGTGCACTACAGGTATCTCCGAAAGTGTCTGTTGGGTTGACACGGATCGAGATTGGGATTTGTCACTCCGTATGACGGAGAGGTATCTCTGGGCCCACTCGGTAATGCATCATCATAATGAGCTCAAAGTGACCAAGTGTCTGGTCACGGGATCATGCATTACGGTACGAGTAAAGTGACTTGCCGGTAACGAGATTGAATGAGGTATTGGGATACCGACGATCGAATCTCGGGCAAGTAACATATCGATTGACAAAGGGAATTGTATACGGGGTTGCTTAAATCCTCGACATCGTGGTTCATCCGATGAGATCATCGAGGAGTATGTGGGTGCCAACATGGGTATCCAGATCCCGCTGTTGGTTATTAACCCGAGAGCCGTCTCGGTCATGTCTGCATGTCTCCCGAACCCGTAGGGTCTACACACTTAAGGTTCGGTGACGCTAGGGTTGTATGAATATGAGTATGCAGCAAACCGAAAGTTGTTTGGAGTCCCGGATGAGATCCCGAATGTCACGAGGAGTTCCGAAATGGTCCGAAGGTAAAGAATTATATATAGGAAGTGCAGTTTCGGCCATCGGGAGAGTTTGGGGGGTCACCGGTATTGTACCGGGACCACTAGAAGGGTCCCGGGGGTCCACCGGGTGGGGCCACCTATCCCGGAGGGCCCCATGGGCTGAAGTGGGAGGGGAACCAGCCCCTAGTGGGCTGGTGCCCCCCCCCCCCGGGCCCCCCTCTGCGCCTAGGGTTGGGAACCCTAGGGGAGGGGGCACCTCCACTTGCCTTGGGGGGCACTCCACCCCCCTTGGCCGCCCCCCCCCTAGAGATCCCATCTCTAGGACCGGCGCCCCCCTGGGGTCCCTATATAAAGAGGGGGGTGGGAGGGCAGCCGCACCCAACACCCTGGTGCCTCCCTCCCCTCCTTGCTATAGCTCCTCCTCCCGTAGTTGCTTGGCGAAGCCCTGCCAGAACCCTGCTGCATCCACCACCACGCCGTCGTGCTGCTGGATCTTCATCAACCTCTCCTTCCCCTCTTGCGGGATCAAGAAGGAGGAGACGTCACGCTGACCGTACATGTGTTGAATGCGGTGGTGTCGTCCGTCCGGCGCTAGGATCTCCGGTGATTTGGATCACGATGAGAACGACTCCCTCAACCCCGTTCTCTTGAATGCTTCCGCACGCGATCTACAAGGGTATGTATATGCATCTCTCTCTCTCGTTGCTAGATGAACTCATAGATTGATCTTGGTGAATGTAGAATTTTTTTTATTTTATGCAACATTCCCCAACAGGAATGCCATGACTTTCAGGCAGCAAGACCACCACAGCATCACCACCCTCGGAAACATATTACAAGATCTTATGCTCTAGACTCATCGGATGAGAACGCCAGAACTAAAATAGGCCGCCTCCTCGTGGCGCTCTTACCTGTTCTCATGATTACACGTGGTTATGTAATTCACCTCTTTGTAATCACTCGTATGATGGCTTGCAAAGCTTGAGAAATATACTCAGGTGGGGAGCTCCCCCCCCCCCCGGTGATTTTTCAAAAAAACAACTTTCATGTGTTGGAAGCAATTTAAAATATTCCATAGGTTCTTTGGATGGGCATCATATTTATTGGTTTTTTAGTTATCTTAATGCATAGTAACATGTAGGTATTTAGTATTATACCTTTTGAGAGAGTATTGTTGTGAATGCTATCACATATATGTAGTGAAAAGTAACAATTTCCCAAATCTAAAACTTATAGCGTAAGTGATAAATAGGGACCCTAGAACTTAAAGCTATGGTTAGACTTTGCCTTAATTTTTTCCAACAGTCATTTGGAATTTAGTGATAAGAACATATGATTCAATTGTTATGCTTCGTGAAATGACTCTTAGATGGAAAATTGAAGATGACAAGCTTTTATATTAGTATTGTATATTTCTTGCAAAAGGGAAAATGACAATGGTAAAGAGAGCTCCTTTGTGATCACTTTTGTATGTGTATGTCTTGATCCCTTGTCGCTTCTGGACCAACATTCTCTAGGTTACTAGTTCTAAAACACATGATGCGGGTGTAAGGAAACACGAGCACACAGATCTTCAATCTCTTTGTGGTAGAGAAATTCTATAGTTCCACGCCAATATGTTGATCATACACCAATAAATTGGAGATTCATTAAGCCAATAGTAGCTTTAAATTAGCACAAAAAATACATACGAATAAGTCCCAAACCATGCACCATATGACAAATATTAAAGGAGTGTAAATTGGTACAGAATATTATGTGATCAACATATATATGAGTGGGTGAGCCATTGCGATACGTGTAGGCTAAGATGATAAATTACTTGTTTCTCAGTTTTTGTTGCGAAATATTTGGAGTGCACAACATGAGAAATAAAGGGACGGACATTATTTGGCGAATACAGTTTTGTAAAAACATGTTGTTCTAAAATATTTAGTTGTGTCTTCCACTGGTCACACTTCATAAGTTACAATTCCTAATAACGGTTCAAAAAAACGATCCCCGCGTCGCTCAGCTTGGGCGACTCAGGGGAGACAACACGCACCGCCGGCAGCCCCCCCCCCCCTCCCCCTCGCGCTACCTCACCTCTGTCGCTGCCGCTGGCCTCACCGACGGTGGTTGCGGGCCTTGCCTCCGAAGGCGGCACGGGGTGAACTCGCAGTGGACGCATGGCGGTCGTCGTCAAGGTGGCGGCTGCCGTCGATCTCAGGGATGGGGGGCGCTGCATGCGCTTGGGGAGCAGGAAGACGTTGTGGCAGCGTTGTGCCTCTCGCCGGCGTCTAGTCACGGCATTCACGGACGCCCCCCCTTCAGCGGCGGATCTGGCCATGGATCTGGCGGGGGTGGTTGGAGTTGGCTTGGTGCGTGCGGCCATGGGCGCAGGGCGCGTGGTAGCCGGACTTGGCGTCCTCCTCGGCATGGAGATCCCAGCACTGCTGGTGAAGGAAATATGTCCTAGAGGCAATAATAAAGTTGTTATTTTATATTTCCTTATTCACGATAAATTTTTATTATTCATGCTAGAATTGTATTAATCATAAACTTGATACATGTGTGGATACATAGACAAAACACCGAGTCTCTAGTGAGACACTACTAGACTAGCTTGTTAATCAAAGATGGTTAAGTTTCGTAACTATAGACATGTGTTGTCATTTGATAAACGATATCACATCATTAGGAGAATGATGTGATGGACAAGACCCATTTGTTAGGTTAGCATTATGATCGTTTAGTTTTATTGCTATTGCTTTCTTCATGTCAAATACATATTTTTCCGACTATGAGATTATGCAACTCCCGGATACCGGAGGAATGCCTTGTGTGCTATCAAACGTCACAACATAACTAGGTGATTATAAAGATGCTCTACAGGTATCTCCGAAGGTGTTTGTTCAGTTGGCATAAATCGAGATTAGGATTTGTCACTCCGAGTATCGGAGGGGTATCTCTGGGCCCTCTTGGTAATGCACATCATAAGAAGCCTTGCAAGCAAAGTGACTAATGAGTTAGTTGCAGGATGATTTATTACGGAACGAGTAAAGAGACTTGCCGGTAACGAGATTGAACTAGGTATGAAGATACCAACGATTGAATCCCGGGCAAGTAACATACCGATGACAAAGGGAATAATGTATGCTGTCATAACGGTTCGACCAATAAAGATCTTCGTAGAATATGTGGGAGCCAATATGAGCATCTAGGTTCCACCATTGGTTGTTGACCGGAGAGGTGTCTTGGTCATGTCTACATAGTTCTTGAACCCGTAGGGTCCGCACGCTTAACTTTCGTTGACAATATAGTATTATATGAGTTACGTATGTTGGTGACCGAATGTTGTTCGGAGTCCCGGATGAGATCACGGACATGACGAGGAGCTCCGGAATTGTACGGAGGTAAAAATTCATATATTGGATGATATGGTTAGGCCAAGGGGTCAGGCCCACGGGGCTATATGTCGGTGCAAAAGAAAGTTATGCAGAGGTCAGAGGCCAAACGCCGGGGACCCTGGTGTCTGGCCCTGGGCCAAACGCCGAGGCCCATGGCGCCTAGGCTAGACGCCAAGGATTGTGGCGTTTGGTCCTGGAGTCCGAGTGGGATTCTTGCCTTTAAGGCAAACCGACCTTGAGGAGGCTTTTGCTCCAAGTTTCGACCCCAGGGCTCAACATATAAATAGAGGAACAGGGCTAGCACCAAAGACAAATCAAGAATCACCAAGCCATGTGCCGGCAACCCCGTCCCCTCTAGTTTATCCTCTATCATATAGTTTTTGTTCTGCTTGGCGAAGCCCTGCGGAGATTGTTCTTCACCAACACCGTCACCACGCCATCGTGTTGTCGGAACTCATCTACTACTTCGTCTGTCTTGCTGGATTAAGAAGGCAAGGACGTCATTGATCTGAACATGTGCTGAACATGGAGGTGTCGTACGTTCGGTACTTGATCAAGACGGAGTGAAGGTGTACGACTACATCAACCGCGTTCATAAACGCTTACGCTCAGCGATCTTCAAGAGTATGAAGATGCTCTCCCCCTCTGAGGGAGTCCTGGATTAAGGGGTCCTCGGACAGCCAGACTATATACATGGGCCGGACTGTTGGGCTATGAAGATACAAGATAGAAGACTTTGTCCCGTGTCCGGATGGGACTCTCCTTTGCGTTGAAGGCAAGCTTGGCGATTCGGATATGTAGATTCCGTTCTCTGTAACTGACCTTGTGTAACCCTAGCCTCCTCCGGTGTCTATATAAACCGGAGGGTTTAGTCCGTAGGCCAAGAACAACAATCATAATCATAGGCTAGATCTAGGGTTTAGCCATTACGATCTCGTGGTAGATCAACTCTTGTAATAATCATATTAATCAAGATCAATCAAGCAGGAAGTAGGGTATTGATACGTCTCCAACGTATCTACTTTTCCAAACACTTTTGCCCTTGTTTTGGACTCTAACTTGCATGATTTGAATGAAACTAACCCGGACTGACGCTGTTTTCAGCAGAACAACCATGATGTTGTTTTATGTGTAGAAAAGAAAAGTTCTCGGAATGTCCTAGAAATCCACGGAGGCACTTTTTGGAATTAATAAGAATTTTTGGCGAAAGAATTAATGCTACGGGGGCCACAGCCTGTCCACAAGACAGGGGGGCGCCCCCCCCCTAGGGCGCGGCCTCCTATCTCATGGGCCCCCTGGACCTCCACCGACCTCAACTCCAACTCCATATATTCCGTCTCGGGGAGAAAAAATCAGAGAGAAAGTTTCATCGCGTTTTACGACATGGAGTCGCCGCCAAGCCCTAATCTCTCTCAGGAGGGCTGATCTGGAGTCCGTTCGGGGCTCCGGAGAGGGGGATTCGTCGCCGTCGTCATCATCAACCATCCTCCATCACCAATTTCATGATGCTCACCGCCGTGCGTGAGTAATTCCATCGTAGGCTTGCTGGACGGTGATGGGTTGGATGAGATTTACCATGTAATCAAGTTAGTTTTGTTAGGTTTTGATCCCTAGTATCCACTATGTTCTGAGATTGATGTTGCTATGACTTTGTTATGCTTAATGCTTGTCACTAGGGCCCGAGTGCCATGATTTCAGATCTGAACCTATTATGTTTTCATGAATATATGTGTGTTCTTGATCCTATCTTGCAAGTCTATAGTCACCTATTATGTGTTATGATCCGACAACCCCGAAGTGACAATAATCGGGATACTTCTCGGTGATGACCGTAGTTTGAGGAGTTCATGTATTCACTATGTGTTAATGCTTTGGTCCAGTTCTCTATTAAAAGGATCCCTTAATATCCCTTAGTTTATGAAAGGACCCCATTGCAACGGGAGGGTAGGACAAAAGATGCCATGCAAGTCCTTTTCTATAAGCACGTATGACTATTTACGGAATACAAGCCTACATTACATTGATGAATTGGAGCTAGTTCTATATCACCCTATGTTATAACTATTGCATGAGGAATCGCATCCGGCATAATTATCCATCACTGATCCATTGCCTACGAGCTTTTCACATATTGTTCTTTGCTTATTTACTTTTCCGTTGCTACTGTTACAACTACTACAAAAACCCAAAAACATCTATCTTTACTTTTTTTACCATTACCATTATTATCATACCACTTTTGCTACTAAATACTTTGCTGCAGATACTAAGTTATCCAGGTGCGGTTGAATTGACAACTCAACTGCTAATACTCAAGAATATTCTTTGGCTCCCCTTGTGTCGAATCAATAAATTTGGGTTGAATACTTTACCCTCGAAAGCTGTTGCGATCCCCTACACTTGTGGGTTATCAAGACTAATTTCTGGCGCCATTGCCGGGGAGCATAGCTCTATTCTCTGAGTCACTTGGGATTTATATCTGTTGATCACTATGAAGAACTTGAAAGACGCTAAGACCAAGATTTTGCCCTCAACTACGAGGGGAGGTAAGGAACTGCCATCTAGCTCTGCACTAGATTCTCCTTCCATTATTGGTAGGCTTGCGACACCTAAACCTGCTACTGCTATGAATTCTGATATGTCGCATGTTATTGATGATGCCACTTCTACTATGCATGATGAAACTACTTCTGTGCGTGATACTTCTTTGCCACTAGGTGAATTTCTTGATGAATAACTTGCTAGAGTTAGGGGGAATGAAAATATTGAAGAACCTATTATTGATGATTGTGATGATGAACGTTCTCCCAATGATTATGTATTACTTGTTGTTCCTAAGGGTTATGTTATGAATGAAGAAGCTGCTATGGAAATTCTTGCTTGCAATGATAGATCTAATCTTAAGAAATTATTAGCTAAATGGAAGCAGCAGTCTCTTAATGCTAGAATGAAACCCAATCCTACTTTTGCTACTTCACCTATCTGTGTTACTAATAAGGATTATGAATTCTCTGTTGATCCTGAGATTATTACTTAGTTGAATCTGATCATTTTATGGCCTTGAATCTGAAACTGTTGTGGCACATCTTACCAAGTTGAATGATATAGCCACCCTATTTACCCATGATGAGAAGTCTCGCTATTTATATATCCTTAAGATATTTCCATTCTCATTAAAGGGTGATGCTAATACTTGGTATAATTCTCTTGCTCCTGGTTGTGTGCGTAGTCCCCAGGATATGATTTATTACTTCTCTGCTAAATATTTCCCTGCTCATAAGAAACAAGCTGCCTTGCGGGAAATATATAATTTTGTGCAAATTAAAGAAGAGAGTCTCCCACAAGCTTGGGGGAGGCTTCTCCGGTTACTTAATGCTTTGCCCGATCATCCTCTTAAGAAAAATGAAATACTTGATATCTTTTATAATGGACTAACCGATGCTTCCAAGTACTACTTGGATAGTTGTACTGGTTGTGTTTTCAGGGAAAGAACAGTCGACGATGCTTAAATATTATTGAATAATATGTTGACTAATGAAAATAATTGGACTCTTCTTGAGCCAATTCCTAAGGCAATTCATGAACCAATTGAGCCAACTCCTGAGCCTATTCCTAAACGCACTCCGAAGAAGAGAGGTGTTTTATTTCTCAGTCCTGAAGATATGCAAGAGGCAAAGAAGTCAATGAAATAAAAAGGTATTAAAGCTGAAGATGTTAAGAATTTACCTCTTATTGAAGAAATACATGGTCTTAATTTACCGCCTGAAGAACCACATTGTCTTGATAACCCGACATAGGTAGTAAAGGTAAATTCTCTCTATAGATATGATAAAGTTGAAATACCAAATTTCATAGCCCATGCTTAGATGAATTTGATGAGTTTATGGCTATACAAGAAAGTTTTAATGCTTATGTTGGTAGAGAGTTAAAGAATAATGCTTTCGAGATAGGACGCGTAGGTGATAATCTGGCTAGAGTTAAAGATGAACTTCACCGCGTTAGCAAATATGCTTCTATGGTTGCTACTCAAGCTGAGCAAGTACTCAAAGCTCAAAATGATCTGCTTGATGAGTTAAATAATAAAAATGACTTTGCCGTTAGAGTGGCTACTAGAACTGGTAGAATGACTCAGGAACCTTTGTATCCTGAAGGCCACTCTAAGAGAATCGAGCAAGATTCACAGAGAAATAATCTAGAGGCACCTAGTTCTTCTAAAAATAAGAAGAAGAAACACGATAGGACTTTGCATGCTTCTAGTGAACCTACTGTAGAAACACCTAAGAATCCCAATGATATTTCTATTTCTGATGCTGAAACACAATCAGGTGATGAACATGAACCTAGTGATAATGTTAATGATAATGTTCATGTTGATGCTCAACCTAGCAAAGATAATGATGTAGAGACTGAACCTGTTGTTGATCTTGATAACCCACAATCAAAGAATCAACGTTATGATAAGAGAGATTTTGTTGCTAGGAAGCACGGTAAAGAAAGAGAACCATGGGTTCAGAAACCCATGCCCTTTCCTCCTAAACCATCCAAGTCAAAGGATGATGAGGATTTTGAGCACTTTGCTGAAATGATTAGACCTATTTTCTTACTTATGCGCTTAACTGATATGCTTAAAGTAAATCATTATGCTAAGTATATGAAGGATATCATTACAAATAAAAGAAAGATACCCGGAAGCTGAAATTTCCACCATGCTTGCTAATTACACTTTTAAGGGTGGAATACCAAAGAAACTTGGAGATCCGGGTGTTCCAACTATACCATGCTCCATTAAAATAAATTATGTTAGAACTGCTTTATGTGATCTTGGAGCCGGTGTTAGCGTTATGCCTCTCTCTTTATATCATAGACTTGAATTGAATAAGTTGACACCTACTGAAATTTCTTTGCAAATGGCCGATAAATCAACTGCTATACATGTTGGTATTTGTGAGGATGTGCCTGTTGTGGTTGCAAATGTCACTATCTTAACGGACTTTGTTATTCTTGATATTCCCGAGGACGATAGTATGTCTATTATCCTTGGTAGACCTTTTCTTAATACTGCAGGGGCTGTTATTGATTGCAACAAAGGCAATGTCACTTTTCATGTTAATGGTAATGAGCATACGGTACACTTTCTGAGGAAACAATCTCAAGGTCATAGCATCAATTCTATTGAAAAAGTTCCAACTATCATTTTTGGAGGTTTTGAATTTCCTCTCCCTACTGTCAAGAAAAAGTATGATATTCTTATTGTTGGGGATTTTCATATCCCCGTTGAGGTAACTTAGTGTTATTCGAAATTTCTCCGGTTCCGTGTTATTCGGAATGAGTTTGTTAACAAGACTTGATCAACCTTGTTAGCGGGTTCATTTTGATGATCACGAGATGGATGAAACTAGAAGGCACAACCTTCTGTATCCTCCTTTTACTTTCTGTTATTTAGAATAAATAAAGCAAAAATAGTATTATCCGTCTATTTCCTGATTTATCCGTGCATTAGAAATAGTCCGAAAATAAAAGTGCTCCAAATGCCCTACAAATTTAGTATGATTTTTTCTGGAATATTGGAGGATTTTAGGCACTGAAAACACTGCAGGATGGGCAAGCACCAGTCCACGAGAGAGGAGGGCGCGCCCCCCTGTAGGGCGCGCCCCCTGTCTCGTGGGCCCCTGGTGGCTCCCCTCCACTTATGCCAGCACCCACACACTTCATTTTCTATCCAAAAAAATCCCCATCCAGCTCAAGCACGAGTTCTAGCTCGTTTTGCTGCGATTTTCGATCTCTTAGCTCAAATAAAGCTCCATTCACAAAACTGCTTTCGGAGATTGTTGCTTGGTATGTGACTCCTCCATTGGTCCAATTAGTTTTTGTTCTAGTGCTTTATTCATTGCAAATTTTTGCTGCTTAGGTGACCATGTTCTTGAGCTTGCATGTTAAATTTTTGAGGTCCCAAGCAATTCCAATGCATGATATAGGCTCTAGGCACTTGGAGTAGTTGCTATCAATCTTGTTTAGTTTTATCCACTTTTATTTTGAAGTTATTAAAATTTCAAAAAAAATCAGAAAAAAGAAATATGCTTAGAAGAATGTACCGAGCAGGCCGCTCAGCAAAGAAAGGGCCAAGAATTGCTATACGTGAACAAGATGTTAATTTGCCAAGGGAAGCAAATGTACGGGCTTGTGAGTGGCCATCCGATGATTTTATGGTCGAAGTAGGCTTCAAGGAAGAATTTGACGCGTATGTGCGTAATGCCGAGCTGGAGGACTTCTTACAAGATAAGTGTCCTCAATATTATCAATTGACCGATTCCTTTGTGCGGAGGTTCGAATATATTTCTGTGCGTAATTCTCCTAGTGTCATGTTTGATATTTATGATACATCTTATACCATGGATTTAGAGGATTTCACAACTGCTTGCAAACTCCCTCAGTGGGGTAATATCAGTGATCCTCGCAAATCTGAATTTAGAGATTTTCTTGCTAGTATTACTGTGGGAGAATCTAGGGACGTAGCACAAGCTACCATAGGGAGCATTCAATTTCTTGCTATACATTACTTTGCTCTCTTTATTGGTAGATGCACTAACGGTAAGGACGAGGTATGTCACATGTGTGCCCCTTATCTTTTTGTCCTCAAGAGTGTTGTGTCAGGTTATAAAGGTTATAACTTGGGGGCAATAGTTGCACGTAGGTTGCAGAATAATAGTAAAAGGGGAGATTTCTTTGGAGGAATTTATGCAACCCGTGTGGCTAATTTTCTTAATATAGCTCCATGAGAGGGAGATATGATTGTACCTCATGTTTATTTGGATAAAGAAGCTATGTTTGATCATCATTTTCTTGAGAGGAATGAACAATTCCTCCATTATCGACTAATCTATGACAGACGCAACGTCGTCCCTATTACTCTTCCTGCTCCCTACCTTTTTGATTATCAGGCAAAAGGAAGATATGTTGTCATCAGGGAAGAAGCAGCTGAATATGAGAGGAGAATGGAGGCAGCTCGCCAACACGCTGCTGCTCAGGAGGCGGTCGCCTCTTCATCTCAGTACTACCCCAGTTTCACTTATGGATATCAGCCAGGTGGTCCTTGGTACTAGACCAACTTATGCCAAAAGCCTAAGCTTGGGGGGTACGTATTTCTCACCGACTTTACATTCATGTTCACACACTAGTCGTCGGTGCTCATACTCTTTCATTGTATTATCCATGCTAGTTTAAATTTCTTTTTCTAGTTTTCTTCTTGTGTGTTTGATAAACCTTAAGAAAAACCAAAAATATTAGTTAGTTTAATTTCCTTGCCTATAGTAGGAATTAAATGAAAACCCAGAAAGATTTCTCGTTCTTCTTTTACCTGTTGGGAGCTTTCCCGTGTAAATAGTTTTATTTTCTTTTCTTTCCTTTGGGGGTCGAGAAGACCATATTGAAAATGCTTAGTGGCTCTTATATGCGTGATTGTTTATTTAATTCAGAGCCCATATTACTTGTCTTCACTCTCTTGAGTTGAATGCTTGCAGATTCCAGCTTAGTCCAATGCACGTGCACTCTTATTATTATACACATTGTTCGGTCGTGCGAGTGAAAGGCAATAATGACGATATATGATGGACTGATTGGGATGAGAAAAGCTGGTATGAACTCGACCTCTCTTGTTTTTGTAAATATGATGATTCATCATTCCTGAGTCAGCTATTATGAAGTAAACATATTTGCAATGACATATAGAGATTATAGTTGCTTGTGCCATGCTTGATTAGCTATGAGTTATAATGGTTTACCTTGCGTGCCAACATGCTATTAGAATGATTATGATGTGGTATGATGGGATGGTATCCTCCTTTGAATGAATTGAGTGACTCGGCTTGGCACATGTTCACGCATGTAGTTGAATCGAATCAACATAGCCTTCATGATATTTATGTTCATGGTGGATTATATCCTACTCATGCTTGTACTCGGTGTGAATTAATTTTAATGCATGTTTACGACTGTTGTCGCTCTCTCAATTGGTCGTTTCCAAGTCTTTTGCTAGCCTTCACCTGTACTAAGCAGGAATACTGCTTGTGCATCCAAACTCCTTAAACCCCAAAGTTGTTCCATATGAGTCCACTATACCTACCTATATGCGGTATTTACCTGCCATTCCAAGTAAATTTTTATGTGCCAAACTCCAAACCTTCAAATGAAATTATGTTTTGTATGCTCGAGCAGCTCATGTTACAACTAGGGCTGCCTATATCTTCCATGCTAGGTGGGTTATTCTCACGAGGAGTGGACTCCGCTCCTCATTCACGAGAAAGGGACGGTAACCGGGATGCCCAGTCCCATGATCCAAAAAGATCAAATCAAATCAAAATAATTAAACAAAACTCCCCTAGGGCTGTTGTATGTTGGAGGCACTCGTTGTTTCGAGCAAGCCATGGATTGATGCTTGTTGGTGGTTGGGGGAGTATAAACCTTTACCATTCTGTTTGGGAACTACCTATAATGCATGTAGTATGGAAGATACAGCCATCTCATAGTTTTTGCGTTGACAGCGAAAGTATGCCGCTCAAAATGTTATTCAATCTCTATTTTAAAAACGAGCTCTGGCACCTCTACAAATCCCTGCTTCCCTCTGCGAAGGGCCTATCTATTTACTTTTATGTTGAGTCATCACCCTTCTTATTAAAAGCACCCGCTGGAGAGCACACTGTCATTTGCGTTCATTATTATTGATTTATACTGGGTATGACTTGACTGGATCTTTTTTATCATGACTTACAATGTTTAGTCAGTCCTTGATCTTTAAAGGTGCTCTGCATTTATGTTTTGCGGTCTCAGAAAGGGCTAGCGAGATACCTTTTTGTTATATCATGTTATAATTATTTTGAGAAAGTGTTATCATCCAAGTTTTATTATTATGGCTTGCTAGCTGATTATGCTATTGATATGAGTGATTGTGAGAACTAAGTGTTATTGTGAGTATGGTTAGTTCATAATATTTGCTGAAACTTGAATGCTGGCTTTTCATGTTTACAACAACAAGAGCAAACAGAGTTTGTAAAGTTTTTCTTTATCACTTTCAGTTTATCAACTGAATTGCTTGAGGACAAGCAAAGGTTTAAGCTTGGGGGAGTTGATACGTCTCCAACGTATCTACTTTTCCAAACACTTTTGCCCTTGTTTTGGACTCTAACTTGCATGATTTGAATGAAACTAACCCGGACTGACATTGTTTTCAGCAGAACTACCATGATGTTGTTTTATGTGTAGAAAAGAAAAGTTCTCAGAATGTCCTGGAAATCCACGGAGGCACTTTTTGGAATTAATAAGAATTTTTGGCGAAAGAATTAACGCCAGGGGGCCCATAGCCTGTCCACGAGATAGCCCCCCCCCCCTAGGGCGCGGCCTCCTATCTCGTGGGCCCCCTGGACCTCCACCGACCTCAACTCCAACTCCATATATTCCGTCTCGGGGAGAAAAAAATTGGTGAGAAAGTTTCATCGCGTTTTACGACACGGAGCCGCCGCCAAGCCCTAATCTCTCTCGGGGGGGCTGATCTGGAGTCCGTTCGGGGCTCCGGAGAGGGGGATTCGTCGCCGTCGTCATCATCAACCATCCTCCATCACCAATTTCATGATGCTCACCGTCGTGCGTGAGTAATTCCATTGTAGGCTTGCTGGACGGTGATGGGTTGGATGAGATTTACCATGTAATCAAGTTAGTTTTGTTAGGGTTTGATCCCTAGTATCCACTATGTTCTGAGATTGATGTTGCTATGACTTTGCTATACTTAATGCTTGTCACTAGGGCCCGAGTGCCATGATTTCAGATCTGAACCTATTATGTTTTCATGAATATATGTGTGTTCTTGATCCTATCTTGCAAGTCTATAGTCGCCTATTATGTGTTATGATCCGACAACCCCGAAGTGACAATAATCGGGATACTTCTCGGTGATGACCGTAGTTTGAGGAGTTCATGTATTCACTATGTGTTAATGCTTTGGTCTGGTTCTCTATTAAAAGGAGGCCTTAATATCCCTTAGTTTCTGAAAGGACCCCGCTGCAACGGGAGGGTAGGACAAAAGATGTCATGCAAGTTCTTTTCTATAAGCACGTATGACTATTTACGGAATACATGCCTACATTACATTGATGAATTGGAGCTAGTTCTATATCACCCTATGTTATAACTATTGCATGAGGAATCGCATCCGGCATAATTATCCATCACTGATCCATTGCCTACGAGCTTTTCATATATTGTTCTTCGCTTATTTACTTTTCCGTTGCTACTGTTACAACTACTACAGAAACCTAAAAAGATTTATCTTTACTTTTGTTACCGTTACCATTATTATCATACCACTTTTGCTACTAAATACTTTGTTGCAGATACTAAGTTATCCAGGTGTGGTTGAATTGACAACTCAACTGCTAATACTCCAGAATATTCTTTGGATCCCTTTGTGTCGAATCAATAAATTTGGGTTGAATACTTTATCATCGAAAGCTGTTGCGATCCCCTATACTTGTGGGTTATCAGGTATTACCTCCATAGAGAGGGCCCGAACCTGGGTAAACATTGTGTCCCCCGCCTCCTGTTACCATTAGCCTTAGACACATAGTTCGGGACCCCCTACCCGAGATCCGCCGGTTTTGACACCGGCATTGGTGCTTTCATTGAGAGTTCCACTGCGTCGTCACCAGAAGGCTTGATGGCTCCATCAATCATCTACAATGACGCAGTCCAGGGGGAGATCTTCCTCCCCGGACAGATCTTCGTATTCGGTGGCTTCGCACTACGGGCTAACTCGCTTGGCCATCTAGAGCAGACCGATAGCTACACCCCTGGCCATCAGGTCAGATTTGGAAGCCTGAATTTTGTGGCCAATATCCGTGGAGATTTGATCTTCGACGGATTCGAGCCCCTGACAGCTGCCCCCTGCCACCACAATGAACAAGACCTAAATCTGTCACCTGGCAACACTCAGGAGATAGCGCATGTAACCGCTCTGGCCCTAGATCTGGAACAGATCACGTCGTCCAAAGACGGGAAGCCTAACCCTGCCTCGGAAGTTGTGGACTCAGCGGCGCTCGAGCCACACACAGACCCAACATCAAGTTGGGCCGGTGTCACTAGAACCTCGGAGTTATCTCCGGCTATAGGTTCCGGACCGCGTGCATCCGCGTCCATCGAACCTGACTGGGCACCGATCTTGGAGTTCAGCTCCGCGGACATCTTCCAACACTCACCTCTAGGTAATGTGTTAAACTCATTGAAATCCCTCTCCTTGTCAGGAGATTCTCGGCCGAACTATGTCTGGCTCCAGTGGGAAGCGGACGACAAAGAACTTCGTTTCCCACCCACCACCCACTTGATAGCCACTGTCGACGACTTAACCGACATGCTTGATTTTGACTCTGAAGACATCGACGGTATGGACGACGATGCCGGAGAGGAACAGGAACCACCGCCTACAGGGCGCTGGACAGCCACCTCCTCATATGACATATACATGGCGGATACACCCAAAGAAAACAATGGCGATGACAAAAAAGATCCAGTTGAGGATAAGCCTCCTGAGAAGCAGCCAAAGCACCGACGTCAGCGGCGCCGCTCTAAAGCACGCCATGGAAAAAACAACAATACCGGCACAAGAGAAAATAACACTTCGGACGATGTCAAAGACAATGAAGATCCCGTCGAGCCAACTTCCGAACATGCCGAACGGGAAGACGGGCTAGCTAGCCTTGACGAACAGGCCATGAATGAAGATTCGAGGACAGCAATTACATGCCACTCTCCGAGGATGAGGTGAGCCTCGATGACGAAGAATTCATCGTGCCTGAGGAACCCGTCGAACAAGAACGCTTTAAGCACCGGCTAATAGCCACTGCAAAGAGCTTGAAGAAAAAGCAGCAGCAGCTTCAAGCTGATCAAGATCTGCTCAACCACAGATGGACAGAGGTCCTGGCAGCCGAGGAATACGGCCTCGAACGCCCAACTAAAAGTTACCCGAAGCGCAAATTGCTACCTCAATTCGATGATGAGGCGCTGGAGCCCGTCCTACCAGCGTATAATACGGCTGACCGACCAACCCGTGGCTGGCATAAAGTGGAAACTCAGTCCGAAAACCAGCTCGCACCACCTCGCCGAAAAAACAGAAACACAACAGTTCAGGGATACACACATGACCTGCGGTACGACATGGAAAAGAGAGCAGGCCAGACCAGATCAATCTACGGGTCACGGGGGTGCGCCCCAATGCGCGATGATGGCCATCTTGCCGGATATGACAAATACAAACCTGTCCGGGCCGAATTCCACAGACCAGCTCCATCCGAGCTGCGTCGCAACATGGCCCGACATAGAGACGCTGCACACCCCCTATGCTTCACTAATGAAGTAATGGAACATTAGTTCCCAGAAGGGTTTAAACTCGTAAACATTGAATCATATGATGGGACAACAGATCCCGCGGTATGGATTGAGGACTTTCTTCTCCATATTCATATGGCCCGCGGTGATGATCTCCACACCATCAAGTATCTCCTGCTAAAACTCAAGGGACCAGCTTGGCACTGATTGAACAGTCTGCCCGAAAACTCTATTGGCAGTTGGGAGAACCTGGAAGATGCCTTCCTTGACAACTTCCAAGGTACCTATGTCCGACCTCCGTATGCCGACGACTTAAGTCATATAATCCAACAGCCCGGAGAGTCAGCCAGGAAATTCTAGACTCGGTTCTTAACTAAAAAGAACCAGATCGTCGATTGTCCGGATGCCAAAGCCCTAGCGGCCTTTAAGCACAACATCTGTGACGATGGCTTGCCCGACACCTCGGCCAAGAAAAGCCGAAGTCCATGGAAGCCCTTACAACGCTTATGACCAGCTTTTGTGTGGGCGAAGATAGCTAGCTAGCTTGTAGCAACAACAACTCAAGTAAACCTGGCACTTCTGAAGCCAGAGATAACAACGGCAAGCCCCAACGCAATAGACAAAAGTGACCGGACATCAACGGCAAGTCACGGCGGTTCAGCCGCACTGGTGCTCCACCCAATCATTGATGGATTCCACCTTACACGAGTCCTCATGGACGGTGGAAGCAGCCTGAACCTGCTCTATCAGGATACAGTGTGCAAGACGGGTATCGATCCTTCAAGGATCAAGCCCACAAAAACCACCTTTAAAGGTGTCATATCAGGTGTAGAGGCCTGCTGTACAGGCTCAATCACACTAGAAGTGGTCTTCGGATCCCCGGATAATTTCCAAAGTGAAGAACTGATCTTCGACATCGTCCCCTTCCGTAGTGGCTATCATGCACTGCTCGGACGAACCGCATTTGCTCGATTCAATGTGGTGCCGCACTATGCTTACCTCAAGCTCAAGATGCACGGACCGTGCGGTGTTATAACAGTCAATGGAAACACAGAACGCTCCCTCCGTACCAAGGAGCACACCGCGGCCCTTGTAGCAGAAGTACAGAGCGACCTTCTCAGGCATAACCGCAATTCAGCAGCCAAGCTCCCGGACACTGTCAAACGACTTCGGACTACGCCGCAGCAGGATGGTCTAGTTCGTCAAGATCTCTACTAGCAATTCGGCCTCCGCCCCAGTCTCGACCAAACAATGGCATTTGCACCGCGCGTACATAACTACGCACTCAAAATACCATGGGCGTAGATTGAGGCACAGCTAGACCAGGGTCCACAATACGGTTCAACCGCTCCTGGACCCGCATACTTTCACTATTTCTTTTTCTTTTCAGGTTTCTTTCTTCCCCCAGGGCTCTTTTCTTGATAACCTGATCATCAGACCTATCAAGGGACGTATACACCAAGAAGGCAAGAAGCTTAGACGTGCAAGGGAATTCTCAGGTGGTCTTTGCTAACGATCGTTATACCTATTTTAAAACCTACACACATCCTGCCCTTGGTCATGGCATGTCAAAATAGCCATATTGCTTATTGCACTACTTGTACAAACATGCTTTGACGTATTAATCAGATTATAATGAAACATAGTTTCTGGCTCAATTCTTGCAACAACAGCTTATTGCTTAATGTTTCCTTTTTTGATATTCTAATCAATTACACACGTACAATCTGGTACGCTTTAATTTGCCAGGGGCTTCATTACGCCCCATAATACGGCAAGAAAGTCCGAACACTTTTATGGTAGTTCGGCTCCCCGAATTGTATCATTATATGCATCAGCTCCGAATCATGTCTTGGGTCAATAGTTGGGTTGCCCGGCTCCTGTGCTTGCTACCCTACGTTCCGCTATATCGGCTAGGGTAGTAAAGGGAGAACTACTGTGATTGTGTCCTGGTTCTTCCAGACGAGCACCTCAGTAGAGAAAGCTGAAAACTGACTGTCATGATGCAGCGAGAGTGCTACGTCTTGAGCTTGCGTTGGTTTTCCTCGAAGAGGAGAGGGTGATGCAGCAAAGTGTAGCGTAAGTATTTCCCTTAGTTTTGAGAACCAAGGTATCAATCCAGTAGGAGGCTCCTCAAAAGTCCCACGCACCTACACAAACAAACTAAGAACTCGCAACCAACGCAATAAAGGGGTTGTCAATCCCTTCACGGCCTCTTGCGAAAGTGAGATCTAATAAAGAGATAATAATATATTTTTGGTATTTTATAAGATAGATGCAAAAAGTAAATATGCAAATAAAGATAGATTGAAAGCAAATATGATAAGAGATAGACCCGGGGGCCATAGGTTTCACTAGTGGCTTCTCTCAAGATAGCATAAGTATTACGGTGGGTGAACAAATTACTGTCAAGCAATTGATAGAAAAGCGCATAGTTATGAGATTATCTAGGCATGATCATGTATATAGGCATCACGTCCATAACAAGTAGACCGACTCCTGCCTGCATCTACTACTATTACTCCACACATCGACCGACTCCTGCCTGCATCTACTACTATTACTCCACACATCGACCGACTCCTTCCTGCATCTAGAGTATTAAGTTCATAAGAACAGAGTAACGCCTTAAGCAAGATGACATGATGTAGAGGGATAAACACATGCAATATGATATAAGCCCCATCTTGTTATCCTCGATGGAAACAATACAATACGTGTCTTGCAACCCTTTCTGTCACTGGGTAAGAACACCGCAAGATTGAACCCAAAGCTAAACAATTCTCCCATGGGAAGAAAGATCAATCTAGTAGGCCAAACCAAACAGATAATTCAAAGAGACTTGCAAAGATAACTCAATCATACATAAAAGAATTCAGAGAAGATACCAATATTATTCATAGATAAACTTGATCATAAACCCACAATTCATCAGATCTCGACAAACACACCACAAAAAGAGATTACATCGAATAGATCTCCACAAGAGAGGGGGAGAACATTGTATTGAGATCCAAAAACAGAGAAGAAGCCATCTAGCTAATAACTATGGACCCGTAGGTCTGTGGTAAACTACTCACAACTCATCGGAGGGGCAAGGATGTTGATGTAGAAGCCCTCCGTGGTTGATTCCCCCTCCGGTAGAGTGTCGGCGAAGGCTCCAAGATAGGATCTCGCGGATACAAAAGGTTATGCAGGTGGAAATTGTGTTTCGTGGTGCTCCTGGCTGTTTTCGGGGTACGTAGGTATATATAGGAGGAAGAAGTACGTCGGTGGCCGCCCGAGGGGCCCACGAGACAGGGGGCGCGCCCTAGAGGGGGGGGGCTCCTATCTTGTGGGAGCCTCGGCTGCTTCTTGACTTGCACTCCAAGCTCTCCGAATCAGATTTGTTCCAAAAATAACGCTCCCGAAGCTTTCATTCCGTTTGGACTCCGTTTGATATTCCTTTTCTTCGAAATACTGAAATAGGCAAAAAAACAGCAATATGGGTTGGGCCTCCGGTTAGTAGGTTAGTCCCAAAAATGATATAAATATGTAAAATAAAGCCCATAAACATCCAAAAGGGGTAATATAATAGCATGGAACAATCAAAAAATATATATATGTTGGAGACGTATCAAGCATCCCCAAGCTTAATTCCTGCTCGTCCTCGAGTAGGTAAATGATAAAAAAGAGAATTTTTGATGTGGAATGCTACCTAGCATAATTCATAATGTAATTTTCTTCATTGTGGCATGAATGTTCAGATCCAAATGAATACAAAATAAAAGTTCATATTAACATAAAAATAGTAATACTTCAAGCATACTAATCAAAGTAATCATGTCTTCTCAAAATAACATGGCTAAAGAAAGTTATCCCTACAAAATCATATAGTCTGGCTATTGCTCTATCTTCATCACACAAAGTATTTAACCATGCACAACCCCGATGACAAGCCAAGCAATTGTTTCATACTTTAATAATCTCAAACTCTTTCAACTTTCACGCAATACATGAGCGTGAGCCATGGACATAGCACTATATGTGGAATAGAATGGTGGTTGTGGAGAAGACAAAAAGGAGAAGATAGTCTCACATCAACTAGGCGTATCAACGGGCTATGGAGATGCCCATTAATATATATCAATGCAAGTGAGTAGGGATTGCCATGCAACGGATGCACTAGAGCTATAAATATATGAAAGCTCAACAAAAGAAACTAAGTGGGTGTGCATCCAACTCGCTTGCTCACGAAGACCTAAGGCACTTTGAGGAAGGCCATCATTGGAATATACAAGCCAAGTTCTATAATGAAAAATTTCCACTAATATATGAAAGTGACAACATATGAGACTCTCTATCATGAAGATCATGGTGCTATTTTGAAGCACAAGTGTGGAAAAAGAGATAGTAGCATTGTCTTTTCTCTCTTTTTCTCTCATTATATTCTTTTTCTTTTTCTTTTTCTCTTTTTTTTCTTTGGCCTTCTTTTTTTTCTTTTTGGCCTTTCTCTTTTTTTCCTTTTTTTTTCTTTTTGTTAGTCCGAAGTCTCATCCCGACTTGTGGGGGAATCATAGCCTTCATCATTCTTTCCTCACGAGGACAATGCTCTAATAATGAAGATCATCACACTTTTATGGATTTACAACTCAAAGCTAGAACAAGATATGACTCTATATGAATGCCTCCGGCGGTGTACCGGCATATGCAATGAATCAAGAGCGACATGTATGAAAATTATGAAGGTGGCCTTGCCACAAATTCGATGTCAACTACATGATCATGCAAGGAGCAATGTGACAAAAGTAATGTGTGTCATATGAACGGAACGTTGGAAAGTTGCATGGCAATATATCTCGGAATAGCTATGGAAATGCCATAATAGGT
Organism: Triticum aestivum; assembly: GCF_018294505.1. NCBI lineage: Eukaryota > Viridiplantae > Streptophyta > Magnoliopsida > Poales > Poaceae > Triticum > Triticum aestivum. Next base: position 724,612,519 of record NC_057801.1, read on the forward strand.
AGGTATGGTGGATGTTTTGAGGAAGGAATATGGTAGGTGTACGGTACTGGCGAAAATTGCGCGGCACAAGAGAGGCTAGCAATGGTGGAAGGGTGAAAGGGTGTGTATAATCCATGGACTCAACATTAATCAAAAGAACTCATATACTTATTGCGAAAATTTAGAAGTCGTCAAAAACCAAAGCACTACGCGCATGCTCCTAGGGAGATAGATTGGTAGGAAAAGACCATCGCTCGTCCCCGACCGCCACTCATAAGGAAGACAATCAATAAATAAAATTGTGCTCCAACTTCATCACAAAGCGGTTCACCATACGTGCATGCTACGGGAATCATAAACTTCAACACAAGCATTCTTTAAATTCATAATCACCCAACTAGCATGACTTTAATATCACTACCTCCATATCTCAAAACAATTATCAAGTATCAAATTGATCATAGCATCCAATTCACTTCCTATGATAGTTTTTATTATACCCAACTTGGATGCTCATCATTCTAGGACCAACTTTATGATAATAGCAAACACCATGCTGTTCTAAAAGACTCTCAAAATAATATAAGTGAAGCATGAGAGACTAGCAATTTCTTCAAAATTAAGACACCACCGTGCTCTAAAAGATATAAGTGAAGCACTAGAGCAAAAACTATCAAGCTCAAAAGATATAAGTGAAGCACATAGTGTATTCTAGCAAATTCTAATCAAATAGGCTTCTCCCAAAAGGTGTGTACAGCAAGGATGATTGTGGTAAACTAACAAGCAAAGACTAATATAATACACGACGCTCCAAGCAAAACACATATCATGTGGCGAATAAAAATATAGCTCCAAGTAAAGTTACCAATGAACGAAGATGAAAGAGGGGATGCCTTCCCGGGGCATCCCCAAGCTTAGGCTTTTGGCTATTATTGGATATCTTGGGGTGCCATGGGCATCCCCAAGCTTAGGCTCTTGCCACCCTTTATTCCATAGTCCATAAAAGCTTTACCCAAAACTTGAAAACTTCACAACACAAAACTCAACAGGAAATCTTATAAGCTCCGTTAGTGAAAGAAAACAAAACCACCACATAAGGTACTGCAATGAACTCATTCTTTATTTATTTTGGTGTTAAACCTACTGTATTACAACTTCTTTATGGTTCATAGACTGAATTACTAGCCATAGATGCATTGAAATAAGCAAACAACACACGAAAAACATAATCTGTCAAAAACAGAACAGTCTGTAGCAATCTGTAACTAACGCAAACTTCTGGAACTCTAAAACTCCTACCAAAATAGGAAGTCCTGTACAATTTGTATATTGAACAGAAGAAAAAATAATCAACGCAAAATCACGTTCCTGTGATTTAACAAAATTATATTCGTGCGTACAAAGTTTCTGTTTTTCAGCAGAATCAAATCAACTATCATCGTAGGTTATCCTATAGGTTCTACTTGGCACAAACACTAATTAAAAGATAAAAACACATCTAAATAGAGAGTAGATGCAAGATTTATTTCTAAACAGGAGCAAAAACAAAAAACATAAAGAAAAATTGGGTTGCCTCCCAACTAGCGCTATCGTTTAACGCCCCTAGCTAGGCAAAGATAGATTTAACGAGTGCCATCTTTGGCACTAGATTCATAAGTAGCACGCATGATAGATTCATAAGGTAATTTGACTTTCTTTCTTGGAAAGTGTTACATGCCTTTCTTTAAGGGAAATTGGAATCTAATATTCCCTTCCTTCATATCAATAATCGCACCAATCGTTTTAAGGAAAGGTCTACCAAGAATAATAGGGCAAGAAAGATTGCAATCTATACCAAGAACGATAAAATCTATGGGCACCAAATTTCTATTTGCAACAATAAGAACATCATTGATCCTTCCCATAGGCTTTTTAATGGTGGAATCCGCAAGGTGCAAATTTAAAGAGCAATCATCAAGATCATGGAAACCTAGAATATCACATAAAGTTTTCGGAATCGCGGAAACACTAGCACACAAATCACACAAAGCAAAACACTCATAATCTTTAATTCTAATCTTTATAGTAGGTTCCCACTCATCATTAAGTTTTCTAGGTATAGAAACTTCCAAATTAAGTTTTTCATCATAAGATTGCAACAAGGCATCAACGATATGTTTGGTAAAAGCTTTATTTTGACTATAAGCATGAGGAGAATTAACAACGGATTGCAACAAGGAAATACAACCTTTTAAAGAGCAATTATCATAATCAAATTCCTTGAAATCCAAGATAGTAGGTTTAATATTATTAGAAGTTGAGGATTCTCCAATCTCACTTTTACCAAATTTAGCATCAAGATCTAAAGACTCCGAATTTTTGGGACGCCTTCTAGGCAAAGTTGATTCATCATCAGTCCCATAATCATCAAAATTCATATTGCAAAACATAGATCTAATAGGAGACGCATCAATAACTTTAAGATCCTCATCATTATTTTCACGAAAACTAGAAGAACACGCTTTTATAAAGCTTTCTTTTTTAGCACGCAATCTAGCGGTTCTTTCCTTGCACTCGTCAATGGAAATTCTCATTACTTTGAGAGACTCATTGATATCATGCTTAGGAGGGGAAGATCTAATTTTAAGAGAATCAACGTCAAGCGAAAGTCTATCAATGTTCCTAGCCAAATCATCAACTTTGAGCAATTTTTCTTCAAGCAAAGCATTAAAATTCTTTTGAGAAATCATAAATTCTTTCACACTATTCTCAAAATCAGAGGGCATCTTATTAAAATTACCATAAGAATTATTGTAGCAATTTCCATAATTATTAGAGGAATTACTAGGGAACAGTCTAGCATTAAAATTTTCTCTATAAGCATTGTTTCCAAAACTATTCCTACCAACAAAATTCACATCCATAGATTCATTATTATTCTCAATCAAGGAAGACAAAGGCATATCATTGGGATCAAGAGGAGTATTTTTAGTAGCAAACATCTTCATAAGGTCATCCATCTTTCCACTCAAAACATTGATTTCTTCTATAGCATGCACTTTTTTACTAGAAGATCTTTCGGTGTGCCATTGAGAATAATTAGCCATAATATTATCAAGCAGTTTTGTAGCATCTCCTAACGTAATTTCCATAAACGTGCCTCCCGCGGCCTAATCTAAGAGATTTCTAGAAGCAAAGTTCAAACCAACATAAAATTTTTGTATGATCATCCATAAATTCAAACCATGAGTGGGGCAATTGCGAAGCATCAATTTCATTCTTTCCCAAGATTGGGCAACATGCTCATGGTCAAGTTGTTTAAAATTCATAATATCGTTCCTAAGAGTGATGATCTTAGCGGGAGGAAAATACTTAGAGATAAAAGCATCTTTGCACTTGTTTCAGGAATCAATACTATTTTTGGGCAAAGACGAAAACCAAACTTTAGCACGATCTCTAAGTGAAAACGGAAATAACTTCAATTTGACAATATTGTTATCCGTATCTTTCTTCTTTTGCATATCACACAAATCAACAAAGTTGTTTAGATGAGTAGCGGCATCTTCACTAGGAAGGCCGGCAAATTGATCTTTCATCACAAGATTCAGCAAAGCAGCATTGATTTCACAAGACTCAACATCATTAAGAGGAGAAATCGGAGTACTAAGGAAATCATTATTATTGGTATTCGAGAAGTCACACAACTTGGTATTATCTTGTGCCATGGCAACAAGTAATCCAACACACAAGCAAACAGAAAAATGGCAAGCGAAAAAGAGAGGAGAAGATTGGGAAAGAGAGGGCGAATAAAACAGCAAGGGTGAAGTGGGGGAGAGGAAAACGAGAGGCAAATAATGTAAATGCGAGGGAGATGGGTTTGTGATGGGTACTTGGTATGTCTTGACTTGAGCGAAGACCTCCCAGGCAACGGCGCCAGAAATCCTTCTTGCTACATCTTGAGCTTGCGTTGGTTTTCCTCGAAGAGGAGAGGGTGATGCAGCAAAGTGTAGCATAAGTATTTCCCTCAGTTTTGAGAACCAAGGTATCAGTCCAGTAGGAGGCTCCTCAAAAGTCCCACGCACCTACACAAACAAATTGAGAACTCGCAACCAATGCAATAAAGGGGTTGTCAATCCCTTCATGGCCTCTTGCGAAAGTGATATCTAATAAAGAGATAATAGTATATTTTTGGTATTTTATAAGATAGATGCAAAAAGTAAAGATGCAAATAAAGATAGATTGAAAGCAAATATGATAAGAGATAGACCCAGGGGCCATAGGTTTCACTAGTGGCTTCTCTCAAGATAGCATAAGTATTACAGTGGGTGAACAAATTACTGTCGAGCAATTGATAGAAAAGCGCATAGTTATGAGATTATCTAGGCATGATCATGTATATAGGCATCACGTCCATAACAAGTAGACCGACTCCTGCCTGCATCTACTAGTATTACTCCACACATCGACGGACTCCTGCTTGCATCTAGAGTATTAAGTTCATAAGAACAGAGTAACGCCTTAAGCAAGATGACATGATGTAGAGGGATAAACACATGCAATATGATATAAAACCCATCTTGTTATCCTCGATGGCAACAATACAATACGTGTCCTGCAACCCTTTCTGTCACTGGGTAAGAACACCGCAAGATTGAACCCAAAGCTAAACAATTCTCCCATGGGAAGAAAGATCAATCTAGTAGGCCAAACCAAACTGATAATTCGAAGAGACTTGCAAAGATAACTCAATCATACATAAAAGAATTCAGAGAAGATTCCAATATTATTCATAGATAAACTTAATCATAAACCCACAATTCATCGGATCTCCACAAACACACCGCAAAAAGAGATTACATCGAATAGATCTCCACAAGAGAGGGGGAGAACATTGTATTGAGATCCAGAAAGAGAGAAGAAGCCATCTAGCTAATAAGTATGGACCCGTAGGTCTGTGGTAAACTACTCACAACTCATCGGAGGGGCAAGGATGTTGATGTATAAGCCCTCCATGGTCGATTCCCCCTCCGGCAGAGTGCCGGCAAAGGCTCCAAGATGGGATCTCGCGGATATAGAAGGTTACGGTGGTGGAAATTGTGTTTCGTGGTGCCCCTGGCTGTTTTCAGGGTACGTAGGTATATATAGGAGGAAGAAGTACGTCGGTGGCCGCCCGAGGGGCCCACAAGACAGGGGGGCACGCCCTATAGGGGGGGCGCCCTCCTATCTCGTGGGAGCCTCGGCTGCTTCTTGACTTGCACTCCAAGCTCTCCGGATCAGATTTGTTCCAAAAATAACGCTCCTGGAGGTTTCATTCCATTTGGACTCCGTTTGATATTCCTTTTCTACGAAATAGTGAAATAGGAAAAAAAACAGCAATATGGGTTGGGCCTCCGGTTAGTAGGTTAGTCCCAAAAATGATATAAATATGTAAAATAAAGCCCATAAACATCCAAAAGGGGTAATATAATAGCATGGAACAATAAAAAATTATAGATACCTTGGAGACGTATCAGAGAGCTGGTTAGATGTTTGAGAGGTTCCAAATCTTTAGCAATTTTTTCCGCATCATGCAATGAATCGGTTTTTATCTGATTAGGCGTGTATAGTGCCCCAAGTTCGGTCTTCCAAACACGAGGGGCTACGCCCAAGTTTTTTTCCGTCAAACTCCTATGGCTAAGTGAGAATGATAAAGCCGAATAGTCTGATTGCCTAGTTCGTTGCGCTAAACACCTCCTTAAAGGACCAAAAACTTGGATAAAGAGTGTTTAGATTTATCCCGAACACCCCCGTACTACCTACATGGAGGCAGAAGCCGACGACTGGCAATTCTCAGATTTAATTAAACGGCCGCACGGGTGGTGAAGTTTTAAATAACAAACATTATATTACGTAACGGATCTGTTTCATATTACAGGACAGGATAAACATGAGTGTATTCATGGGAATATGATGTCCTTAGCACATTGCTCCGCCACAAGACGGGATCCCTCCATGACACTGTCATAGTATATCTCGGGCTTACGGTGCTCCTTGCCCTCGGGCGGTCCTTCGGTCATCAGCTTCGTGGCGCCCATCTTCGCCCAATGCATCTTGGCGCGGGCGAAGGCCATCTGTGCACCTTCAATACAGACCGATCGCTTGATGGCGTCAAGCCGAGGGCAGCCACGGACCAGCCGCTTCACGAGTCTGAAGTAGCTGCTAGGAATAGCTTCGGCAGGCCATAGCCGTATTATCAAATCCTTCATGGCTTGTTCGGCTGCCCTATGCAGATCGAACAGTTGCTTTAGCTGGTCGCTAAAGGGCACCGGGTGTTCTGGAGCAAGGTATTGCGACCAGAACATCTTCTCCGTAGGGCTCCCCTCTTCGGCTCGGTAGAATTCTGCGGCGTCGGACACACTGTGTGGCAGATCCGCAAACACCCCTGGAGAACTCCGAATTCAGGTCAGTAAAAGGAACCTTTTCTTCACATATTTGCTCTGCATAATAAAGGCCTTACCCGCCGTGATTTTTCTGGCTTCCTGGATTTCCTGGAGGGTGCCTTGGGCTTCAACCCGGGCATCGTGTGTGGATTGACGAGCCTTGGTGACTTCAGATTCTTTATTCGTAATATTCTGCTCCAAGGACTCGCACTTCTTCACGGCTTCCTGGAGCTCTTGTTGGACCTCATTGACCCTGGCCTCGTGCTTTTCACAAGCGGCCTGCTCCTTGGCCGCCTTCTTCTCGGCCTCGGCTGGCGCCTTCTTAAGAGCCTCGACCTCAGTCACCGCTCCTAATAATTATCATGACATTTTTTAGACAAACTAAATTATTCATTCAGATTGCACGCAAACAAGGTTATCGTATACCTTGGTTATCCTCCAGTTGTTTCTTCACATGGTTGAGCTCTTCCTCGGCCCACTCTGGACTCTACTTTAGTCTGGAGACCTCAGCAGCATGGGAGGTTGCAGCCAATAGCAACACCTACTTATTCACATAGACATTTCATAGTTAGACTTCTGCAGAACTTATTTGATCCTCTGTCCAGTTTTTCTTTTCGAACACCAAACAGTGTATCAGGGGCTACTATCTATATTGTGACATTCTTTGTATGTTTAAATTCATTTGCTTACCTCAAAGCCTGTTAGAAGGCTTGTGCAGGCTTCGGTGAGCCCGCTTTTCGCGGATTAAATCTTCTCAATCACCGCACCCATAAGGGTACGGTGCTCTTCAACAATGGAAGCGCCTTGCAGCGCCTCCAGCAAAGTATCCGGTGCCTCTGGGTGGACAGAGGTCACCGGCAGAATAGGCGCATCCCCTTCTTTTGAAGAAGGTTGCTTGCCTGATTCCGGAGCCGTATTGGTCTCCGAAATTGTGTTCGGCTGGGGACCGGATTTAGTACGGCCCCCGCCATCAGTTTCCATGGGGGTCTGCTCCCCCATGTGTCCGGCTGCCAAGGTTTGATCATCTGGCGCCGCCCGGGCGGTCTCCTGAGCCCCTCCCTGGCCGAGGTTCCTTTGGGATGACACCTCGGTGTTATCCATGGCCTTGGGAGAGGAGGCCGCCGAGAGAGTCCCGCTGTCCATCGTTCCGGGTCCAGTGAGTCCTTCGATGAGGATCGCTCGACGTTGGATCTGGCCGGGCTGCAAAATGTGTGACTCAACATATTAATACTATGCAATAGTGAGGCTGGATATATGAATGTGTCCAGGTTTCTTAGCACTCACGATTTGGCCAGGGGCTTGACCCTGGGTTCCCACTCCGAGCTGCTATTAGTGGCCGCGGTGGATTCATCTGGAAGGGAAGCTTTCCCCTTCTTAGATGTTTCGGCCTCCAAATGCGTGGAGGTCGTCCTCTTCTTTCTCCCCCTCGCGGGGGGGGAGTGGCTTTCTTCTTCTTCCTCCTCCTCTTCCTCGTCTTCTTTGGCGGAGGAGTGGGCCTCGGCGTCTTCGGATGCCACGTACGAAGTGCCCTTGCGACGAAGACTGCCCCTGGTCTCCTTGGCCTCCTTCTTGGCCTTCTTCTTCGGTGCCTTATAAGGCGCTGGGACCAGCATCTTCGTCAAAAGTGGGCCTGCTTGTTCTTCGGGCAGCGGGGCCGGACAGTAAATCCGCTCCACCTTCTTCGTCCAGTCCTGGGAAAATCATTAGGGAGATATTAGGCGTTTCCCTCAAGTATGCGAGTAAAGGGTACACCTTGAAAACATGTAAAGACTTACCAAACTTGCAGGACGGTCCAATTTATGGCCGCTATCCTTGGCCGAGTCCGGCCATGACTTGCCGGGATTGAATAGCACCTTCCAGATGTCCTCGTGCGTTGTGTTGAAGAACTCCAGCAGGGTTTGGTGCTTGGCCGGATCGAGCTCCCATAGATTGCAAGTCCGGCGTTGGCACGGAAGGATCCGGCGAACTAACATCACCTGGACCACATCGACAAGTTTGATATTCTTGTCTCCCATGCTCTTGATAAGCGCCTGGAGCATCGTCAGCTTGTCTGACAAAGACCAGTCCAGGCCCTTCTCGGGCCAGGACGTGAGCCACATTGGTGCTCCGGATCGAAATTCAGGAGTCGCGACCCATTTGGTGCCGCGTGGCTCAGTGCCGTAGAACCACTGTTGTTGCCACCCTTTGACGGACTCGTTGAATGTACCTGATGGCCATTTGATGTTGGGCATCTTACTCACCATGGCGCCTCCGCACTCGGCGTGCTCGCCACCCACCACCTTCGGCTTCACATTGAAGATCTTTAGCCATAGTCCGAAGTGTGGAGAGATGCGGAGGAAGGCCTCGCACACGACGATGAATGTCGAGATGTTGAGAAAGGAATTTGGGGACAGATCATGGAAATATATCCCGTAGTAGTACATGAGACCGCGAATGAATGGGTGGAGAGGAAATCCCAACCCATGAACAAAATGGGGGAGGAATAAAACCCTCTCATGGGGTTCCGTAGTGGGGACGATCTGTCCCTCGGCTGGGAGACGATGTGCGATCTCCTTGGCCAGATACCCAGCCTCCCGGAGTTTCTTGATATCCTTCTCCTTGATGGAGGAGGCCATCCACTTGCCCTGCGCTCTAGATCCGGACATGGCTGGAGTGCTTTTTGAGGCGGAAGAGATGAGAGCTTGGGCGCTGGAGCGCGAGGATGGGGAAGCAGAGAGAAGGCGTGGGTGAAAGAGTTGGATCCTTATCCCTTTATAAAGGCAGTAAAAGTCATGCGCTTCCCCACTCGCCTTAGAATTTGCTTACTCCCCAAGCGTCATGCAGGTGACACGGTTGGGTTACCCATACCCGTATTGATGAGAATCCCGTGATAAGGGGACACGATCTCTGCTTTGACAAGACATGCCAATGAAACCGCACCTTGAAATACGGAGGGGCAGGCTAAAAACGATTCGAATAATGACCGGGCCGTGGCGTGATTTCACGTTGTGAAAAAGTTGTCAGCAGATTGGACTCGTGGAATATTGTACTCTCTACGGTGGTATATGGAATTTGTTTTGCAAAGCCGGGCACGATTCTTGTGTTCAAGATCTACTTTGAAGTATTCGGAGAAGGAACCCACCTTGCAATGCCGAAGACAATCTGCGCGCCGGACTCATCATCATTGAATCCTGGTTCAGGGGCTACTGAGGGAGTCCTGGATTAAGGAGTCCTCGGACAGCCGGACTATATACATGGGCCGGACTGTTGGGCTATGAAGATACAAGATAGAAGACTTCGTCCCATGTCCGGATGGGACTCTCCTTTGCGTGGAAGGCAAGCTTGGCGATTCGGATATATAGATTTCGTTCTCTATAACCGACCTTGTGTAACCCTAGCCTCCTCCGGTGTCTATATAAACCGGAGGGTTTAGTCCATAGGCCAAGAACAACAATCATAATCATAGGCTAGCTTCTAGGGTTTAGCCATTACGATCCCGTGGTAGATCAACTCTTGTAATACCATATTCATCAAGATCAATCAAGAAGGAAGTAGGGTATTACCTCCATAGAGAGGGCCCGAACCTGGGTAAACATTGTGTCCCCCGCCTCCTGTTATCATTAGCCTTAGACGCACAGTTCGGGACCCCCTACCCGAGGTCTGCCGGTTTTGACACCGACATCCTCTCGTTGCTATGCATCTCCTAGATAGATCTTGCTTGAGCGTAGGAATTTTTTTGAAATTGCATGCTATGTTTTCCAACAGCTAGTGGTTGTTGCATCTTCTCCAGTGGTGCGGTCGTCAGATCCGGATTTGGCGCGAGTGGTGATCCGACCGCTGGCCTGACCTTCTACGGTATGGTTGTGTGTGCCTTGGGCAGGTTGGATTCGCTTCGATCCGGCCTGCGGTGGTTTGAATCTGACCATGTGCAGTGGCGGGGTGGCCATGGTCCTTTGTGGTGGTGCAGATCAGCTAACTACCTCACTCAACCGGTCTTCGAGAGTGTGTCAGATCAACTTTGGGCGAAAGCCTTGCTCCATCTAGAGCCGCCGTCGGCGACGCCCGTGGGCGCCGTTGTATTTGTTGTCTGCACCCTCCATGTGGAGACCCCAGGGGAAACCCCTAGTCCAGGTCCTCTTGTATAGATGATGGCAGCTCAACCAGCGTCATGGCCCTTCTTGAAGGCGTCATCTTTGGGGTCAATATGGTTGTTGTGTGGGTGTTGCTTGTTGAAGGAATGTTGGTGGTGTCCCCTGGTTTTGGCCATGTTGTTGTACATGTTCAACTACCTCCCTTGGTGGCCATTGTGGTGCGGTGAACCTAGTGCCCTTGGTGTCGTTCGGGTTCATCTTTGCTCTCCAATGACGCAAGATGCCTCCCCAACTTGCTAATCGTTCCGGATTCTCGTGATGGAGCTCCCAATCAAGGTTCGTGTTATCACTCGTTGGTTGTGGTTGCTCCTGAGTTGTGTCGTGAGGTTTGATTTGCACGCCGGTGCGGTGCGCTAGGTTGCTTGCTTAGTCCCTCCACGACACCCCACATATACTTGTGTCTCCCGTGGTGTTAGTCCTTCGGTCTGCTAGCTAGGCCAGGCCTTGTCTTAGGCGTCCTTTTTCCTCATCTTTTGTAACTGTGTTGCTTGTACGGTTTTTGGCCCGGTTTCCCTCATAAACGGGGTCAATTTGTTTAGGTTTTTGATCCGGTTTCCCTTATAAACTAGATCAGCCAAAGCTTAAGGGGTGACTCTTGGATTTGGCAGTTTTTTGAGCAATATATTCAGGTGGGGATCCCCCCCCCCCCCGGTCCGTTCAAAAAAAAAAGATGTGTATGCATGCTCAAAACAACAGAACAAGTGCACCGGCCATGTATATGCAGGCTGCCTATGTACGTGCATGCATGGTACATGGTGGTCTATATTTTTAGTGAATCACTTGCATCTATATGCTGCTACATCAATGACACGAGGGATTTAGCCATTTAAGGATATCTATAGGTCGAGCTGATGCGGCCAGCTTGCCAGATGACTGGAGCCTGAGGACGTGGTGCCTCTGCCGCTGCCACTGACGAAGCTTGCGTCAGATTTGATAGTGGAAGAGGAGGTCAAGGATGGGTGCATATGCATCGGAAAATAAACCAAACCCTAGCAATGGCTACCAATATGAGTATATGAAACCAAACCCTAGCAATCTTTATCTTTACCTAATAATAAAGATAATTGGGTTTCTTGATAATAAAAAAAATTGGGTTTCTTCCGTACGTCATAAAAAATACCGTCGAAGTTGGCAAAAATTATCCATCAATGCCACCCATAAGTGGCAAAAAAGGTTCACGCATCGCACTGTTGGTTCCCGCTTATATAGGTCGAGATCCCTTAATATAACATGAAGATGCGCTGAGCGCAGGCCTGCCCACCTTTTATCTCTCCTTTTTTCTCTCGCGCGCCTACTCCCCCCGCACACGGTAATGGGCCGGCCCGTTTGCAGGTTGCAACGCCTCCGTTTTCTATTTCATTTTCTGCCTTTCACGTTGTCATTTCTGTTTTAGTTTTTTCTTCTTTAAATTTTTTCGTGATTTTCAGAAAAACAATATTTCAAAAAAAGTCTTAAAAAATTATAAACTGTTTGTGAATTAAAAAAACATTCGGAAAATCATAAAATGATCATGATTTCAAAAAAATGTTCACGTATTATAAAAACTATCACGATTTCAAATAAATTTTCAGGAAATAAAAAATGTTCATGATTTTCTAAAAATATCCAGTATTCAAAACATACTAGGGAATTTAAAAAACGTCCATTAAAGTTTGGAATATGTTCACAAAAATTAAAACAGATACATAAATAATGAAGATAACGAACCGTCGCAGGAGATCTGTAGGGGTCGCTTCATGATTGTATTCAGTTCCTCGATTTGGATAAAAAAAGTTTTCCATGTCTTGTACAATGCTGATCCCTCAAAAATTGACACTACTGTCTATGGGTTAATTTTTGTAAGCAATATAAAAATGACTAAATTTCTATTTTGCCTTCATACCCAGCTATATTTTTTTGGTACCACATTACTGATTATTATAAACACCACTACGCTAGGTCAATGCGAGGCACTCACTCATCAGTCTAGCTCATGCAGTGTCCATCAATGCAGTTTGATCATCGACATTTTTTTCGTTATGATGCGTTAGAAAATCAAGTCGTGATGAGACCATCACATTTTTTGTTTTTTAAATGATTTTTTAAAAGTCTCTTATCTCGTCATGACATAACCCAGACATACTTTATGAAATTACATTCTAAAAGTCCTTATCTCATCCTAGCATTTGGTTCAGAATTTTTTATATCTATCGCACGTGCATAATCTAATAGCTTTTTTCCTGTTGCAACGCACGGGCATATTTGCTAGTGGCTACCAATATGAGTATATGACTTCCTTGTGGACCTGATGACACGGACGAAGACCCGTGCTAGCCGCAGGGAGAAGCAAGGCCCAAATAAAGATCGAGCTTGCCGATCTATTACCTCCCTCGATAAGTTTTTTTTTTACCTCCCTCGATAAGTTGCTGCTTCTTTTCGTTGATTTTGTGTGTCTTCTTGATGGTTCCCGAGTCTAGCAACACGTGCAACGCCTCCACAATCCACACGCATATTTCCGCCGTCGGGGTGCGCCCTCTTGCCGTTACTCCGCCCCTCCATGCCCACACGATCAGTGCCTCCCCATGGACATAGCCTCGACAAGAATTTTTTTACTTTTTTTAGGGATAGCCTCGACAAGAATTTGAGCTGACATGAAAGAAACAGAACGACATCACCTCCAACCGTGGCGGAAGAAAAGGAAGGCTCGGTCGCTCTCTTTGTAGATGGGAAAAAAGAGGTAACACGTGGATCACGGGAACCTAATAATGGCATACATCGGTTATTTAACTCAACTTCAATGTGAAAGAGATATTATTAAAATCTAATGGCTGTTCTTTTATCGTGCATTAAACTGATAGCCAGGTGTTGATGATTACTGTGGAATTTTCTAGTAATTTTCTCTATTTTGACTCTTGTTTTCCTTTTAGTACTAAATACTCCCTCCGTTCCTTAATGTAAGGTGTATTAGTTTTTTAAAAAGTCAACCATTGTCTATGTTTGACCAACTTTATAGCAAAATCTATAAAGATTTACAATATTGAATATTTAAAATATAGAAATATATTTCATGGTGAATCTAGTGATAATGATTTGGTATTCTAGACATTGATATTTTTGTCTAAAAACTTGGTCAAAGTTAGAGAAGTTTGACTTTTTGCAAAAATAATACACCTTATATTTAGGAACGGAGGGAGTAATAGATTAGAAGATAAAAAACTGAATTCGTGTGATTTTCTTTAATTCATGAATATTTATTTGCATTAGTGAACATCTTTGCAATTCTAACTTTTTTTGGAATCCCAAACTTTTTGAAAGATGCAAAAAAATCATGAGTTCTAAAATTCATTATCAAATTCAGAAAACAAATCATTCATTTAAAAAAACATCAAATACAAACAACTGTCATCGAAATTGAAAAAAATGTTCATCCAAAATAAAATATGTTCAAGTTCATTTATGAATTTATGAATATTTTGTGAATTCGTGAAAAAAAAATTGTGGACATGTTTTTGCATTAATTTATATTTTTTAATTCTAAATTTTTTTGAAATCTCGAACTTTTTAAAATTAAAAAACTAAAACAGAAAGCAAAACAAAAAATAAAAAAAGGAGAAAATAGGGAAGCCCCGCTCCGCACATGGGCCGACACAAGTCGCGCGTGGGGAGCGAGCGGGTGCGCGCTGCGCCCATTTGTGGGAGCAACTGGTTAACGAGCGCTCCTTCCGGAGCCTCCCAACGATCACTTGGGGGTGGGCTCATAGCGCGCCACTTGACGCGCTCTCACCCGCCGTCATGTGTCGTGCCCTGGGCCCTCCATATTTTTTTTATTTTTCCACACGCGCTTTCGTCTTTTTAGACTTTTTTTTTCTACTTTTTGGATTTTCTCTGGTCTTTCTTAGTTTTTGGACAAAATAAATTTAGAAAGAAAAAATTTGCATGGAAAAACATGCTTTCTTTTCTTTTTTTGCTTCCGTGATAGGAATGCTTTGATTTTGTGAGAGGCATGGCCATGCCTCTCGAAAACCGGAAAACATGCAGGTTTTTTTTCCTTCCGTGAGAGACATAGTTTCGCTTCCGCGACAGGCACGATTTTGCTTTCGCGAGAGACATGGCTCTCTCGAAAACGAAGAAAAAAAGCAATTTCATTTTTTTCCTTTCGTGAGAGGCACGGTTTTGCTTTCGCGAGACATGCGTCCGTACCTCTCAGAAACGAAAAAACTTGTTTTATCTTTTTTTTCCTTCCATAGAGGCACGATTTTACTTCCGCGAGAGGCACAGTCGTGCTTCTTGAAAATGAAAAAAAAAATGTGTTTTCTATTTACTTTTTTCCTTCTGCGAGAGGCACGGGCGTACCTCTCGGGATGACTTTCGAAAAGGGAAAAAGGTGCTCCCGATTCATTTTTTATCCGGTTTTTTTCTGGAAAAAAGTTTGTCAAAACCTATGAACATGGGATCTAGTTTTAAAGATCTCGACGCGACGAATCCAACTGTGAAAATGGTTCAAGATTTGAACGTACGGTTTAAGAGATAAAACATTTTGAATAATCGAATCTACATAAAAAGGGAAAATTTCCAGGTTGCGACAAGTGGCGCACATACAACACGCCACTTGTCGCAACCTAGGAAGGTGGAAGTGATCTTTAAAAGGAGTACTCAATTAGTGATTTCGCCCTTTTCCCAGCGCCCAGCGCACGGAAGGGGGTTGATAGGTGAATCCTAGGGAACCCTTATGCCTCGATTTAAGCGATACATGGGGAAGTCACGCGTCGGGGGTAGCCCTAGATGGGCTGGCCCAGCCGCATCGGAGGCTACGACCTGTTTTTTTGTTTTTCTTTCTAGTTTCTGTTCTTGTTTTTTCGCTTTATTTTTTTACTATTCTTTGTACTTTAAAATATATATTTGAAAGAGCACTTTCAAAAACACATTGGAAAAATGTCGAACAATTATTTGAAAAATGCTTAATAAATATTAAAATATTGAACGTGCATTCTAAAAATGTTGAACAAGTATTTGCAAATTTTGAGTAAGTATTAGAAATATTGAACAAGTATTCGCAAAATGTTGAGTAAGTATTAGAAAATATTGAACGAGTATTTGAAAAATGTTGAACGAGTATTTGAAAATATTGAACAAGTATTAAAAAATTATGAACGAGTATTTGAAAAATGTTGAACAAGTATTTGAAAAAATTTGAATAAGTATGAAAAATGTTGAACAAGTATTTGAAAATTGTTGAATAAGAGTTTGGACAATGTTGATCGTGTTCACACAGACTGTTGACCATTTATTAAGAAAATGTTTTTGACGTATAAGAAAATGTAGAGTGAAAACGAAAGAAACATACAAAAACAAAGAACAAAAAAATGGAGAAGAAAAAGGAAAACCACACAAAATAGAGAAAAACAGGGGAAAATAAAAACAGAAAAAAATAATAGAAAATCCATTGAAAACCCAAATATTTTCAGCTTAACCATGTTTGCGCCCAACAATATATGCAAGAATCCGATGGTAGCCTAGTGGCAAGAAGCGGTGCGCATCTTCCCGGAGATGAGTGTTCGATCACTGATGTTTCCTCCTTTTTATGTGCTATTTTTAAGTCTGCTTGAGCGGGAGGAGAAGAAAATGGGTCGGCCCGATAGCAAGCTTTCTGCAACGATAGCAAGCTATAGTTTGGCTTAAAGCGAGAAATATCTCTTGCGCGAATCCTATTTGGCGCTTCATGCGCGGGTGTATAGTTTTTTTTTTGTAAACCAGCGCCTGAAACAGTTCCCCCACCTGGACATTACCTCCCGAAATGGGCCGGCCCATTAACTCGTTTTTTTCGTTTTAAAATAGCAAAAATGCTGTGCCCACGGGGAGCTCCTAAGCCGCGCCTTTAGTGCCCGTAACGCATACTGGCGCCCACGCGCTGCCTACCTGGGCCTGGCCCAACAAGGCCGACGCGTCTGTGTAACCGCTCTCAGGATTCGATCGATGCACAGTGAAAATTAACGAGAAAACAGCAAAAAGGTGCGCCTCTCAGGATTCGAACTAGAGACCATGTCTTCCTGTACTAGTATCCCTAACCACTACAAAAAACTTAGCTTTAGTGAACTATTGAAGCGCCAATAGTATAAGAACGAGCGTCCGGTTCACCAAATTTGTAAAAAGTTCATTGAATTAGAAAAAAGTTCGTCGAAATCTAGAAAAAGTTCATCAAATTTGAAAAATGTTCATGGAATTAAAAAAATATATTTTTCATTTTTTGTTCGTGATTTCAAAATGTGTTCATAGTTTTAAATTTATTCACTTTTTCAAATTTTGTTCACAATTTTAAATTGTTCAGTGTACATAAAAAAATGTTCAATGGGTATTTAAATGATTTTTCAGCGCATATCACAAAATTGTTCAATGTGTAGTTAAAAATTGTTCACATTATATTACAAAAAATTTCAATGTATAAAATTTGTTCATCTTATATAAAACAAATGTATAAATATGTTTTAAATTATTTCAATGTATATCACAAAAATGTTCGCTGTGTAGTTAAAAATTGTTCATCATACTCCGAAAAAATGTTCAGTGTATATCTGAAAATCGCTCGTCGTAAATAAATCTTTGTTCATGTTCTCAATAATTGTTCAGGTTTGAAAAAATTATGGAATTTGAAATTTTTCATCGAATTTTTTAAAAAGTTCATCGATTTTATAAAAGTTCATTCAATTTTAAAAATTTCACGAATTTAAGAAATTAGCATGTTCAATAAAATAAAAAAATGAGAAAAGAAAAGAAAAAAGGAAACACAAATAAAAGAAAAAAACGCCCAGAAATCAGCCGGCAATGAAAGCTGGTTTGGTGGGCTCTCACGGCTTATGTAAGTAAAAGAACGAACAATAAGTAAATGGACACAATCAGTACAGTGGTCTGTTGGTTAGTGCGCTGCTGTTTGAATGGAGAGACCGCGTGTTCGAGCCCTTACATTCGAAATAAGATTTTTGCTGCAGTTTTTTAACAGAAAGAAAAAGAAAGAAACGGGCCGGCCCAGCGCGGCGCGGGGGTGTGCGCCCGTTTGCGGCAACAGAAGAAACGGGTGCTTAAGGCCCCCGTTAGGAAATGCCGTGCCCACGAGACTTGAACCACGGTCATTTGGAAATTGTACACATCGATCTAAGCAAAAATACAACATTAGAAAACACAATGGTCTTCTTTTCTTTTTGCTTTTTCTTTTCTTTGTTTCCTTTTTCTTTTCGTAAATGCACAAACGATTTTAAATTCTTGATTTTTCTAAAAAATCATGAACTATTTTTCACAAAATTGTTAAGCTTTTATCAAAACTCATGAATTGTTTTAAATTTTGGTGAACTTTTTCCAATTGTTGATGAACTTTTTTCAAGTTTATTGAATTTTTTCCCTAATTTGATCATTTTTTAGAAAAATTCCATGAACTTTATCATTTTTATGAACTTTTTCAATACAATGAACATTTTTTTCAAATTCATGAACTTTATTTAAATTCACAAAAAATCATGTTTTTTACTAAAGTAAATGGTTGATAATTCAACAGTTGCCTGGTCAACCAGATCATGCAGCAGTGAACCTGCCTAAAAAAATCAGCGACCAACAGCGACCGAGTGCGGAGCTAGCAAGCACGCATTGGGCCGGCCCAAGCCGCGGCTGCGTGAGCGCCCCTTCCGCCAATGCGCAGCGCTACGTAAGAGGTCCCGTGACCTCCTATGTGCCGCTTAGTGCGGCAAGGAGTCGAAGTTTCGCACAGGAGACGACTCACCTGGGCCGGCCCACTAGCTCTCCTCCGCAGAATGAAGAATCGCAAAAATATAAAGAGCGCTAACCAGGAATCGAACCCGTGAACTGTTGTAGATCGCCACTGCGACACACGAGCTACTCTGACAAATTTGCAGCGCCGGCGTTAAAGAACCGGAACGAGTCCATAGCCACTGTTATTGCATGCAATTACATATTAAAATTTCAAGCGTAAAAAGGAAAAACTTTTTGAAACACAAACATTATTTGGGAACTGAATAGAAACAAAAACCAAGTAGGAACAAAAAATTGAATACAATAATATTTTCTAAATTATGAACTACTTTTCGTAAACCAAAAACATCTTTTCCAAAACAAATATTAAACTTGAAAAGGTGATAATTTTTCTCACGACTAAACTATTTTCAAAAAACACGAGCATTTTTGAATTTGTGAACTAATTTCTAAAAGATGAACATTTTTGAAATTTGTGAACAAATTTTGAAAACTGTAGCTTTTTAGAATATGTGAACAAATTTGGAAAACAAGAACTTTTTCGAAATTCCAAATGTTTTAGAATTTGCGAACAAATATTAAACATGCAAACACATTTTGAATTATACAATAAATTTTGAAAAATGAACATTTTTGAATACATGAACAAACTTTGAAAAGTTGTTTTGAATTTGCAAACAAATTTGAAAAATGGGAATAATTTTTGAAATTCCAGAACTTTTTTTATTTTGTGGACAAAATTTGGAAAGAGGAACATTTTTTCTGAAATTCCCAAACATTTTTTATTTCTGAAAAAATTAAATATGTAAACATTTTCTGAATTTGTGAACAAATGTTTGAAAATGGGAACTTTTTTGAAAACAAATATTTTTTGGTTTGTAACAAAATTTAAAATGGTGAACATTTCTTGATTTATCGGGCATTTTCTGAAACGAAGAGAACATTTTTGGATTTACCAAACATTTTCTGAGATGAAGCGAACAAATTTTAAATTACTTTATAACAATTTATGAACAAAATGTGAAAAAAAAGCAAAATCAAATTGTAAAAATGAACAAAATTTGTAAGGGGCGAACATTTTTTGTAAAAAAGAAAAATTTTTGAGAAAAAGAAAAGGTGAACATTTTTCAGATCTGTGGACAATTTATGAGAAAGGGAACAAATACTCTAAATGCGAACATTTTTTACATATTTTAATTTGTGAACAAATTTTAAAAACAAGAACATTTGGAAATTTATGAACAAAATTTTAAAACGGGAACACTTTTTGAGTTTTCGAACATTTTCCATGAATCTCAAACAAAATCTTCAGAAAATCACAGTTTATTTAAGAATTACAAGCATTTTTTCAAATTAGCATACATCTTTCAAAAATGTGAACATAATTTGAAAATAGGAACAAAATTTTGAATTCTGAACAATAATTGAAATTTCCAAAAAAATTGAAAAAGGTAAAATAAACGTGAGAACGGGAAAAGGGAAACGAAAAGGGAATAGAAGAAAAAGGAAACAGTAGAAAAGAGACCTAAGGCTAAGGAGACATCGCTGAAAGGGGAGAGCCAGATGGACCAGCCCAGATGAGTGGGATGGCACAACCTCGTTTTTATTTCTTTTCTTTTTCTACGTTTTATGTTTTTGTACTTTTCTTTATTTTATAAAAAAATTATACTTTAAAATAGTCTGAAGATAAACATTACAAAAAACACTCAACAAAAAAGATTTAATAAATGTTGATCAAGCATTTGAAAAAATTTAAATGCCCATAGAGGAAATGTTTATCACGTCTACGAAAAATATATACAAAACAATGTGTATAAAACAATTTGATCATTTATTTTAAAAAATATTAATCAAGGCTTTCGAAAAAATGCCAAACAATTATTTGAAAAATGTGAATCAAGCATTGAAAATGTTAAATGTGTATAGAAAAAAATTTGAATCAAGCATTTAAAAAATGTTAAATATGTATATAATTTTTTTGACCTTGTATGAAAAAATATTGAAAATTATGAACATGTATATAATAATGTTTTTCATGCATTTGAAAATATGTTGAACAACTATTTGAAAAATGATAATAAAGCATTTGGAAAATGTTAAATGTGTGTAGAAAATGTTGCACATGTACTAAAAAATATTGATAAAATATGACCATGTATATAAAAATGTTATTTAAGAATTTGAAAAAAAATGTTGAACAAGTATTTATAAAATGTTAATCAAGCATTTGAATTTTTTTAATTTTGTGTCAAACAATGTTGACCATGTATTAGAAAAATAAAACATTATTATGATAATTTATATAAAAATGTTAATCAAGGATTTGAAAAAATGGTGAACACGTATTTGAATTTTTTTTGATGTGTTCAGAAAATGTTGATAGTGTATAAAAAAAATCATCTTATATTTAGATAATGTTAATCAAGCATGTAGAAAACAAATGTGCATAAAATATATTGACTATGCATTCGAAAAATCTTAATCTTTTATTTGAAAAATGTTACTCAAGGATTTGAAAAATATGAAAATACAATGTGTACAGAAGAAATGTTGACCATGTATTCAAAAAATTGGCAAACGTTATTTGAAAAATGTTAAACATGTATTAGAGATATACCTAAAGTGTCTATAGAAAAAAAATATAAAAACCCGAGAGAAAAAACTGATTGAACGACAAAAGAAACAAATAAATCCAAATAAAAAGGAAGACAAAAGAAAGGAAAACGAAGAAACCCAATAAAAACAAAACAAAAAATGAAATCCTGGAGAAACCAGTGCAAAAAGAATCGAATGGTGAAACTAATGAAAAAAAATGGAAACCGATAAAAAATGTGAAAGAAACAAAAAAACAAAAAACAAAGAAAAAAGAAAAAAACTATGAAAACTCAGAAAGAAACAAATAAAAATGATGAAAATCAAAGAAGAAAGAAAGAAAAAACCAGAAAATATAGAAAGAAACAGAAAAACACGTCAAAAAGTAAAAAAAAAAGTAAGAAAATACCGGGAACAAGCAGTGGAAACTAGCCTATTTTCCCTCAAAATATTCATGTCCTCAATCTTTCCACAAACATTTTAGGCCCAGTTCTTTTAGCCGATTCTCCGATAATCTTGAGAATAAAACCTTCACCCAGCTCCCAGAATCTTGGATGTATATTTTCTTGACAATCCTAATTGCTTACATCCAAACTAGGTAGGATTGTGAAAAAAATATGTGTTCAAGATTCTGGGAGAAGCTGGGGGAGGCCCGATTCTCAAGATTCTGAGAGAATCGATCAAAAGAACTGGGGTTTCGTGTCCTACTGGCTAGCAACGATACTCTATTAGGAGGCACCTGGATTCGATTCCTGGGTCTCCCTCTATTTGTATGTCCCGCACGAGATGTATTGGGCTGGCCCGTTATAGCACGCACTTAAGGCGTGAGCTTGCTCCCTCAAACGTAAATCGAGACATAGCTCTCGCGCGCGGAATAGGAGCTTTTATTTAGGCGTTGTTTGGATACGGTGTTTTATCAGAGCTGGTTTCCTGTAATCTGATCTAACCATGTAACAAACTAAAACCACATTTGGCTGGCCCAACAGAAACGTGGATAAGCAGAATTCGGTTTCCACAAAGCCAGGAAAGTGTGTCTACTGAAAAACGACTAATACTCGTTTATATAGAACCCCGGTTACATAAAACAGACTTTTTTCTCTCCGCGTCTTCCTCGACAAACTTGTTGGCGCCAACTCTGCCCTCCCGCCCAACTAGCACCCGCCCTTTTTTTTACCAAGCTTCTATATATACAAGGATGATGGCATAACAAACATCCACAAACAAGATCTGGGTACGAGCTTCTTCCATGGCTGGCCGCCAATAACGGTTGTGATCATCGATCTCCTGGCCATCGACGCTAGGCTGAGATCTCCAATCACACGTCGCTGACCCTGCTGGGACAACAAGAGCTGCCTTCCTCGACTTGTTTGCAGCAAGAAATCAATCTTCACGAGCCTACAGGTAAGATCCATATCAGAAAACGAGGAACATACTCAAACTTATAGCAAAATTGTTCAAGTCTTGAGGAAATAAGTGCAATTATGGAACTTAAATTGCAAAGTTCTGCCAACGTGTCTTTACTTGAGTGATGAATAGACGAACCTTTTATATGCACTAGTTGTAGTCATGTAATTTCAAAATCGGCAACTCTTTTATAGATGCAATACGGACAGGTTCTACTAGGTGTAGTTTCTGTGATCGGGACGAGACTATCAAGCATCTATTTTTTGACTGTCCGTTGGCACGAGGGTTGTGGCGCTCTGTGCAAATTGCCTTTAACATTACTCCTCCGACTTCGGTCAACACGTTATTCGGGGCATGGCTTGCTGGGATAGAGTCCGAAACAGCTAGACACATTCGTTTAGGAGTATGTTCGTTGTTATGGGCAATTTAGAATTGCAGAAATGATTTGGCTTTTAACAGAAAAACAACTATTCATTTTTTGCAGGTTGTGTTCCGGGCTACTGCACTGATTCGTATGTGGTCCTTACTCACTCCGACGGAGGCCAGGGAGCGTTTGGTTACTGGATCTGTCCGGTGGGAGATGGTAACGCGGGATATTTTCAACCGGTTTGGATGCGGTCATGTAATAGGATAGGCAATTAGTTTACCTATCTTTTATTTTGCCTGCCGGTTGTGGCTTTTTGGGCTTTTTGTTTTGGCTTTGAGGCTCTGTGTGAGCTAGCCTCTGCTTTTGTTTGCAGACTTTGAGACCTTGTTGAATCTTTTTTACTCTCTAATAAATGTGGCCGTATGCATCGTTCTGATGCAGAGGCCGGGGAGTCCCCCCTTTTCAAAAAAAATACCCTTGATACTGATTTTAGTATATCAGAATTACTTCCATCATCCCCCGCAAAAAAGAAAGTAAGAATTACTTCCATCATAATGGAAGACCACTGGCAGTAAATGTTGGGGAACGTAGCAGAAATTCAAAAATTTTCCTACGTATCACCAAGATCTATCTATAGAGAGACCAGCAACGAGTAGAAAGGAGAGTGCATCTACATACCCTTGTAGATCGCTAAGCGGAAGCGTTCAAGTGAACGGGGTTGATGGAGTCGTACTCGTCGTGATTCAGATCACCGATGATCAAGTGCCGAACGGACGGCACCTCCGCGTTCAACACACGTACAGCCCGGTGACGTCTCCCACGCCTTGATCCAGCAAGGAGGGAGGGAGAGGTTGAGGAAGACTCCATCCAACAGCAGCACAACGGCGTGGTGGTGATGGAGGAGCGTGGTAATCCTGCAGGGCTTCGCCAAGCACCTACGGGAGAGGAGGAGGTGTCACGGGAGGGAGGGAGGCGCCAAGGGCTCAGGTATGGATGCCCTCCCTCCCCTCCACTATATATAGGGGCAGGGGAGAAGGGGGAGGCGCAGCCTTGCCCCCTACTCCAAGAAAGGGGTGCGGCTAAGGAGGGGGGAGGAGTCCATCCTCCCCAAGGCACCTCGGAGGTGCCTTCCCCCTTTAGGACTCTCCCCTTTTTCCTTTATCTTTGCGCATGGGCCTCTAGGGGCTGGTGCCCTTGGCCCATGTAGGCCAAGGCGCACCCCCTACAGCCCATGTGGCCCCCCGGGGCAGGTGGCCCCACCCGGTGGGCCCCCGGGACCCTTCCGGTGGTCCCGGTACAATACCGATGACCCCGAAACTTGTCCCGATGGCCGAAACAGGACTTCCTATATATAAATCTTTACCTCCGGACCATTCCGGAACTCCTCGTGACGTCCGGGATCTCATCCGGGACTCCGAACAACATTCGGTAACCACATACAAGCTTCCTTTATAACCCTAGCGTCATCGAACCTTAAGTGTGTAGACCCTACGGGTTCGGGAGACATGCAGACATGACCGAGACGTTCTCCGGTCAATAACCAACAGCGGGATCTGGATACCCATGTTGGCTCCCACATGTTCCACGATGATCTCATCGGATGAACCACGATGTCAAGGACTCAATCAATCCCGTATACAATTCCCTTTGTCTAGCGGTATGGTACTTGCCCGAGATTCGATCGTCGGTATACCGATACCTTGTTCAATCTCGTTACCGGCAAGTCTCTTTACTCGTTCCGTAACACATCATCCCGTGATCAACCCCTTGGTCACATTGTGCACATTATGATGATGTCCTACCGAGTGGGCCCAGAGATACCTCTCCGTTTACACGGAGTGACAAAATCCCAATCTTGATTCGTGCCAACCCAACAGACACTTTCAGAGATACCCGTAGTGTACCTTTATAGCCACCCAGTTACGTTGTGACGTTTGGCACACCCAAAGCACTCCTACGGTATCCGGGAGTTGCACAATCTCATGGTCTAAGGAAAAGATACTTGACATTGGCAAAGCTCTAGCAAACGAACTACACGATCTTTGTGCTAGTCTTAGGATTGGGTCTTGTCCATCACATCATTCTCCTAATGATGTGATCCCGTTATCAACGACATCCAATGTCCATAGCCAGGAAACCATGACTATCTGTTGATCACAACGAGCTAGTCAACTAGAGGCTCACTAGGGACATATTGTGGTCTATGTATTCACACGTGTATACGATTTCCGGATAATACAGTTATAGCATGAATAAAAACAATTATCATGAACAAGGAAACATAATAATAAAACTTTTATTATTGCCTCTAGGGCATATTTCCAACAGTCTCCCACTTGCACTAGAGTCAATAATCTAGTTCACATCGCCATGTGATTAACACTCACAGGTCACATCGCCATGTGACTAATACCCAAGAGTTTTAGGTTTTGATCATGTTGCTTGTGAGAGAGGTTTTAGTCAACGGGTCTGAACCTTTCAGATCCGTGTGTGCTTTACAAATCTCTATGTCATCTCCTAGATGTAGCTACCACGCTCTATTTGGAGCTATTCCAAATAACTGTTCTACTTGGAGCTATTCTAAATTGTTGCTCCATTATACGTATCCGGTATCTCTTCTCAGAGCTATCCGGATAGGTGTCAAGCTTGCATCGACGTAACCTTTACGACGAACTCTTTTACCACCTCCATAATCGAGAAAATTCCTTAGTCCACTAGTTACCAAGGATAACCTTGACCGATGTCTGTGATCCATTCATGGATCACTCTTGTACCCCTTGACTGACTCATGGCAAGGCACACTTCAGGTGCGGTACACAGCATAGCATACTGAAGAGCCTACGTCTTAAGCATAGGGGACGACCTTCGTCCTTTCTCTCTATTCTGCCGTGGTCGAGCTTTAAGTCTTGACTTCGTACCTTACAACTCAGGCAAGAACTCCTTCTTTGACTGGTCCATCTTGAACACCTTCAAGATCATGTCAAGGTATGTGCTCATTTGAAAGTA
Source organism: Triticum aestivum (assembly GCF_018294505.1). Classification (NCBI taxonomy): domain Eukaryota; kingdom Viridiplantae; phylum Streptophyta; class Magnoliopsida; order Poales; family Poaceae; genus Triticum; species Triticum aestivum. The sequence goes on from NC_057801.1 coordinate 724,638,129, forward strand.
TTATTAAGCATTTTGATCTATCCTTATAGATCTTGATGCTCAATGTTCAAGTAGCTTAATCCATGCTTTCCATTGAAAAACACTTTCAAAATAACCCTATATGCTTTCCAGAAATTCTACGTCATTTCTGATCAACAATATGTCAACAACATATACTCATCAGAAATTCTATAGTGCTCCCACTCACTTCTTTGGAAATACAAGTTTCTCATAAACTTTGTATACACCCAAAATCTTTGATCATCATCAAAGCATACATTCCAACTCCGAGATGCTCACTCCAGTCCTCAGAAGGATTGCTGGAGCTTTGCATACTTATTAGCATATTTCAGGATAGACAAAACCTTCCGGTTGTATCACATACAACCTTTCCTCAAGAATCGTCGAGGAAACAGTGTTTTGACACCCTATCTGCAAGATTTCATAAATAATGCAGTAATTGCTAATATAATTCCAACAGACTCTTAGCATCGCTACGAGTGAGAAAGTCTCATCGTAGTCAACTCCTTGAACTTGTCGAAAAACATCTTAACGACAAGTCGAGCTTTCTCAATGGTGACACTTACCATCATTGTCTGTCTTCCTTTCAAAATCCATATGTACCTAACAGCCTTACGACCATCAAGTAGTTCTTCCAAAGTCTACACTTTGTTTTCATACATGGATCCTATCTCGGATTTTATGGCTTCTAACCATTTGTCGGAATTCGGGTCCACCATCGCTTCTCCATAGCTCGTAGGTTCATTGTTGTCTAGCAACATGACCTTCAAGACAGGATCACCTTACCACTCCGAAGTAGTACGTGTCCTTGTCGTCCTACGAGATTTGGGAGTGACTTGATCCGAAGTTTCATGATTAATATCATAAGCTTCCACTTCAATTGGTGTAGGTGCCACAGGAACAACTTCCTGTGCCCTGCCACACACTAGTTGAAGAGACGGTTCAATAACCTCATCAAGTTTCCACCATCCTCCCACTCAATTCTTTCGAGAGAAACTTTTCCTCGAGAAAGGACCCAATTCTAGAAACAATCCATATTGCTTTCGGATCTGAATTAGGAGGTATACCCAACTGTTTTGGGTTTCCTATGAAGATGCATTTTATCCGCTTTGGGTTCGAGCTTATCAACCTGAAACTTTTCCATATAAGCGTCGCAGCCCCAAACTTTTAAGAAACGACAACTTAGGTTTCTCTAAACCATAATTCATACGGTGTCATCTCAACGGAATTATGTGGTGCCCTATTTAAAGTGAATGTGGTTGTCTGTAATGCCTAACCCATGAACGATAGTGGTAATTCGATAAGAGACATCATGGTACGCACCATATCCAATAGGGTGCAACTATGATGTTCGGACACACCATCACACTATGGTGTTCCAGGCGGTATTAATTGCGAAACAATTTCCACAATGTCTTAATTGTGTGCCAAAACTCGTAACTCAGATATTCATCTCTATGATCATATCATAGACATTTTATCCTCTTGTCACAATGATCTTCTACTTCACTCTGAAATTACTTGAACCATTCAATGATTCAGACTTGTGTTTCATCAAGTAAATATTCTCAACATCTACTCGAATCATCTGTGAAGTAAGATCATAACGATATTCACTGCATGCCTCAGCACTCATTGGACTACACACATCAAAATGTGTTACTTCCAACAAGTTGCTATCTTGTTCCATCTTACTGAAACCGAGGCTTTTCAGTCATCTTGCCCATGTGGTATGATTTGCATATCTCAAGTGATTCAAAATCGAGTGAGTTCAAAACGGTCCATTTGCATGGAGTTTCTTCATGCATATATACCAATAGACATGGTTCGCATGTCTCAAACTTTTCAAAAATGAGTGAGTCCAAAGATCCATCAACATGGAGCTTCTTCATGCGTTTTATACCATTATGACTTACATGGCAGTGCCACAAGTAAGTGGTACTATCATTATTATCTTATATCTTTTGGCATGAAAATGTGTATCCCTACGATCAAGATTCAATAAACCATTCCTTTAGGTGCAAGAGCACTTATTCAGGTTTAATACTAATCTTGATGGTAGAGGGAGCGTGCGATGTTAGATCATATCAACCTTGGAAACACTTCCAACACATATCGTCAGCTCACCTTTAGCCAGTCTCCGTTTTATTCCGTAGCTTTTATTTCGAGTTACTAACACTTAGCAACCGAACCGGTATCTAATACCCTGGTGCTACTAGGAGTACTAGTAAAGTACACATTAACATAATGTTTATCCAATATACTTCTATCGACCTTGCCAGCCTTCTCATCTACCAAGTATCTAGGGTAATCCTGCTCCAGTGGTTGTTCCCCTTATTACAGAAGCACTTAGTCTTGGGTTTGGGTTCAACCTCGGGTTTCATCATTGGTGCAGCAGCTGATTTGCCGTTTCATGAAGTATCCCTTCTTTCCCTTGCCCTTCTTGAAACTAGTGGTTTCATCAACCATCAACAATTGATGCTCCTTCTTGATTTCTACTTTCGCGATGTCAAACAACGCGAATACCTCAAGGATCATCATCTCTATCCTTGATATGTTGTAGTTCATCACGAAGCTCTAGCAGCTTGGTGGCAATGACTTTGGGGAAACATCACTATCTCATCTGGAAGATCAACTCCCACTCGATTCAAGTGATTGTTGCACTCAGACAATATGAGCACAAGCTCAACGATTGAGCTTTTCTCCCTTAGTTTGCAGGCTAAGAAAATCGTCGGAGGTCTTATACCTCTTGACGTGGGCACGAGCCTGAAATCCCAATTTCAGCCCTCGAAACATCTCATATGTTCCGCGACGTTTCGAAAACGTCTTTGGTGCCTCTACTTAAACCATTTAACTGAACTATCACGTAGTTATCAAAACGTGTATGTCCGATGTTCGCAACATCCACAAACGACGTTTGGGGTTCAGCACACTAAGCGGTGCATTAAGGACATAAGCTTTCTACTGATCACATAATTGCTACTGTCAACTTTCAACTATATTTTCTCTAGGAACATATCTAAACAGTAGAACTAAAGCGCGAGCTACGACATAATTTGCAAAAATCTTTTGACTATGTTCAAGATAATTAAGTTCATCTTATGAACTCCCACTTAGATAGACATCCCTCTGGTCATCTAAGTGATCACATGATCCGAGTCAACTAGGCCGTGTCCGATCATCACGTGAGACGGACTAGTCATCATCGGTGAACATCTTCATGTTGATCGTATCTACTATACGACTCATGCTCGACCTTTCGGTCTCCGTGTTCCGAGGCCATGTCTGCACATGCTAGGCTCGTCAAGTTAACCCTAAGTGTTTTCGCTGTGTAAAACTGTCTTACACCCGTTGTATGTGAACGTAAGAATCCATCACACCCGATCATCACGTGGTGCTTAGAAGCGACGAACTGTAGCAACGGTGCACAGTTAGGGGAGAACACTTCTTGAAATTGTTGTAAGGGATCATCTTATTTACTACCGTCGTCCTAAGTAAACAAGATGCATAAACATAATAAACATCACATGCAATTATATAGAGTAGTGACATGATATGGCCAATATCATATAGCTCCTTTGATCTTCATCTTCGGGGCTCCATGATCATCTTGTCACCGGCATGACACCATGATCTCCATCATCATGATCTCCATCATCGTGTCTTCATGAAGTTGTCACGCCAACGACTACTTCTACTTCTATGACTAACGCGTTTAGCAATAAAGTAAAGTAAGTTACATGGCGTTCTTCAATGACACGCAGGTCATACAAAAAATAAAGACAACTCCTATGGCTCCTGCCGGTTGTCATACTCATCGACATGCAAGTCGTGAATCCTATTACAAGAACATGATCAATCTCATACATCACATATATCATTCATCACATCCTTTTGGCCATATCACATCACATAGCATACCCTGCAAAAACAAGTTAGACGTCCTCTAATTGTTGTTTGCATGTTTTACGTGGCTGCTATGGGTTTCTAGCAAGAACGTTTCTTACCTACGCAAAACCACAACGTGATATGCCAATTGCTATTTACCCTTCATAAGGACCCTTTTCATCGAATCCGTTCCGACTAAAGTGGGAGAGACTGGCACCCGCTAGCCACCTTATGCACCAAGTGCATGTCAATCGGTGGAACCTGTCTCACGTAAGAGTACGTGTAAGGTCGGTCCGGGCCGCTTCATCCCACAATACCGTCGAAACAAGATTGGACTAGTAACGGTAAGCATATTGAACAACATCAACGCCCACAACTACTTTGTGTTCTACTCGTGCAAAGAATCTACGCAATAGACCTAGCTCATGATGCCACTGTTGGGGAACGTAGCAGAAATTCAAAAAATTTCCTACGTATCACCAAGATCTATCTATAGAGAGACCAGCAACGAGTAGAAAGGAGAGTGCATCTACATACCCTTGTAGATCGCTAAGCGGAAGCGTTCAAGTGAACGGGGTTGATGGAGTCGTACTCGTCGTGATTCAGATCACCGATGATCAAGTGCCGAACGGACGGCACCTCCGCGTTCAACACACGTACAGCCCGGTGACGTCTCCCACGCCTTGATCCAGCAAGGAGGGAGGGAGAGGTTGAGGAAGACTCCATCCAACAGCAGCACAACGGCGTGGTGGTGATGGAGGAGCGTGGTAATCCTGCAGGGCTTCGCCAAGCACCTACGGGAGAGGAGGAGGTGTCACGGGAGGGAGGGAGGCGCCAAGGGCTCAGGTATGGATGCCCTCCCTCCCCTCCACTATATATAGGGGCAGGGGAGAAGGGGGAGGCGCAGCCTTGCCCCCTACTCCAAGAAAGGGGTGCGGCTAAGGAGGGGGGAGGAGTCCATCCTCCCCAAGGCACCTCGGAGGTGCCTTCCCCCTTTAGGACTCTCCCCTTTTTCCTTTATCTTGGCGCATGGGCCTCTAGGGGCTGGTGCCCTTGGCCCATGTAGGCCAAGGCGCACCCCCTACAGCCCATGTGGCCCCCCGGGGCAGGTGGCCCCACCCGGTGGGCCCCCGGGACCCTTCCGGTGGTCCCGGTACAATACCGATGACCCCGAAACTTGTCCCGATGGCCGAAACAGGACTTCCTATATATAAATCTTTACCTCCGGACCATTCCGGAACTCCTCGTGACGTCCGGGATCTCATCCGGGACTCCGAACAACATTCGGTAACCACATACAAGCTTCCTTTATAACCCTAGCGTCATCGAACCTTAAGTGTGTAGACCCTACGGGTTCGGGAGACATGCAGACATGACCGAGACGTTCTCCGGTCAATAACCAACAGCGGGATCTGGATACCCATGTTGGCTCCCACATGTTCCACGATGATCTCATCGGATGAACCACGATGTCAAGGACTCAATCAATCCCGTATACAATTCCCTTTGTCTAGCGGTATGGTACTTGCCCGAGATTCGATCGTCGGTATACCGATACCTTGTTCAATCTCGTTACCGGCAAGTCTCTTTACTCGTTCCGTAACACATCATCCCGTGATCAACCCCTTGGTCACATTGTGCACATTATGATGATGTCCTACCGAGTGGGCCCAGAGATACCTCTCCGTTTACACGGAGTGACAAAATCCCAATCTTGATTCGTGCCAACCCAACAGACACTTTCAGAGATACCCGTAGTGTACCTTTATAGCCACCCAGTTACGTTGTGACGTTTGGCACACCCAAAGCACTCCTACGGTATCCGGGAGTTGCACAATCTCATGGTCTAAGGAAAAGATACTTGACATTGGCAAAGCTCTAGCAAACGAACTACACGATCTTTGTGCTAGTCTTAGGATTGGGTCTTGTCCATCACATCATTCTCCTAATGATGTGATCTCGTTATCAACGACATCCAATGTCCATAGCCAGGAAACCATGACTATCTGTTGATCACAACGAGCTAGTCAACTAGAGGCTCACTAGGGACATATTGTGGTCTATGTATTCACACGTGTATTACGATTTCCGGATAATACAGTTATAGCATGAATAAAAGACAATTATCATGAACAAGGAAATATAATAATAATACTTTTATTATTGCCTCTAGGGCATATTTCCAACAGTAAATAGTACTAGTACAGATAAGTAGGGCCAAATAGTAACAAAAAATCCATTTTTGCTTACGTGATTTCACTAGTAATAGTTTTATTGTTTTGTTTACATGTAGGAAAATATGGACGGCCAAATCAAAAATATTAAGAAGGAAAAGACCGAAAAGCAGCCCATAAAGCGCCACACATGGAAATCTTCAGAGGACAAAATATTGCTCAACATATTAAAAGATCAAACTCAAAATGGAGGTAAGGAAGGAACATGATACACAAAGAAAGCATGGCGTGAAATCCTACAACAGCTCAATGAGTGAAAGGTAGATAAACTTGAGTTGCAACAAATAAAAAATCGCCATAAGTACTACATGAGTTGTTATGCTAGCATGGATAGATTTCTAAAGCACACAGGGTTTGGTTGGGATGACGATGATAAAATGATCAAAGCTTCAGAAGAAAGTTGGGAGGATCTCATATCGGTAAGTTTGAACACATTAATTTTGAAATATTCTTATATCATACAGTTGAACAATGGACTAACAATAAAATAACAAACTGCAAAAGGATAAGAATATTCAAGAATATCGAGACAAAGTGTGGCCTAGTTGGATAGACCTTCAGGACATTTGTGCTAGTTCTATGGCATCAGGAGTTGGTGCTATATCTAGTAAAGGGAAAGGTGAAACCAGCAAAGCACAAATTGAAACTAATGTGAATGAGATAGTAGAAGTTGACTCTGATGGAACAAATGGTTCCCCTGTTGCTTGTCCTAAGAAGCCTAACACCACTAAGGTAGAGAAAAAGAAGAAGGGCAATGCAAGTGGGCCACAAAACACTTCAAAAGGACAAAAGACAACAGCTGATGATGCTATTAACGCGATTGATCGCCTAGCAGATGCATCACTCATCATTGCCGAATCAAAAGAAAAATACAGCACGACAGACAGAAGCTTACTCAGTGAAAGCATGTATGCAGGTATTAAATAGCATGCCTAGCCTTGAACCAAACAAAAAATTGAAAGCTGCACAAGCATTTGAACATGTTGATAAAAGAGCTATTTTCATTGAGATGGATGAAGAGACTCGGTCTCTTTGGGTTGAAAATGCGTAGTTTTTGTTTGCACACTGTTTAGTTTTCTGATTAGATTTATTTGCAATTTCCATAAATTCCTTCTGTAAGTTTGTGTTCAAACAATCAATATGCAAGTTTATATATTCATTTGGTGCTTCATTATGTATATGTCGTCACATATATAAGTCCCTTATCCTCACAAAGATTTGTTCAATCATCGTCACGCACAACTACGGAATGTTGTAGAACGTACTTTTGGCGTTCTAAAAGCTCGATTTCCAATATTAACAAGGAATGGAGGAATCCCTTATCCTTACAAAAGACATGTCCAAATTGTTATGGCTTGTTGCATCATCCATAACTTCATAAGGAAGGTTGATAGGAAAGATGAGTTGTTTGAGCTTTATGAACAAGAGGGGACACAAGGAGATGTTGACACCGGTGATCAACAAGTTAGAGGGCAAGCAAACTTACAAGAAGATGATCGAGTTGCCGGTGAGCGAGTTCGTGCAAGCATCGCTCAACAGTTGTTGATGCAGAGCATCCTTCAGTCATCCCCATGGACCTTCCGTCGCCTCACCAAGCACCAAGAGGACCCATGACTAGAGCACGAGCTCGAGCTCTCGAGACCGAGGTGACTTCTCTCCTTAGTGATATATCGTATGATCCTCTCGAGACATGGCTACTACCTCAATCCGGAATGTTGTGCATGATTAGGTACCAAGAGGACCCTCCCGAGGATGCACATGAAGATGGACAAGACCCCAAGTCCACGGAAGAAGAGAACCAATGGAAGAAGGAAAAAGCAGCCTCCAGACACTGGACATCCGGCCAGGACCCCGGACATCCAGCCCCTGGAGATCTATACGGCCACCCCTCTGCAGAAGAACCTACAGCGACCGGACATCCGGCGTCTAGCCCGGACATCCGGCCATCCATCGGAAATCCGGCCTCCCGCCCGGATATCCGGCCCAGGCGTCCCGAATGCTCAGAAGGCCACCACGACAGCCCGGACATCCGGCCTCAACACCGGACATCCGGCCCCTCCGGAAGCATTGGACATCCGGCCCCTCCAGCCCAGACATCCGGCCACTCGCGAGCCACCAGACATCCGGCCCGACGCCCGGACATCCGGCGCCCTCTGCCTGCGCGCAGCTTCTTTGGGCCTTGACCCATGTATCCCTTCGCCCCTTTGGCTATATATACTCCCTCACCTCGTACGTTTTAGGGTTAGCATTGGTTTTAGCTCATATTTGTGTGAGAGCCTTGCTCATCCACTTGGTTACTTCTCCTCGGAGCTCACGACCTCTTCGGAGAAGATCCCCCAAGCGGATTCAAGACCCCTTTCTAGGGAAGAACATCAAGACCTCCGTACGGAGAAGAACAGTTCCTTTGTATCCTTACCTTTGTTGACTTTGGATCTCGTGTATCTCTTTGTGTTCGGCGATCTAGCACTCGTGTGATTGATTCTATGTCTGTTTCGTGAATTCTCTCATTCTCCCCGTGTTTTTCCCCCGAGTTCTTCCGCGTGTTCTTCGTGATTCCCCGTAGGATCCGCTCCAACGTGAAAGATCGTCCACATAGGGTTTTGCCCTACATCATCTTGGTATCATGAGCCACATTGATCACGTTTTTGGAGCCCCTACCCCGTGTTTTCTAGCTTGATTTTGTTGTTTTCGTCCTAAATCCGAAAATCCCCACCAAAAATAGCCGCAAATTTTTTTTGTGATTTGTTGGTGAGTTGAGATTTTGTTGGATTTGGTCCATGGATTTGTGTTGCTGCGTGTGGATCTAGCTTTGCCCACCCTCCCCACCCTTTTCCATCTACCAATTCGTCCGAATTTAGCCCCGGAGTTGCGATCTTTCCCGTGGAGTTCATCATGTTCGTCCCCGATCCAGGAGCCCGGACATCCGCCAGAATCCACCGGACATCCGACAGTTGGCCCGGACATCCGGCCCCTGGCAGCAGCAACTCCAACCTCCCGAGCCATTTTCGCATACCTTCGCCCAATTTTGCCCCGGTGCCCACGCCTCCTTCCGCATACCCACACCACTTTCCACAAACACCACCACCGCTCACCGCTACCTCCTATGTTGATTTTGACACGTTTTGGTCTCTGAGATTTTGGGTTGTGGTTCCCGTGTCCTATTGTGTTTCGGCTATATAGGTACGGTTTGACGTCATCATCACCATCGCTCATCTCCATCGACTACTCATCATCGCCAAGGACGGTAATCTCGACGACATCTTTGTCATACCTTGCAATTGCATTGATACCGCACATGTCCCTACTTTTGCGTAGCTTACCCATCGAGACTAGGCATTGAGTATTGCCGGCAACGTGACTTGTGCACATTAGTGATCATACTCCATAGCATACATACGATACCATAGTGGTGCATATCTTGGGATCCAGTTGTGTGTCACAAAGTTGTCATCGCATACACAATTGCTATCTTGGTTCGTGAAGTTTTGCATGAGAAAAGAGCTCAAAAGTGAAAGAGCCACCCAAGCTTTTAAGCAAAGAGGAAAGATAAGCAAAGAGCTTATGAACAAGAACCATAGCATCATACTACATTAAGATTGTCATATAAGATCATCTTGGATCATAGCACCGAAATACCATACATATAGCATACTTGGGATAGAGATGTTGCATTTTTGCCTAGTAGGTTGTGCACAAGTTCCGTATCCGCCTATTGTGCAATCGTGCTAGCGTCTCTCTAGTATTGTGCAACAAGAGCATTTTCGTGGATTCCACATTTTGGCTCACTTTTGGTTTGCACAATCCCATTATCTATTTGCGTGTGTGTTTCCGTGTACCCATACTTGCTTGGTCTACTTGTTGCATTTGCAAATTTGTGAATCTTTTCCAACATTATTGAAGCTCACTTACAATTGCATCAAATTTTGTGCCACCATCCTAACCAAGCTCCACCATAAGCTTTTACGTGTGTAGGTGTGAGAACCGACAAGAATCGGTACCAACAGTGCTATTTCATTGTCCGCATTTGAGTGAACTTGATTCATCTTCAACTTAGGTCAAGGTACATTTGGTACACGTTCTTTTCCTTCCACCACTTACATTTTGCTTGGAATGATGGATAGGCCAAGTTCTTCTACCAATCCACCTCTCATCGAGAATGGCGATAACATGTCATCATTCGTCACAAAGAGCCACCTCTTTGGTGCTCAAAGGGCGTTACACCAAGAGCAACAAGCTATGAGCGACCACATCCACAACCTCGCCACCGACTTGCGACTCTCCGAGCAACATACAAGAGACTACTTCGACAACAAGTTCGACTCTCACAAGCAAGAGAATGATGCAAGAATGGACGAGATCCGTGCCTTGATGAGGAACCGGCATCCTTCTTCTTCTTCATCCTCAAGACGGAGCCGCTCGAGTCGACACTCCGACGACACCTTCTCCGACTCAAGTACACCATCATCAAACACTCTTCGACGAGCCGCGTGTCAAGATCGTCATGCATCTCGCAACCCGCTACATGACAAGCATTCACAAGAGCAAGTCGATGAGAAAGTCCCTCGTCCTCAATCAAACCAAATCGCTTTTGCTCAAGCTCAAGAATGGCAACGACTATGACGCCAAGAGGAAGAACGAGCGCGTCTACACCAAGAGGAACAAGACGCCGAGGCTCAACATCTTCAACAACAACAACGAGAAGCGCAAGCTCTTGAGGCGCAATGTGCCCTTCAAGAATCAAGTCGAGCCATCACCAACCGCAATCGCGAATGGCGCAATCAAGAGGAAGCTCTTTGAGAAGAAATCCAAAAGAGGAACTACCAACCGCGTGTGCAACATCAAGCTCCACAAGCTCCTCCACAAGCTCGTCAAGCTCTACCTCAACTTCAAGCTCAACAAGAACAAGTTGACCACGGACTTCCTCCACGACAAGAGCAACATGAGGATGATTACCCTCCACGTAAAGGGCGTCATCATCACCATCACCAACAACACAATGAAGAGCAACGCTACGGAAAGCTCAAATTCACAATGCCCAAGTTCAATGGAAGCAATGATCCCGAAGAATACCTCTCATGGGCATTGAAGGTTGACAAAATTTTCCGTTTGCACAACTATGAGGAAGAGAAGAAGATCGCTATGGCATCACTTGAGTTCCAAGACTATGTGCTCATATGGTGGGAACAAGTCCTTGAGCGCCGTGAAGCAAGAGGTGAACCACCCATCACCACTTGGGCTCAAATGAAGGAAGTCATGCGAGCACGTTTTGTGCCAACCTACTACAACCGCAATCTCTTCAAGAAGCTACAACTCCTCAAGCAAGGAACAAAGAGTGTTGAAGAATACTACAAGGAAATGGAGATTTCCATGATTCGAGCCAATGTCACGGAAGATGATGAGCAAACAATGGCACGATTCTTAAATGGACTCAATCATCCCATCAAGAAGATCACCGACTTCCAACCCTACTCCAACCTCATTGAGCTCGTGCATCAAGCTACAAAGGCGGAACGTCAAGTGCAAGATGACTTCAAGTATGCCAAGTACTCATCAAAGACCTACGGCTTCTCCAACAACCATTCTTCAACGACTCCTCCAACATCTACATCAACCAAGCCTTCTACAAGCAACGACGACAAGTCATGTTACAAGAAAACTTCGGCAAGTTCAAGTCGTCTTCCTCCTACTACAAGCAACTTCAAGCCGCGTGCTTCATCATCTACTCCAACCGATGAGACCATCAAGACAAGCTCCTTCAAGTGTTTCACTTGCGGCGGCCGAGGCCACAAGTCCTATGAATGCACAAACAAGCGCACCATGATCCTCAACGACGATGGCACATATGACTCAATGAGTGATGAGGAGATGGAAGCTCGTGAGCAAGTGGCCATGCACCGGCGCATGAACGAGGATGAAGATGATCAAGTCTTTTGTTATGAGGACTCGAGCCCCGCTCTCGTTGTCTCCAAGGTCTTGACTCTTCAACATCAACAAGACAAAGACCAACGATGCCACATCTTCCACACTAAGGCCGGCATCAATGGAAGGTCCGTCAAGGTCATCATCGATGGAGGTAGTTGCCACAATTTGGCAAGTGAAGAGCTATGCTCCAAGCTTCAATTGGTCAAGAGGAAGCACCCACACCCCTACAAGGTTCAATGGCTAAGTGACTCCGACACTATACGAGTCGAGCATATGGTCCAAGTCTCCTTCAAAATTGGTGCATACGAGGACAATTTGGAGTGTGATGTGGTCCCAATGACCGTTTGCCACCTCCTTCTTGGTCTACCATGGCCATTCAACCATGGTGTCATCCACAATGGGCGCACCAATCACTATAACTTCAAGATGAAAGGGAAGGAATATGTGCTACAACCTATGTCTCCTAGTCAAGTGATAGCCGACAAGCAAGCCACCCATCATGGAGAGAAGAGTGAGAAAGTGATCCACCCAAAAGTGAGTGAGAGCCACAAGCCAAACTGGAGCGCCTCTTCGCCTAGAGAGAAAAACCTCATCCTATTTGCCACCAAAAGTGAGATGAGAGAAGTGTGTGAGAACCCATCGAGTGTGATGCACTTTGTCCTTGTGTGCAAGGATGGAGAGCCAACAACTAACACCTCTCACGAGCTACCTTTAGTGTTTCAATCTCTTTTGCAGGAATTCCAAGATGTTTTCCCCGATGAGCTACCTCCGGGTCTACCTCCTCTTCGAGGCATTGAGCATCGAATCGACCTCATCCCCGGAGCGCCTCTCCCAAACAAAGCTCCATACCGAGTCAATCCCGAAGAAACCAAGGAGATTCAACGGCAAGTACAACAACTCATCGACAACGGTCATGTACGTGAAAGCCTAAGCCCTTGTGCCGTTCCCGTTATACTTGTGCCTAAGCCCGATGGAAGTTTCCGCTTGTGTTCCGATTGTAGACCTATAAACGCTATTACCGTTTGCTATAGTCATCCCATTCCTCGCTTAGATGATATGCTTGATGAACTTAGTGGAGCCAACTTTTTATCAAAAATTGATCTTAAAAGTGGCTATTATCAAATCCGCATTCAAGAGGGTGATGAATGGAAAACCGCTTTCAAAACAAAATCTGGCTTATATGAGTGGTTAGTGATGCCTATGGGTTTGTCGGAGGCACCCGGTACTTTTGTGCGTCTTATGCATTATGTGCTTCGCCCTTATATTGGAGTCTTTGTTGTGGTTTACTTCGATAATATTCTTGTGTTTAGCAAAACCATGAAAGAACATATTAATCATGTTAGGGCTGTTTTGCAAACCCTTCGCAAGGAACGCCTTTATGCAAACTTGAAAAAATGCACATTTGGTGTTGACAAAGTGGTTTTCTTGGGTTTTGTTGTCTCTTCCAAGGGTGTCCATGTTGATGAATCCAATATTAAGGCAATTAAAACTTGGCCCCAACCCACCAATTTGCAATAAGTGCGTAGTTTTCTTGGTCTTGCAGGATTTTATCAACGCTTTGTGAAAGACTTTAGCACAATTGCCGCTCCTTTACATGCTTTGAGTAAGAAGAATGCTCCTTTTGTTTGGGGATCTTTGCAATCCACCGCTTTTGATGAGCTCATGTCTTTGCTGACTCATGCTCCGATTCTTGCTTTACCCAACTTTGAGAAAACTTTTGAGGTTCATTGTGATGCTAGTGGTACCGGAATTGGCGGAGTTTTGATACAAGAAAAATGAGCCATTGCTTATTTTAGTGAAAAACTCTCCGCTGGTCAACTTAATTATCCCATCTATGACAAAGAATTATATGCTTTAGTGCGTGTGCTACATGTTTGGGAACATTACCTTAGACCTCATGAGTTTGTCATCCATACCGATCATGAAATGCTTAAGTACTTAAAAGGTCAAACTAAGTTGAACAAGCGTCATGCCAAATGGAGTGAATTTATTGAGTCTTTCCCATATGTAATCAAGTACATTAAGGGTAAGGAAAATGTTGTTGCGGATGCACTTTCATGCATATGCACGCTTGTCACTAAACTTGAGTTGAATGTTATTGGTTTTGAGCACATCAAAGACTTGTATGCTAATGATCCATCTTTTGCTATTCCTTATGCTAAGTGTTTGATGCATACTTCTTGGGAACAATATTATATCAAGGATGCATATCTTATGAGAGCTAACAAAATATGCATTCCCGAGCCTTCTCTTCGTTTGCTCCTTTTGCAAGAGGCTCATGGAGGCGGACTCATGGGACACTTTGGACGCGACAAGACTTTCGCTACGCTCTCCAAGAACTATTATTGGCCCCAGATGTTCCGTGACGTTTCACGCTTCACCAACCGGTGCTCAACATGTCGCAAAGCTAAGTCTAAAGCTCAATCCCATGGTCTTTACATGCCTCTTCCTATTCCTTATCAACCTTGGGAAGACATTAGCATGGATTTTATACTTGGTTTGCCTAGAACTCAAAATGGAAAGGATTCCGTGTTTGTTGTCGTGGATAGATTTTCTAAGATGGCACATTTCATTCCTTGCAACAAGATAGACGATGCTTCACACATTGCAAATCTCTTTTGTAGGGAAATCTTGCGTCTCCATGGAGTCCCAAAGACAATCGTCTCCGACCGCGACGTCAAGTTCTTGAGTTACTTTTGGAAGACCCTATGCGCCAAGCTCGGAATCAAGCTATTGTTCTCTTCGGCATACCATCCTCAAACCGATGGCCAAACGGAGGTGACGAACCGTACACTCTCCACTCTACTTCGTGTGTTGATCAAGAAGAACATCAAGGAGTGGGAGGAGTGTCTACCCATCGCCGAGTACGCCTACAACCGTGCAAGACATTCGACGACCGGCAAGTCCCCCTTCGAGGTCGTCTACGGCTTCAACCCATTGTCGCCATTGGACATTCTACCTCTTCCTCTACAAGAGCGCACCAACCTCGACGCAAGTGCCCGTGCAAGCTACATCAAGAAGATGCATGAAGATACAAGGCACACCATCGAGCGCCAAGTACAACGACTCGCAACCAAGCTCAATGTCAACAAGAATCCCATGATCTTCAACATTGGAGACCTCGTGTGGCTACACCTTCGCAAGGACCACTTCCCCAACGAACGCAAGTCCAAGCTTCTCCCTCGAGCCGATAGACCCTTCAAGGTGCTAGCACGCTACAACAACAATGCTTACAAGATCGATCTCCCACGCGACAAGTACAACATGAGCGACATCTTCAACGTCTCCGATCTCTCCCCGTACCATGGTGATGAGGATTTCGATCCGAGGTCGGACCTTTCACAAGGGAGGGGGGGAGATGATGCGGAGCATCCTTCGGTCATCCCCATGGACCTTCCGTCGCCTCACCAAGCACCAAGAGGACCCATGACTAGAGCACGAGCTCGAGCTCTTGAGACCGAGGTGACTTCTCTCCTTAGTGATATATCATATAATCCTCTCGAGACATGGCTACTACCTCAATCCGGAATGTTGTGCATGATTAGGTACCAAGAGGACCCTCCCGAGGATGCACATGAAGATGGACAAGACCCCAAATCCACGGAAGGAGAGAACCAATGGAAGTAGGCAAAAGCAGCCTCCAAGCACCGGACATCCAGGCAGGACCCCGGACATCTGGCCCCTGGAGATCTACACGGCCACCCCTCTGCAGAAGAACCTACAGCGACCGGACATCCGGCCATCCACCGGAAATCCGGCCTCCCGCCCGGATATCCGGCCCAGGCGTCCCGAATGCTCAGAAGGCCACCACGACAGCCCGGACATCCGGCCTCAACACCGGACATCCGGCCCCTCCGGAAGCACCGGACATCCGGCCCCTCCAGCCCGGACATCCGGCCCCTCGCGAGCCACCGGACATCCGGCCCGACGCCCGGACATCCGGCGCCCTCTGCCTGCGCGCAGCTTCTTTGGGCCTTGACCCATGTATCCCTTCGCCCCTTTGGCTATATATACTCCCTCACCCCGTACGTTTTAGGGTTAGAATTGGTTTTAGCTCATATTTGTGTGAGAGCCTTGCTCATCCACTTGGTTACTTCTCCTCGGAGCTCACGACCTCTTCGGAGAAGATCCCCCAAGCAGATTCAAGACCCCTTTCTAGGGAAGAACATCAAGACCTCCGTACGGAGAAGAATAGTTCCTTTGTATCCTTACCTTTGTTGACTTTGGATCTCGTGTATCTCTTTGTGTTCGGTGATCTAGCACTCATGTGATTGATTCTATGTTTGTTTCGTGATTTCTCTCGTTCTCCCCGTGTTTTTCCCCCGAGTTCTTCCGCATGTTTTTCGTGATTCCCGTAGGATCCGCTCCAACGTGAAAGATCGTCCACATAGGGTTTCGCCCTACATCAGTTGTGGAGTAATCTCCAACAACAAGCCACTATGGAAGAAGAAGAAGAAGAAGAAGAAGAAGAAGAAGAAGAAGAAGAAGAAGAAGAAGAAGATTAATTAAGCACTAAAATATTTGTTATCCTTTTTATTTATAGGTACATTGGATGATTATCGATAGATTTTTCATTCATTTATAGGTTCAGGAGCTTTACATTCAACGTTTCAATGCTAAAGTCATTTTCTTGTCCATTCACACATCATACAGCAAGTTTCGTATGCACCTTCAGAATATAAAGTTACTGAGCTACAAAGAAGCTCACCTCACATGATCTGAATGAAGAGTGTGTCGCCATAGTCCCAGATGCAACATGACACGAAGAGGACAGCTCATACTCATCCCCTGGAAGTACTGCGGACGGCGTCGAGCACGCTCCGGACTCCCTGGATGCCCCGGTAGTGAAGGATTTAGAAGATGGGGCAGATTTCGTCCTCCGCCACCAACTAGTCGCGAGTCCTCCACTGCGACAGCGTGCCCTTCTTCCCCGCCTGTAGGCCTCCGCCGCGAAGAACAGCTGGGACGCCCCACGTCCGGACTGCACGCCGCGGAACCATACGACATCGCCGTCGTGGCGCCGGTCGCCGGAGCCGGGGCCGTTGACGTTGTAGGACAGAGGAACAGGAAGCGGTAGCCGCGCGACCGTATGGCGTCGTTGCCGTGGAGGCGGTCACCGGAGCCGTTGATGGCGTGGGGAGGTCGGGCTAGGTTCCTCGAGGAACAGAGAGAGACGGGAAGCTGCAGCCGGCAATTTGGGGAAGAAGCGAAGACGACGCGTGTTTGACAGACTCAGGGGGAATCTAAGCGGCGTGTACAGGGTACTAATCCAAACACGTTTTTATTAAAACTTGTTTTAACGTTTTCTCACCCAAACGAGTTATTCCATAAACTCCGCGTAAAGAAAATTCTCCCTAAAAACTGGTTTTCCAAAAAACACTTCTAAAACTCGTTTTTTCTAAATCTCAGGTTTTATTATTGGTATCCAAACAACCACTTAGGGGTCCGCAGAATACGAGCTACTCCTACGCCAGGACTATATCTCCCTTTACAGATTTTTTTGAAAATATTATTTTACTTTTAAGAAATTGCAAAACTATATACTCGTTTTAAAATATTTCAGTTGTATTACCCTGTTGGTTGCGTGCTGGCTGAAGAGCGATTCTTCGGTTGAGCCCAGGCCGAAGAAGTACTCTTAGTCCACACCCAGGCCAAAAACTCTCTTCATAACACACCTGGCCAAAGAGTTTCTCTTCGTTCGCCTGTTGGCCCAAGACATGTTCTTCGTTGCCGGTAGAAACAAAAAGCACAGTGCCATGCATGCACGTACAAACCTAGTTGAGATTAGCTTTAAAGTGGATGATATCTATAAGTATACCAGTAAACTACTCCCCCCTCCCGTAACGCTACACTAATGTCAAAAACGTTTTTATATATGAGACGAAGGGAGTAGTTGGGTAGACAGACACAGGTAGACACTAGTGCATCTATACATGCATTGTTCAGATTAGCACGCGACGACTGCCTACGTATTTCTAAGTGCATGCATGCAAAGACTCAGTGTGGCCGATAGGTACGTGTGCGTACTATGTATTTCAATGCCAACATACATGTACTCCCTCCATTCCTAAATATATGTCTTTCTAGAGATTTCAATAAGTGATTACATACGGAACAAAATGAGTGAATCTACACTCTAAATATGTCTATATACATCCGTATGTGATAGTCCATTTGAAATCTCTAAAAAGACAAATATTTAGAAACGGGAAGAGTACATACTTAGATACTCGCGTGCGAGCCGATACCCACGCAGAGACGTGGCAGATCAGCGGCGTCGGATGACAAATACCCTAGCCGCTTTTCATTGGAAGGAGAGACGAAAGGAGGAGAGCGTACGTGTATTCGAATTTTTGAATACTCATATGTCTCGGCCAGCATGTATATGTTTTGACCAGCACGTATACACAAGCTGAAGGAATCAGTATACCCACACATAGTCACAAGCTTAATAAAAAATCAACATACCGGTAAATATGGTAAGTGTAGGTGGTTATACTGATTCCTAAGTGCATGCATGCAAAGGTTGCCTACCTTTTCTTTTTTTGCATATTCCTAAGTGCATGCATACAGTGAGTCGGTGTGGCCGATGGGTACGTATTCAAATACCAATACACCTACATACTTGATGCTCACGCACCGGCCGGCGGCCGGCATGTAAACATGGATAGCCATGAGCTGAAAGAATCGCTGAGACAAACACGAGTTACGCGAGTCGCTACGTTTTGAACGGAATGTTTGTTTGCTACGGTGATATGAAGGGCTCTCTTCGGCCAGGCTTAAATTTAACATTTAACATTTTTTAAAAACAAGTTTAACATTTTTTAAGTACTAGGTCAACAATTTTTTCTTCCTTGGTTTTCAATATTTTTTGTTTTTATTTGTTTATTTATTGATCACAGTTTTTCAAAAAAATTATTTGTTTCTTCAGTTTATGTTTATTTTTCGTTGTTTTTTCAATTTTCTTTCTTTTGGTTGTCATTTTACCTTTCTCGTATATGTTAAGAATGTTTTTCTAATACACATTTAACATTTTTCAGATACAAGTTTAACATATTTTGAATACATGGTCAATATTTTTTTAAACAATTTTCAAATGCTTGGTTAATTTTTTTTCCAATACAAGATAACCATTTTGTAAACACTTGGTTAACATTTTTTCTATAAATATTTTAAACATTTTTAAATGCTTAATTAACATTTTTTAAATACAAGATTACCATTTTTTAATACATGGTCAACATTTTTCATGTACATATTTAGCACTTTTCAAATGCTTGATTGACATTTTTTAAATGCTGTATTAACATTTTTTAATACATGGTCACATTCGTTTTCTATTCACATTTTACATTCAAAAAAAAATTCTATACACATTTAACATTGTTCAAATCCTTGATTAACAGTTTTCAAATGTAATATTAACATTTTTGGAATATATGGTCAGCATTTTTTATATACATTTAACATTTTCAAATGCTTGATTAATATTTTGCAAATACAAGTTTAAATTTTTTTGAATACAATACAAGATTAATTATTTTGAATACATGGGCAACTTTATTTATATAAACATTAAAGAAAAATCAATGCTTGATTAACACTTTTTAAATACACTGTCATATTTTTTCACACACATTGTATATTTTTTGAATACATTTTTCGTACGCATGTGAAACATTTTCTATATATACATTCAACATTTTTCAAATGCTTAGTTAACATTTTCTACAAATTTTTTACGTAAAGTGTTTTTCATATTATATTTATTTGGAGAGTTTGGAAGTATAAACATAAGTAAAAAATGAAATAAAAAATATAATAAAAAACAAAGAAACGAGGCAGTAGCCTCCGGAGTGGCTGGGCCAACCCATCTACACATCCTCCTACGCGAGAGCTTCCCATCTGTCTCGCAATAAGTGAGACATAGGGGCACCCCTACTCCCGTGCTCTCGTCGCTGGGTGCTCCCGAGCGAGCAGCTTTGCGGGGGTGTCGGTTCCAAATCCGGCATATCTCGTAGTAAGTGTCCTAAGCTAGGCTTCTTGGAGCGATGGTAACATGTACACAGGATATTACCCAGGTTCAGGCTCTCTCGAAGAGATAATCCCCTACGTCCTGCTTTTGATTGTATTCATATGGGGTATAGTACAGAGTGCATCTAACTACCACGAGATTGTTCTAATCAATATGAGATCCTCCGTTGACTAGCCTGGCCTCGGTTTATATAATGCACCGGAGGCCTAGGATTTAGAAGAGTCCTTGTCTTGTGCGTCAAGTCTTGGGGAGTCTTTCTTGTATGCGTCATGGGCTGCCCGAAGTGGCCCATGAGTTAACCGCCATGGGGGTCCTCGGCCCGATCCACCTGGTGGAGAGACGACGTGATGAGTACCCCCTAGTCTAGGACACCATCAGTAGCCCCTTGAACCGGTCTTCAAATTGGGGACGCTCCTCGGTTCTTCCGAACTGTTCTTCATCTTCGCCCGTCGGTCTTGAAAGCTGGTTCAACAAATCTTCCAAGTCTTCGATCTTGAGGATCGCCGAGGTGTATCCGAAGAGTTCACATGTCGGGTATCCGGGGAGTTCACTTGTCGGGCATCCAAGGGCCCCTTTAAGTTCTCGGCCTTTGTCAACGCCTTGTTATTTTTACGCCATACTTCGGGTTCGAAGTTTTTCCCGTGCGGTAGTGTCCTCTTGCATCTAAGCTCCAACGCCAGACTACATCAGAGGTATCCTTTTGTAGCCGAGCTCCAACACCGAACGGCATTCGGATGTCATAGATTACCTTGATCTCTGAAAAAGTCGAAGGAGTTCATCCAAACTTAATGCCGGAAAAGTCCTTTATGGAGCCAGTCATTCATATCCGAGCTTTATACCAGACTACTTCCAAGGTGGTGCACCACCTCGGCCTTGGGCTAATTTTTTTATGTTTCTTTTCCTGATTTGTGCCATTTATTCTCTGCCAAGATGTATAGCCAGTAGCCCTCAAGGTGTGTGTCGGCCTAAAACCGGGATGCACCAAAGGTTAGCATAAAACTGCTGATCCCAGTAGCCTTGAGGTGGCCTGGACTAGGGGGTCCTAGCCTAGTTGGACTAGGAGATCTTTCACCTGAAGGTTAACATAATTTTTGCCTTTCTCCGCTGATCCCATTAGCCATCGAGACTCGGATCGATTCACGAAATCGGCATGAGGATCAAGACCTAGCTCGACAACATACTTAGGAACGGAAACACTATGTGCAATAGTCCCTGAGACTCAGGTTGGGTGCGGCCGACCAACCCGAGGATCGTAATCTCCTCGGAAACTGTTCTGCACTTCTAATTTCCCTGCATTGAATCGTCAATACAGTAGCCCCTGAGCCAGTGGTCCGGTGGGAACACCAGATTAGGGAATCGATGTACCCCCTTTAATGGTTTTAAATTGAGAAGCGCGAAGCCTAGTAGCTCCCAAGCCTTAATTTGAGCACGGATGGCCGAATTAAGGATCGATATCCGTTTGACAGAAAATTTTGTTTTGTTTAACATAGACTTCTCAACAAGAGAATAAAGATCTCTTAAAGGAGTTGTAGCTAGTGAAAGCCAAGCTTGCCAAGGTCGACCTCAAGGGGTTTAATAGAAAGCAAATCAAAGCTAGCGGGAATTATGAGAGCGTTTATGTCAGTTGCTCGGTTGTCTCGGCGAGACTGTGCCCTTGACTCTTTAATAGATGGGCTGGAGTAAATTGACTTTAGTCACCATTTATGTGTAAGGATTCTATGTATCCAAGTATTTTGCATCATTAACGCTCGGATCCGTATTGTACAAACTTTGTTGTCCGACCATCGGCTTCAACCTCCTCGACTAGTAGCTGGGAGTGTTTTCCTACTTTATAAAGCCTTTATGAGGGTAAAAATTTATGAAAAACAAGGCAAGCCGGCCATACGGTTTTATAAACAAAGGTACACAGAGAGATATGTTATATTATTATTTAATGTGAGAAACATCTTCTGGAAAAAATAGTTCCTTTATATGTTCTTTTTCCTAGGCTGTCATGTTGACTATGATCATGAAACCGCACCTCCGATCAATGTGGATGGAAAATATTGAGGATTTAGTTTGAGGAAAGTTCCCAAACTATATGGTCTTAATGGACCAAAATTTTCACTTCCGTCGTTGCTGACCAATTTTATTCTTAAGACAACTAGCTTTTGGCTTCACCTGTCGGAGGTACGAACCCAGATGACCCGGTAGTAACAATCACAAAGGTGCTCCCTTTACCCCATAGCCGAACAATCAGGAATGTAAGGGATACGCACAGGAGCCAGGCAACCCAAATTGGCCAAAATCTGAAGTCAAATTGATGCATATCTATGGCTTTATAACCAGGGGCGGATCCAGAACAAAAATGTCCCGGTGTCCACATGCACATCATATATACAAGGATGGACACCAAGCAGTAATATATATAAAATAACACACCCAACAACATAAATTATATGGTAACGAGATTTCTTACCAAAATAAATAAACTGCTTCACTTCCACTTGAATATGGTGGAGCTGGAGGATCATCCGGTTCATGTGATGGGCTAGCTATATCATCTTGTGTCGAAGTTTTCATTTCTTTAAGAAACTATTCCATAAATTCTCCTGTGATTAATTACTATTATGTTAGCAAAAATGTCCGAGTGACATTATTTGTGTTTGTATATGCAAAAATAGAAACAATAAACAAAACATATTGATTGAATGATACACTGTGCTCCTGGTTAGATATGAATCGCAACGAATTGTTCCCAATTGTGATAGCTTTAAATTTTGTGATCCTAGCCATATAATTAGAAATTTAGAAATTGAAAAAAATTAAAATTTCTACACACAATTAGGATTTTAATTTGAGAGATATCGGCAATTACCAAGTGCTGAGTTGAAAGTAGAGACGTACCACGAATTTCCAACAATCTGTGAGCGGGCGAGGGTAGAGGCGACTGGCAAGCGATGCTTGAACAATGGCGACTAGGCGGACTGGCGGCTGGCCGCGCGATGGAGAAGGGGAGGGGGTGAGCACGGACGACGCTGCGAGGGTTGATGCGCAGAAGCCGAGCGGATGAGCAACTCGACAGGCGCACGTCTAGCTATTGGGGATTGATTAATCAAAGATCGATAACTTTTTTTTGCACACGCGCACGTACAGGAACCAGGGATCGATTAATTGATCGATCAGGAGTGGACATTTACGTAGATGGGCTGCATTGCCTCGCTTGTGTAGTTCTGTTTTGTGTATCGCTGGGCTTGCCGGTGTCCAGGTCTAAAAGTTACCGATGTCCAGCCCAAAAATCTGGATATTGTACAAGGTAGACATGTATTTTATCCGGTGCCAATGACACCGGATGGCATAACGTGGCTCCACCCCTATTTATAACGGTGATTACAGAAGACAGCGCTCGTATATTGAATACAAACACTAAGGATATGTTGTGATAGTTAGCTTTTAAGTTGTAATTTGCAGCTTTATGCTATTTGTTTATTTTGACTCCGTTGCGACCGTTTATCATTTGAAAGTGGCTCACCATCGACTTTCACCCATTTGTAGATGCTACGCAAGGTGTTTCCGCAGTAACAAGACAACCCGTAGCCGGCGTCTTGGTGTCCGGAGGCGGTTGTGTTAGCGGAAACGATGCAATCAGATATGCATGCTTTTATAACTTTCACTTAGTCATAGGAGCTTAAAGTTGAGAGGGCAGTTACTAGCCCCCGATTAGTGTTCGGCGTCAGCCGAGGTCAAGTCATTAACACTTCAGCCAATTTTGTGAAGGGCCCATCGTTTAAGACGGTGTAATCTCTATCGATCTTTAGTTTGACACAACCTTTGGATCGCCGACCATTTTATGCTCATTGTGACAGTCAGTTTTCGGGTTTCTCCACTGAGGTACTTGACCAGTTAAATCAGAAGTATAATCGAAATGGTTCTCCCTTTACCCTTAGCCGAACAATCGGGAACGTAAGGAGTATGCACAGGAGCCGGGCAACCCAACTATTCACCAAAGACACAATTCAAAACTGATGCATATAAAGAAATATCTGAGAAAGTTTTCCCGAGGACTCCATGGAATACCTTGGGTTTTGGTGGGTTTTGGCCACAGTGTAGACCAGATTGCAAAACCTGCAACACCAAAAATCACTAACCAACAGAAAATACTCTTTGAAATACTGTTAATATGCACATCACCAATAATTAGAACAATTGTACCTGATGATTTATCCGACGATGTCCAAACTGATGGCAGACGAGATGATTATGGACGAGGGATGTCCTGGCCAGAGTGCCTCAAGAATGCGTCGGGCTGACCAATATACGGAACGACCGGTCTGAACACAAAGATTGGTTTGACGAAGATTCTGACACGTAGGTCGGCTGGCCGAGGTGACGACAGGATCTGGTCACAATCGTATTTAGACGTCCGCCAGGCCGCGAACAAGGAGTCGGCCGGCGAGAACCTGGCCAGATCGACGCAGATGAAAAACACATGTACAAGCGTCGGCAAAATATCTCTAGAAAAGAATAATATAGTACAAATCAACCGAAAATATTCTGCATGTAATAATTTTATGTGCTAAATGAATAGTTAGGAAAAATTAAACCTGTTTGATAGTGATGACCTGACCGGAGCGAATAAAAAGCGGTCTGACAGAACTAATATCAACTAGTACCAAGAATATATTGGTTTTGATCTTTACATGGAGTAGTAGTACTCCAATCTCCCATGCTGCAAAACTAGTAGCCAATTACTACCTTTGTTCTGGTTTATTAGTTCTTTATATAATTTGTGCTAAATTTTGACCAACGATAACTAACAAAATGTTAGTGCATATCAATAAAAATTATATACTTGGATTCGTATCAACATATTTTTCAATGATATACTTTTTTATGACATGCATGAACATTTTATTAGTTAAATTAAAATTTGACACAGATTACAATAAAAATCAATAAATCAGCACGAAGGTAGTAGGTTAGTACTACCCTAGATCTATGCACATTTTAGCAGAAGGTAGCAGAGAACCAGCGGCCGAACTAGGGGCTGAACTGAAAACGAAAAGGAAGGGAAACGAATCTCCCTGATGTGCTCCACCGAGCTGAGGTGTGATCGGCCCATGTGCACTGGTCGGCACTGTCTCCTCGACTGGATCGCCGCCGGCCAGGCTGTATTTTTTTCAAATTTTTGCATTGACCCAGGTAGTGGACGTGCAACTCTAAGCCGCCGTCGCGCGCGGGGCAGCGCGTCTTCGCGATTAATTGTGCTCTCAGTAAGTCTGGATCTGACGTACTGTCACGCGACGGGTACCACCGCCATTGTTAACATTTTTCTGATCCTGGTCTGACCGCGAACAAAAGAGCACGATTCGGCAGCAATGATTTGCGAAAAAAATATTAGTTACGCTAAATAGATCTAACTTAAAAAATATCACCTAATTATCCTATTAATCTGTGATGATCACCTAGCAAGCTCTCAATAAAAGAATCAATGTCAATTCTTGTAGAGAAATGATTTGCAATACAATTATTGACTGGGGTACTGATGCACGCATATATAATACAAGGGAAGACCTCTACCTAAACTATACAAGACTAGGAGGTGGGCCACAACTCCAATATACGTGCAGTACAAAATACATACTCAACACCCCCCGCAGTCGAAGCGTCGTCGGAGACACAGAGACTGGACCGAAACTCCTCGAAGACGGGAGTAGGCAATCTCTTAGTCATCACATCAGCAAACTGTTGCGTCGTCGGCACGTGGAGAACCCGAACACGGCCAAGAGCAACCTGCTCGCGCACGAAGTGAATATCGAGCTCAATATGCTTCGTCCGTCGATGGTGCACCGGGTTGGCGGAGAGGTAGACCGCGCTGACGTTATCGCAATAGACAAGAGTGGCCTTGTGAACATCACAAAGCAACTCCTGGAGCAGCCGACGTATCCAAGAGCATTCGGCCACGGCATTAGCCACGTCGCGATACTCTGCCTCGGCGCTGGAGCGGGAGACCGTGGGCTGCCGCTTCGATGACCAAGAGATCAACGAGGGCCCAAGGTAGATGCAGTAGCCTGACGTAGAGCGTCGCGTGTCGGGGCAGCCAGCCCAGTCGGCATCCGAGTAGGCCACAAGGTCGGTGGAGGCGAAGGCCGTCAGGGTGAGTCCCAAAGACATGGTGCCGCGTATGTAACGGAGAATACGCTTCACCAGAGTCCAGTGAGAGTCACGCGGGGTGTGCATATGGAGGCACACCTACTGGACAGCGTACTGCAGGTCGGGGCGAGTCAGCGTCAGGTACTGTAAAGCACCGATAATAGAGCGATAAAATGCTCCATCAGATGCAAGAGACCCCTCGAGAGCAGAGACCTTCGCCTTCGTGTCGACGGGGGTGGGCGCCGGCTTGCAGTTAAGCATACCTGCATGCTCCAGGAGCTCGTGGGCGTACTTTTGCTGATGCAGAAAGAAGCCGTCAGTCCGTCGGACCACCTCGATGCCCAGGAAGTAGTGCAGGGGCCCCAAGTCCTTGAGGGCGAACTCATCACGAAGACGAGCAGTCAGCCGCTGAAGGAGGTCGGGGGCGGACGCCGTGAGGATGATGTCGTCGACGTAGAGCAGCAGATATGCAGTGTCAACTCCCTGATGATACACGAAGAGTGAAGCATCGGAGCGAGTGGACCGAAATCCGAGAGACTGCAGGAAGGCTGCTGAGGGAGTCCTGGACTAGGGGGTGTCCGGATAGCCGAACTATCATCATCGGCCGGACTCCAAGACTATGAAGATACAAGATTGAAGACTTCGTCCCGTGTCCGGATGGGACTTTCCTTGGTGTGGAAGGCAAGCTTGGCAATACGGATATGTAGATCTCCTACCATTGTAACCGACTCTGTGTAACCCTAGCCCTCTCCGGTGTCTATATAAACTGGATGGCTTTAGTCCGTAGGACGAACAACAATCATACCATAGGCTAGATTCTAGGGTTTAGCCTCCTTGATCTCGTGGTAGATCTACTCTTGTAATACCCACATCATCAATATCAATCAAGCAGGACGTAGGGTTTTACCTCCATCAAGAGGGCCCGAACCTGGGTAAAACATCGTGTCCCTTGTCTCCTGTTACCATCCGCCTAGACGCACAGTTCGGGACCCCCTACCCGAGATCCGCCGGTTTTGACACTGACATTGGTGCTTTCATTGAGAGTTCCTCTGTGCCGTCGCAATCAGGAGGGATGCCTTTTCCCGTCTTTAAAGACGGCGCCGTCGTCAAGGGAGCTTTGGCCCCCGGCCAAACTATCCGGCTAGGCGGTTTTCTTATGACCGCCTGTTCGGCCGCCGCTCCGACAATGACCTCTCGAGTCATCAAAAGCGATCTTCACGTCAACTCGGAATTCGCCGAGCAGCTAGATCCGATGGAGCTCTCCTCCGTAAATGAGCTCTTGGATCGCATCGCCGCCCTGGGAGTCGCCACAAACTACGATCAGATTGGGCTTAAAACCGATCTGAGAGAAATTAACTCTCCCCAGGCTACCCACCACATTATCGTGGTAGAGGAACAACGCGGCGACTCTTCCTCTATGTTAAAGACCAGTTATGTCCGGATTCCCGATCCCTTCACGCCGGATTCCCGCGAAAGGACGGACATCAATCAAGTACCGAACCTAAAGTTAGGCATCGGACCAGATTTGTTGGATAACATCCAGCAATCCAAGCTTCCAAATCCGGAAACTTCTCGGCCTTTGAGCCTCAGACCGGGCGGGGTTCCGAATTTAATTACGCCCGCCCACCCAAACATAAGCGACTTATCTCAAATACGGCAAGAGCCCGATGAAACAGTACATCACTACTGGGCCAGATTCCTCCTGGTCATGGACAGGATAAAAGACTACCGTGAGGAAAGCGCAATCTCAATTTTCTGCAAAAATTGCACGGACAAGGGAATCATGAACGCCATGAGTCGTCGCGAAGTTACACGCTTCGCTGATCTGGCGACCATAGTACAAAAATACTGTGTGATGGAGAGCGCCTGGAAAACCAAAACCAGGTTTTGGGACAATCCGGCCCTGAATACAACCCTAGTACGAAATAAAAGGGTGCGTCATACTCAAGCACCTGGGTTAAAAACCAAAAAGCAAAAAACCCCTAAAGGGCACGGAACCGTACTGGAGGGATGGCTCAACGGACCCTGCAAAATCCACAGTACGGAGGGCGCCACTCCAACACATAGCCTTCGAGCATGTTGGATACTACGGCAGGTGGCCAAAAGTGGCAAAAGCTTTCTAGCCCCGGACAACCAGCCCAACAGTACCAATACGGTATTAACAGTCTTCGAGACTTTCGCATCAAATAACATGCGGAAACGAACAATCCGCAGCCTCGCCGAAGTCTACCGAGTAGCAACAACAAATCCATGGAGCGACACGGCTATCACCTTCAATGCCAGCGACGAACCTAAATTTCGAACAGCTCGAGCACCAGCCGCATTGGTCCTTAGTCCGATAGTGGATGGCTTTCGTCTTACCAAGGTACTCATGGATGGCGGTAGCGGATTAAACCTCATCTACGAGGAAACCCTCCAAAAAATGGAAATTGACTGGAGCCGCATTGAGCGAAGTAGCACAACCTTCAGAGGAATAATCCCTAGTCGAGAAGTACGCTGCACAGGAAAAATCACACTAGACGTAGTGTTCGGCTCGCCGGACAACTGCAGGTCTGAAGAGGTCACGTTCCAAGTGGCCCCATTCGGCAGCGGATATCACGCCTTGTTAGGGCGAGAGGCATTCACAATCTTCCAAGCTATACCCCATTACGGGTACATGAAGCTCAAAATGCCCGGGCCCAATGGAATAGTCACTCTTGTCAGTGATCCAGATATAGCACTCCGCGCTGAAAATAAGACGACCGCATTGGCCCTAGAGGCATTATCCGAAGCCCTAGCGGCAGAAGAACTCACTGTGCTGCGCTGCATGGTGGATAGGGACGATGTGATACTCGATAAAAGGTCTAAGTCCACCTCTTTTAAACCAGCAGACGAAATAGTCAAATTCCAGGTCCATCCAACGGACCCTACAAAGACGGCCTCCATGGGGGCACAATTAAACCCTGATGTAGAAGCCGCACTACAAGAATTCCTGCGGGAAAATTGGGACATTTTTGCTTGGCACCCTTCAGACATGCCAGGAATCCCACGTAGGCTGGCAGAACACAGCCTAAATATCCTAAAAGGATTCAAGCCAGTCAAACAGGCTCTTCGGCGATTTTCCGAACCCAAAAGACAGGCATTGGGACAGGAGCTAGCCAAACTCTTAGAAGCCGGATTCATCAGAGATATAAAACATCCAGACTGGCTAGCGAACCTGGTAATGGTACCAAAAAAGGACAAATCCTGGCGCCTTTGTGTCGATTTCAAAGACCTAAACAAGGCCTGTCCAAAGGACCCTTTCCCTCTCCCTCGCATCGACCAAATCATCGACGCGACCGCAGGGCACGATTCATTGTGCTTCCTCGACGCATACTCCGGATACCATCAAATCAAGATGGCGGAAAAAGACCAGGCCGCAACGGCATTCATTACTCCGTACGGACCATTCTGCTTCAACACAATGCCCTTCGGACTCAAAAACGCCGGCGCAACATATCAGCGCATGATTCAGACATGTCTGGCCACCCATATAGGCAAAACAATGGAGGCGTACGTAGACGATGTGGTCGTTAAGACCAAACACGTCGAAACTCTAATAGACGATTTGAGGCTTACATTCGACAATCTCCGAGCATACGACATTAAGCTCAACCCGGAAAAATGTGTTTTCGGTGTACCAGCCGAAAAGCTCTTGGGCTTCATCGTATCCGGTAGAGGAATTGAAGCAAACCCAGCCAAGATCCGGGCTCTGTCACAACTGGATATCCCAAAAGACCTCAAACAAATACAAAAATTGACGAGATGCGTGGCGGCTCTAAGCCGCTTCATCTCCCGCTTGGGAGAAAAGGCACTGCCCCTCTATCGCCTCCTCCGGCGCACCGAACACTTTGAATGGACGGATGCTGCCACGGCTGGACTCGAAGAAATTAAGGCCATATTGGCAACAAATCCGGCCCTGGCCGCGCCCAACTTGGGCAAGCCTATGTTATTATATATCACGGCAACACATCAAGTTGTCAGCGCCGTACTCGTCGTCGAACGAGAAACAGAAGGGCAAAAATTCCCTCTCCAAAAGCGAGTGTACTACGTATCCACTGTCTTAACTCCATGCAAGTCCCGGTACCCACATTATCAAAAGATAGGGTACGCGGTGTTCATGGCATCCCGGAAGCTACGACACTACTTTCAAGAGTGTTCCATAACAGTGGCCTCCGAAGTACCTCTCAATGATATTATAAATAATCGTGACGCGACGGGCAGGATTGCAAAATGGGCCATTGAGCTCTTACCATTTGACATAACCTACAAACCACGACGAGCTATAAAGTCGCAAGTTTTGGCTGACTTCATCGCCGAATGGACCGAAGCCGAACTCCCTAAAGAGTATGGCGCATACTCCAATTGGATCATGCATTTCGACGGCTCTAAAATGTTGGCTGGCTTGGGGGCTGGCGTCGTCTTGACGTCCCCAACCGGAGACACAGTCCAATACGTACTTCAAATAATGTACATGGACTCCAACAATGCAGCCGAATACGAGGCCCTTCTACACGGCCTTCGGATGGCAATCTCCATGGGTATTCAACGCCTAGAGGTGCGCGGGGATTCAAACCTCGCAATATCCCAAGTAAATGGAGACTTTGACGCCAAAGATCCGAAAATGGAAGCCTACCATAACACCGTCCTAAAAATGTCAGCCCGGTTCGAAGGACTCGAATTCCACCATGTAGCCCGGGATAATAACCAGGCAGCAGACGTGTTGGCATGCATCGGCGCAAAACGCGATGCCATCCCTCCAAACATCTTCCTGGAACGGCTCTTTAAGCCATCCGTATTATGGGAAGAGGAGTCCAGAAATAACAACCGGAACCAACTGCACAAACCAACACAGAACATTCTGACACAATCGGTGGCTCAGCCAATGAAATAACACCTTCAGCCCACGAAGTAATGGCAGTAATTGCCCCGTGGACGGAACCATTCTTAGCCTACTTAATTAGGCAGGAACTTCCCGAAGACCAAAATGAGGCCCGCTGCATAGTTCGGCGATCTAAAGCCTACAAGGTCCATGAGGGAGAACTTTATAAAAAAGCACAACCGGAGTCCTTCAAAGGTGTATCTCCGAAGAGGAAGGGCGAAATCTCCTGGCTGAAATTCACGCCGGACTCGGCGGGCACCACGCTGCAGCCCGGGCTCTTGTAGGCAAGGCCTTCCGTACAGGATTTTATTGGCCGACAGCCTGGGCAGATGCTCAGGACTTAGTCCAACGATGCGTTGGTTGCCAGCTCTTTGCTAATCAAAGCCACATGCCACCCACCGCCCTCAAAACTATACCCATCACTTGTCCGTTCGCGGTCTGGGGGCTTGACATGGTTGGACCCCTTAAAGGGGGAACCCACAAGCACAAATACTTATTGGTCATGGTGGATAAATTCACCAAATGGATAGAGGCCAAGCCGGTTAAAACGACAGAATCTGGACCTGTGATAGACTCCATATCCGGGGTAGTACACTGTTTTGGCGTCCCCCACAGCATCATCACTGATAACGGCACGAATTTCACGGCCGACGAGGTTAAACTCTGGTGCAAAAACATGGGCATCAAGCTCGACTACGCTTCAGTCTACCACCCTCAAACTAACGGTCAAGTGGAACGAGCAAATGGTCTAATCATGAGCGGCATTAAAACCCAGATTAGTGCGGTCCCTGATGGAATCTAACATGCAATGGGTAGAGGAGCTCGACTCCATACTCTGGGGGCTGCGGACCACGCCAAACCGCACTACCGGATTCACACCATTTTTTATGGTATACGGCGCCGAGGCAGTTTTGCCCTGCGATATAATTCATGACTCACCTCGCGTGCGCATGTACGAAGAAAGAGAAGCCGAGTTGGATCGGCAGGACAGTTTGGACGCCTTAGAGGAGGAGCGCGACGTGGCAAAATCCCGTTCCGCATTCTATCAGCAGCAGGCTCGAAGATATCAAAGCAGAGAAGTACGGGCCAAAACTTACAATGTTGGCGAGCTAGTTCTGCGCCTGCCGGACAAGAAAAAGGACAAACTTAAGCCCAACTGGGAAGGTCCCTTCATCATCGACCAAGTCCTTACCGGCGGTGCATACCGTCTATGCAACACATCTAACAACCGACTCGAGCCAAACCCATGGAACACAGCCCATCTCCGAAGATTCTACGCCTAGCGCCGGACTCAGAGTTCGTCTCCTTCCTCCGTCCACCTTTCATATTTTTTTCGCTGTCTTTGTTTTCCCTCCTTTTTCCTCCCTCTTTCAATACAAGCCTCTTGAGGGCTGATCTGCGCTTTGTTCGCACTCACTCGATGTGCTACTCGCACTCGTTATACCTGGGGGCTTCTATAACAGAAGCTTATTTATATGGGCCTCATGCCCAACACATGTGCCATACTTCCGCATGTACCTTTTACTCACCATTATATGCATCGATATGACTTAAGTTTTGGCCAAGCCGGGTTGCCTGGCTCCTGTGCTTACCCCTACGTTCCCGATTGTTCGGCTAGGAGGTAAAGGGAGCACCTCTGCGATTGTTACTGCCGGGTCAGTCGGATGTGTACCTCAGACTGGGTGAAGCCGAAGGCTAGCGTTCTTAAGGGAATATTCGGTCGGTGACCTGAAAGATGATTTATTACTTATTTATTTATCTGTCCCTAGATGTTTTTTCTGCTCTTTTCGCAGTCCGGTCATGCACTTTAGGGCATGCCTCCCAGGGAAAGGAACCCTTAACGGAACTATTCTCCCTGGAAGATGTTTCTTACTAACCATGTAATATAACATAGCTAGTTGGGCACTTGTCTAATAAAGCACTTATGACCCCTACGCCTTGTCTCCATGCATGCCTCGGTTTCTCTCTTTTTTTTTATAATCGTAAGGGTATTTGGACACACTCCAGACTTTCGGGTCCCGAGGTTGAAGCGAAAAGGTCCACAAAGACAAACGATCTACAATCCGGCTAGAAGGCATTTTACATGTCATTTTAAATTACATCGTCAAACTGACTGATTGTACTCCTCTTCAATCCCATCTAACAGGCTGTCTAATTTACAGTCCTGTTGGGAATATTTCGCGGCCAATTCTACTTGGCCATACATCAGGCTCACAGAGATCTCCTTCCCATCAGGTCCCGCAGGTCCGACCTCGGCCATGTGGTTTGGATCAGCCTTCGGGTACCGCGTCTTCACGATGGCCCAGGCCTCCCTGGCACCTTGACGGCAGGCCGATATCTTCCACAGACGGAGACGCCGCCATACTCCCTGAAGCTTCTTAGCAAGCCCTCCAAGACCCTCGGGTAGGGAGACGGAAGGCCATAAGGCCTGAACGACGCCGCTCATCGCCTGCCGAACACGTTCGTGCAGTTGCAGCAGCTCGGGAAGAGGGTCTCCCGTGGAACCAGGTATCTCCTCCACCGGACGACCCGTGAGCACACCTACAGACACATTGATGTCAATCGACTTCCTCGCCGAACTCTTCTCTTCAAAAGAGTTTGCTCAAGCACTTACTATAAATGCCGCGACGAAGCCGCCGATTCTCCTTTACGGAGTTAGACAGCTGGACCCGAACATCTTTTAGTTCTTCGCCCAGCTGGGTGTTGGCATCTTGGAGTTTGTTCCTCTCCTGCTGCACCCTCATAAGCACCTTCTCGCCGGCCTTCAGCTGGCGCAGCAGATGTTGCTTGTCCGGATCTAGTCCGGCACCCTCTGCAATATTACTGTCAGACTATACACACGCCGCACTTCATAAACTATTTATCTTTTCGAAATATGAATTACCAGAGGGGGTCTTTGTGGCTCCCCCGGCAGCGGCTAGTGCAGCCTCAAGTTGGGCCTTACATTCTTGAAGCTCCTGGGACAGGTGGGTATTCTTCTCTGTAAGATCCTGCATAACAAATGATCCTTAAATCAGTTCGTTTAACTATTTTAAGTCTCGGGGGCTACTGGCATATATAACTACTAAAATTCCTCATCCGTATGTCTTTTACATACTGCTCCGTGGCTCTGGTTAAACTATCTTGAGCAGCACGGAGGTGCGCGTCTCCCGCATTAAAGGCATTCAACGCCTCCGGGGAGAAACACGCGTCACGAAGAACTGTCCGACGGCGCCTGTGATTCATGGCGCTCTCCGCCTCAGATCTGGTGGCGGACAACCTGTCGGCATCCTCCATTGGAGGAGCATCCGGCTCGCGCCTTGCGCTCGCCTCCCTCTCCGGACCAGGCGTTGGAGCCTGGCTGGCGGAGGCTTGGTTAGCAACCTCTCCGGACTCAGTCCGGCGAGTGCTCTTTCTCCTGGAAGAATCATGAGCATTAATATACCTCCCAGGAGTCTTTCCCTTAAAAGACAATGGTGCGCCATACCTTTGCGGCGACGTTTCGATTCGCGCCGCACTCCTCTTCCGCTTGCTGGGCCGCACTGACCTTGGTTGGTCGGTCGCCGCGGGCTCGGCTTCCCGCCGTATAGGCCCCTCCTGCGAAGCACCGTTGGTACACGGTGGTCAGAAATAAGCATTAAACAGGTAACGATGTCAAGACTTCGGTCGTACTCACCTGGGAAGCCGGGGATAAACCGGGGTAGTCAGCCGTAATGGCGACTAGAGCATTGTCTATGCTAAGCTGGTGGAACACCCCGTCAATCAGTTCCACCGTTATGTCCAGATCCTCTCCGGAGGCCGGATCAAGGGATCTTCCCGGATCCTCGGGTTGCGGAGTCGGGCTTTCTATGCCCTCCACATACCAGCGCAGTTCCTGCATTGAAATCATAAAGTAAGACACTTATCTTTGAAGGCACGGATCAGATATATAAACGTCCGCTTACCCAGCTCCGAGGGTTATTCATAGAGAATCCATTCAATGGATTCATTTGGAGGAAGTCCTCCTTCTCCCCCTTGTACAAGCCGAACAGGATCTTCACCAGATCGGCGGCCGATCCTGGCCCCTTGCGGCCATGACGGGTGGCGTCGTTCTCCCTGTTTGAAATCCCACATGGGGTGGCCCCTATATTGGAGCGGCTGCACCCCTCGCATAATGCATGTGGCCATGACTCCAATCATGGTTAATCCGGAATGGGCCAGTAACTGTATCTGGCCCATCAGATAGTGGACGCTCCTATCATCTTCCTGTTGAGGGCTCCGCGGGCGCCAACTCAGGCGTTTCTTCAGAGGAGCGTTGCTAAACTCCGGGAGGCCGATCCGAACTGGATCCAGCAGTGGGGCGTCTTCCATATAGAACCACTCCAAAGGCCAGTCTTTGGACGCCTTCTTTGGGGTTCCGGATAGATATCCGGTCCCGGCGATGCGCCATATTTCGGCTCCGCCCACTTGATATATCGACCCCTCGTGAGAACGGGGTACAAGGCAAAACAGTCTCTTCCACATCGCAAAATGGGGCTCGATGCCCAAGAACAGCTCGCAAACAGCTACAAAGCCCACGATGTGTAAAATGGAGGCGGGTGTGAGGTGGTGAAGTTGGAGTCCATAGAACTCCAGGAGTCCCCGGAGAAACGGATGTATGGGAAATCTGAGTCCCCTTATTAAGTAGGGGACGAAGCATACCCGCTCTCCTTTGGAGGGATTGGGGACGCTCTCCGCCTGCTTCCCACCCTTGTAGGTGGCCAGTTCGGCTCAAACCGGAACCATAAAGGCTGGGGGAAGGTATCCCTCTGCTTGGAGCGTCACTAACTCGCTATGCGGGACCGAGCATCTCCTCCAATCTCCTGGCTGAGGACTGGGAGCGCGAGAAGAGGAGCCGCGTCGACTATCCATGTTGGAATGGATTCTTGTCAGATGCGCTTCGATGAATACTTGCGGAAGGAGGATGATGTGATTCGGATCTGGATCCACGCCTCTCTTATAGGCAGCTTATTCGTGCAGCTAGGGGGGTAAAATGTAAAAATACCCTGGCTTTTCGCATTCATGCAACACGTGGAAGAAGGCCATTATTGGACGTGGAAGCCAAGGAGCGCGACATTTATGAAGAAACCGGACACTATTCGGCTAACACGTGGAACGTGGAGGAGAACCCGCCTTGCAAACGCCAAAGACAACATACACACCGGACTCGTCATCATTGAAGCCAGGTTCGGGGGCTACTGAGGGAGTCCTGGACTAGGGGGTGTCCGGATAGCCGAACTATCATCATCGACCGGACTCCAAGACTATGAAGATACAAGATTGAAGACTTCGTCCCGTGTTCGGATGGGACTTTCCTTGGCGTGGAAGGCAAGCTTGGCAATACGGATATGTAGATCTCCTACCATTGTAACCGACTCTGTGTAACCCTAGCCCTCTCCGGTGTCTATATAAACTGGATGGCTTTAGTCCGTAGGACGAACAACAATCATACCATAGGCTAGATTCTAGGGTTTAGCCTCCTTGATCTCGTGGTAGATCTACTCTTGTAATACCCACATCATCAATATCAATCAAGCAGGATGTAGGGTTTTACCTCCATCAAGAGGGCCCGAACCTGGGTAAAACATCGTGTCCCTTGTCTCCCGTTACCATCCGCCTAGACGCACAGTTCGGGACCCCCTACCCGAGATCCGCCGGTTTTGACACCGACAGCTGCGATACACTGGTACCAAGCCCGAGGCGCCTGCTTCAACCCATAAAGAGAACAGGAGAGCAAGCACACGAAGTCAGGGTGCTCGGCGTCGAATAAACCAGTGGGCTGCTCACAGAACACCTGCTCGGCGAGATGGCCGTGCAAGAAGGCATTGGAGACATCCAACTGGTGCACAGGCCAGGCGCGCGAGACCGCCAGCTGAAGCACGGCGCGAATCGTGCCCGGTTTCACAACTGGGGCGAAGGTGTCGGTGAAGTCCATGCCCGCGTGCTGCCAAAAACCACGAACCACCCACCGAGCCTTGTAGCGCTCGAGAGAACCGCACGGACGAGTCTTGTGCCAAAGATGACGTTGGCACGAGGGGGTCGCGGAACAAGCTGCCATGTGCGGTTGCGCTGTAAGGCGTCAAACTCCTCCTGCATCGCAGCTAGCCAGTGGGGATCCCGAAGGGCAGCACGAGCGGAGGTGGGGACGGGTGATGGCGTCGACGTCGAGGCGGCGCACAGATACTCGTTGGTGGAGTAGCGCGTGCTGGGCCGAAGCACTCCTGCTCGGGCACAGACAGTCACGCCAAGTGACGGGGCAGCAGGGCCAGCGGGGCCCGCGGCAGCGGGGCACCCGGTGTGACGGCGGGTGCACCTGGTGTGGCGGCGGGGGCGGCGGCGGCGGCGGCGGAAGAGGCGACGAGCGAGGTTGATGTCGAGCCTATTGCAGGGGTGGCCGGCAGGCTGCCGGGCTCAACCTCATATGAGGGGGACGGGGACCCGGGGGCCCGCTTGGACTCGACCTCGGGGGAGGGAGTCACGAAGCCAGGTGGTGGCGGGAGAGGGCGCCATGCCGGGGGGGCCGCCGGGGGCTGCCGCCGCGTATCGCTCCATGAAGGGGGCGCGAGGGCCGGCGCCGAAGGGGCCGAAGCCGGAGGAACCTGAAAAAAGGGAACACCGTCTCGACAAAGTACACATGCCTCGAGGTGTACACACGATGAGTGATAGGATCATAAAACCAGTAACCTTTGGTGTTAGGAGGGTAGCCAAGGAAGACGCAGGGGACGGATCGTGGTGCGAGCTTGTGTGGCGTGGTGGACGCGGTGCTAGGATAACAGAGACACCCGAAGATGCGGAGACCATCATAGGACGATGGTGTGCCGAAGAGAAGGTGGTGAGGGGCGTAGTTCCATCGAGGGCGACACGGACGATTGTTAACTAAGAGAGTGGCGGTAGCGAGGGCATCGGGCCAAAACCGAGCGGGCATGTTAGAGTGAAAGAGTAACGTGCGAACGCAGTCATTAAGAGTGCGGAGAATGCGCTCGGCGCAGCCGTTCTGCTGGGAAGTGTAGGGGCAAGTCAGACGGAAGGTGGTGCTGTGAGAGGCGAGAAGTGTGCGAAGAGATACGTTGTCAAACTCTTTTCCGTTATCAGTTTGGAGTGCGAGTATTGGGCGACCGAACTGGGTGGTGACATAGGAGTAAAAAGCGGTGAGTGTGGCTAAAGCATCAGATTTACGACGAAGGGGAAAAGTCCACACATAATGAGAGTTATCATCTAAAATCACCAAGTAGTAAAGATAGCCCGTGTTACTCGCAACGGGAGATGTCCAAACATCAGTATGAAGTAATTGAAACGAAAAAGTGGAAACTGAAGAAGACGCACTAAAGGGAAGACGAACGTGCTTGCCTAAGCGACAAGCCTCACAAGAGTGCTCGTCGAGCTTATCACATGAGAAAGAGAAACTCCTAAGAATTTGACATAAGATAGTATGGTTGGGGTGACCCAAGCGAGCGTGCCAAAGGTCAACGCGGGCGGCAAGGGCGACGGGTGTGGAGGTGGAGGCGCCAGCGTGCACGGGGTAGAGCTCATCGGGACTGTCACATCGGTGAAGGACCATCCGGGTACGGGCGTCTTTCACAAAAAAGCCAACACCATCAAATTCAACAGTAAGTGGGTTTTCACGAGTAAGACGACGAACGGAAACTAGGTTCGTGACTAGATCAGGTGAAACAAGAACATTAGACATAGTGATGGGTGTGGAAGTGGAGGGAAATCTAGTGCTACCAATATGAGTAATATGTAAGGAGGAGCCATTGCCGACAGTGATACGAGTGGGTGTGTGAACGGGAGTGGAGGAGGTTAGGTTACCGGGATGAGCTGCCATGTGCGAAGTAGCACCTGAGTCCATGTACCAGTCTGCTCCACCGACAGAGCTACTCGGCGACGGCACGGAGTGTTGGGCGGCGAAGAGGGTGGGGTCCCATGGCACATGTACCGGCGGCGACGGAAGGCCCCCGTAGGGCGGCGCCAGGATGGTCGGGCCATAACCACCGAGGGGCGGCGGCGCAAGGAGGGCGCCGTAGCCGGCGCCATTCGGCTGGAACGGCGCGCCGATGAACGCCTGGTGGCCAGCGGGGAGAGCTTACTGATAGGACGGCGCCCCCCGGCGTCCTGAGCCCGCTGCTGCTGCAGACGGCGGCGACCGCCGCCACGCCGGTTGCATCGGCCCCCTCCCCCTTGCGGGTGCTGCGGGGGAGGCGATGGTGGCGCCAACGGGTAACACCCGGAGGGTGCGGGAGGACGCGACCGGATCGGCGCGGCCGGTGGAGTGGTTCCACCGCAGGTGGTGAAGTAGCCCGGAGAGTCCATGGATGGTGGTGGCGGCGGCGCGCGCGGGAAGGCGCGGCGCGGCGGCGGCACGCGTGAGGAAGCACTGCGTGGCGGCGACGACGATGGCGGCACGCGCGAGGAAGCGCTACGTGGCGGCGGCGGCGGTGGGAAGCGACGGCGGCGGCGACGCGCGCGAAGAAGCGCTGCGCGGCAGCGGCGGCGGTGGGGAGTGGCGGCGGCGGCGCGCGCGAGGAAGCGCTACGCAGCAGCGGCGGCGGCGGGGAGCGGCGGCGGCATGCGCAAGGAAGCGCTGCGCAGCGGCGGCGGTGGGAAGCGATGGCGCGCGATGGAAAAGGCGCGGAGCGACTGTAGCGGCGCGGAACGCACGGGTAGCAGCGGCTTCGGGACGCGCGTGCAGAAGTGTAGCAAGCCAATGGCGGCGCAGGCCTAGGAAACGGAAGGCGAAGGCAGCGGCTAGGGTTAGAGAAAGGCGCGGCGGCTGAAGAAGCGGCGGCGTAGGTGAAAAAGCAGAGCGACGCAGGGGCGGCAGCTAGCAAAGCAACTCATGCACGCATGCAGCCGTACGCAAGCATCCAGGACCTAGCAAGCATGCACGAGCACGCACACATGAGACTCACGCATAGCAGCAGCAGAACTGACATGCAGCGGCTTGGCGCGGAGCAGCTTGCAGCGGCGTGGGACGCGCGGGCGGAAGCGGGTGGTGGGGTGCGGCGGCGGCGGCAGCGGCGCGTGGAGGCGCGGCGGCGGCGGCGGCTATCCTAGGGTTAGACCGAAAAAGATGATACCATGTAGAGAGATGATTTGCAATACAATTACTGATTGGGGTGCTGATGGACGCATATATAATACAAGGGAAGGCCTCTACCTAAACTATACAAGACTAGGAGGTGGGTCACAACTCCAATATACGTGTAGTACAAAATACATACTCAACAATTCTAAATCCGGTTATCTCGTAGTAGGGTCCTAAGCTAGGTGTCTTGAAACGACGGTAACATGGACACTGGATTTTACCCAAGTTCGGGCTCTCTCGAAGAAATAAAACCATACGTCCTGCTTTTGATTGTATTTATATGGGGTATAGTATAGAGTATGTATCTAGCACGAGATTGTTCTAATCAATATGAGACCCTCCATTGACTAGCCTGACATTGGTTTGTATAATGCACTAGAGGCCTAGGATTTAGAAGAGTCCTCATCTTGTGCGCTAAGTCTTGGGGATTCTTCCTTGTATGCGTCATGGGCTGCCCGAAGTGGCCCATGAGTGAACCACATGGGGGTCCTCGTTCCGACCCACCTGGTCGGAAGACGACGTGATGAGTACCCCTAGTACAGGACACCATCAAGGGGCCAGAAACATGATGACCTTTCTCCTGAGGCCTGAAACAGGACCGCGGGCATGGGAGGCACGGTTGGAGACACGGGAGGCGCGAGACGACGCGACGTCGTTGTCCGCAAAGATGATGCTTGTGCTGCCATGCTCCCCGCCGTGTCGGCGTGGAGCAACTTGCCACTGCTCCTCGAGCTGGCCTGGAGTGATGAGTAGTTGAACCACGCACCAGATTGGGTGGCAACTTGCTCCATCATGCTAGGTGAGGGAGGTGGAGCAGCGAGCTTCCTCGCTCGTATCCGGCCAGCTCGGCCGGTCACCCAGATGGCTTTTTATGCCGGAGAACTGCTCTTCCTACTTGTTGGATGCCAACGAAAAAGTGGAGAAAATGGTGGAAGGAGGAGACGGGGAGCGGCGGAGTGGTGCAATTCTTTCCGGCGTCTGGCCTCGTTTAAATAGAGGGCGAGCGGGAGGAGCTCGGCTGGTGTTGCATTTAATGCCAACCCGCTCCTAAATGGACGTGTGTCCGGAGTAGGTTTCTTGTCTTCCATGCAGGTTTAATGAAGGCGCTTGAATGCAGTGAGAAGGCGTGTTCAGCCGAGCGTGCAGCAGATGACGCCCTCGGCAGACGCGCCGCTTCAATGGCGGAGGCAGTGAGAGGCCGCATCCATCCCGAGCCACCTTCAACATGGAGCGGCGCGCTCTATAGCGGCATGAATGCGGACAGCTAGCGCAGGGCTGGAATGCACGTGGGCGAGGGGGTAGTGGTTTGGGTGGGTCAAGGCGGTCAGAAGCGGGCGTCACAACGGTCATGATTCCCGCAAATCTCCCCTACGTTTGTCTCAGGTTTGCAAAAAAAATGCGTCCGGACCACGCCACGACCGCGTTGAATAGCTTCCGCGGTCTGGATGCTTGCGGGAGGTTTGAGGGCCGGCCCTTAGACTTGGAACTTCGACTATGTTAGTGTAAAAAAAATTTGCGAGAAAATTTCCGATATATTCATCTTCAATCATGGCAATACAACGAATACCAGAAATAATGGAAATTACATCCATATCCGTAGACCACATAGCGACGACTACCAGCACTGAAGTGAGCCGAAGGCGCGCCGGCGTCATCGCCCCTCCATCGCGGGAGTCGGGCACAATTTGTTGTAGTAGACAGTCGGAAAGTCGTCGTGCTAAGTCCCTGTAGGACTAGCGCACCAGAAAATCAACCACCGAATATGAGGAATAACGTAGATTAGAAAGATCCAATCCAAAGACACACGAATGTAGACGAACAACGACGAGATCTGAGCAAATCCACCAAAGATAGATCCGCCAGATACACACTTCCACACGCCCACCAACGGTGCTAGACGCACCGTCCGAACGGGGGCTAGGCGGGGAGACCTTTATTCCATCTTCAAGGAGCCGCCGCCATCTCGTCTTTCTGAGCAGGACACAAACCCTAGCAAAACTAAAAGAAACGAGTAAAAACAGAATTTAGCACCATTATCAAGTTGTCACTAATTCTAACTTGCCTGATTAACTGGCCGCCGCATATCCACTCCTCTCTCATGGCCCTAGGGCCATGGGGGCGCGGTGGATCTCGGGGGCCCGCAGGAGGGCTCCGTTTTTAGTTGTTTCTTTCAGTTTTGCTAGGGTTTGTGTCCTGCTCAGGAAGACGAGACGGCGGCGGCTCCCTGAAGATGGAATAAAGGTCTCCCCTCCTAGACCCCGTTCCGGCGGTGCGCCTAGCATCGTTGGTGGGCGTGTGGAGGTGTGTCTCCAGCGGATCTATCTTTGGTGGATTTGCTCGGATCTCGTTGTTGTTCGTCTATGTTCGTGTGTCTTCGAGTTGGATCCTTCTGATCTATGTTATTCTTCATCTGCGGCGGTTACTGTTCTGGTGCGCTGGTCCTACGGGGCCTTAGCACGATGACTTCCCGACTGTCTACTACAACAAGTTGTGCCTGACTCTGGCGATGGAGGGGCGATGACGACGGCGCACCTTCGGCTCGCTTTAGTGCTTGTAGTTGTCGCTAGATGGTCTATAAATCTGGATGTAATTTTTATTAATTTTTATATTCGTTGTACTACCATGATTGAAGATAAATAAATCAGAAATTTTCTTGAAATTTCTTTTGCCCAACTAACTACAGGCCTGCATGTCGGTCGGTGTTGATGGAATTAGCTGTCACACCATCTTCTTGTTTAGAAACAATTGCTAGAGCGAAATATATCCTTGATTCTCCGATGATTACAATTTATATATCTCCTCAAGAGACATGTCCAACAGACCCAATGCTTCGGAGAGCTGGGATAGAAGAGACGCTTCGGTTAGATTGCTAACCGACTCTCTAATACAACGTGGAGATTATCCACATAATTAATTACAATAATTAATTTCCAACACCCCCCAATCTCCACTTTGTGTATATGTAGTATCATCATCTTGAAAAATACTCCTCCAAAAACCCTGTGGGAAAAATATGAGGAGATACATGTAATATGCCATGAAAAACTGAAAGTGCAACTATCCCTAGGTGGTTTTGGTAATTCCTAACAACATATAGCTCATTGAGCTAATGCTATTTTAAGATGAATATTTCAGGAAAGCTCAATGATTGGCATGGCATGGATAAGAAAAGTGGATCCCTCAAAATGCTAAAGACAAAAGGATTGGCTCAAGCTCAAAGCT
The DNA here is from genome assembly GCF_018294505.1 of Triticum aestivum. Taxonomy (NCBI): domain Eukaryota; kingdom Viridiplantae; phylum Streptophyta; class Magnoliopsida; order Poales; family Poaceae; genus Triticum; species Triticum aestivum. The sequence continues at coordinate 724,681,544 of NC_057801.1, forward strand.
CAAGACTCTACATTTTATATTTTAGTGATCCAAGATCACATTGAGTCTGTAGGAAAAGCCAATACTATTAATGAGGGATGAGGTGTTGCTTAATGGCTTACTTGCTCAAAATGCTTAGTGATATGCTCCAAAGCCCTCAACTACTTTCTCACATCCACATATGACCTATACCAAAAGTCAAACTCGGCCCCACCGATTCTTTCTATCCGGCACCACCGAGTTCAGATGTCATAGCCACTGCCACAAACCCTAGGCAAATCGGTCTCACTGAGATGGGATTGTAATCTCTCTGTTTCCCTTCGTAATGTTTCGGTACCACCGAGATGAGCGATCGGTCCCACCAAGATTGCAATGTAAACTCTCTGTTTCCTTTTCGTAACATTTCGGTCTCACCGAAATGAGCGAACCGATCCCACCGAGTTTACCTAGCCAACTCTCTGGTTAGCTTATTACCAAAATCGGTCTCACCGAGTTTGTGTAATCTGTCTCACCGAGATTACGTTATGCCCTAACCCTAACCATATCGGTCCTGCCGAGTTGCAAGTCGGTCCCACCGAAAATCCTAACGGTCACTAGATTTGCTGAATCGGTCCGAACGAGTTTCTTAATTCGGTCCCACCGAGATTGGCAAGTTGTGTGTAACGATTAGTTTTTGTGTGGAGGCTATATATACCCCTCCACCTCCTCTTCATTCGTGGAAAGAGCCATCAGAACGAACCTACACTTCCTACTTACATTTTCTGAGAGAGAACCACCTACACTTGTGTTGAGGCCAAGATATTCCATTCCTACCATATGAATCTTGATCTCTAGCCTTCCCCAAGTTGCTTTCCACTCAAATCTTCTTTCCACCAAATCCAAATCCTGTGAGAGAGAGTTGAGTGTTGGGGAGACTATCATTTGAAGCACAAGAGCAAGGAGTCATCATCAACACACCATTAATTTGTTACTTCTTGGAGAGTGGTGTCTCCTAGATTGGCTAGGTGTCACTTGGGAGCCTCCGACAAGATTGTGGAGTTGAACCAAGGAGTTTGTAAGGGCAAGGAGATCGCCTACTTCGTGAAGATATACCGCTAGTGAGGCAAGTCCTTCGTGGGCGATGACCATGGTGGGATAGACAAGGTTGCTTCTTCGTGGACCCTTCTTGGGTGGAGCCCTCCGTGGACTCGCGCAGCCGTTACCCTTCGTGGGTTGAAGTCTCCATGAACGTGGATGTACGATAGCACCACCTATTGGAACCACGACAAAAACATCCGTGTCTCCAATTGCGTTTGAATTCTCCAAACCCTTCCCTTTACATTCTTGCAAGTTGCATGCTTTACTTTTCGCTGCTCATATAATCTTTGCATGCTTGCTTGAATTGTGTTAAGATTGCTTGACTTGTGCTTAGTTAGCTAAAATCTGCCAAAGACTAAAACTGGGAAAAGGATAAGTTTTTATTTGGTCATGTAGTCTAATCACCCCCCTCTAGACATACTTCTGATCCTACAAGTGGTATCACAGCTTTGGTCTCCATTTGCTTTGATTTCCATAGCTTTTGGTGGTCATAGCCTTGGTTTCACAACCTAGGAGAGTATGGCGTCTAGCGAGGGAAACTACCACCATAGAGGTCTTACTTTTATGGTACGAATTTTGCTAGTTGGAAGCATAAGATGAAAATGCATATTCTCGGACATAACCCCACAGTTTGGGCTATTGTGTGTATTGGCTTGCAAGATGAATTCTTTGATGGGAGAGAACCAAACCGTGAAGCTACCGCAGATGAGTTAAAGATGCTGCAATACAATGCTCAAGCTTGTGATATCCTCTTCAACGGATTGTGCCCCAAAGAATTCAACAAAATCAGCCGCCTTGAGAATGCAAAGGAAATTTGGGATACTTTGATTGATATGCACAAAGGTACCGACTCAGTCAAGGAATCCAAGTTGTATGTGCTTCAAAGTCAACTTGACAAGTTCAAGATGAAGGATGGTGAAGGCGTCGCTGAAATGTACTCTAGGCTTGCTCTCATTACAAACGAGATTGTCGGCTTAGGAAGTGAAGAGATGACCGACAAATTCATCATCAAGAAGATCCTAAGAGCATTGGATGGAAAATATGATACCGTGTGCACATTGATCCAAATGATACCCAATTACAAGAATCTCAAGCCAACGGAAGTCATTGGAAGAATTGTTGCTCATGAGATGTCACTCAAGGATAAGGAGGAGCTCCACAACAAGTCAAGTGGTGCTTACAAAGCCTCATGTGAAGCTCCCACATCATCAAGTGAGAAACCAACCTTCAATGAAGAATTGAGCCTAATGGTGAAGAACTTCAATAAGTTCTACAAGAGTAGAAGCAAAGAGAGAAGATCCAAGTCAAGGTCCTACAATGACAAAAGATCTTCTAGTCGAGAGCGTAATTTCTACAATTGTGGAAGACCCGGACACTACTCCAATGAGTGTACGGCTCCCTACAAAAGAAGAGAAGAATCACCTAAGAGGAGAAGTAGAAGAGAAGAATCACCACCAAGAGAGAGAAGGAGTAGAGATGATCGTTATGAACGAAGAACATCCCGTAGAAGCAAGGATTCAGAAAGGAAGGACAAGTCATCAAGGAGCTACACAAAACGAAGACATCAAGCTCATGTTGGTGAATGGGTATCCGACTCCGACTCCGACAATCACTCCGAGAGAAGCTATCACTCCGACTCCGAACATACTCAAGATGAAGGTGTTGCCGGTCTAGCACTTGTGTCAACCAACTCCTACGACATATTTGATTCACCAAATGAAGTTCTTGGAAGATGCTTCATCTCTAAAGTCCCAAAGGTAACACACCCCGATTATGTTGATTTCAATAGTGATGAAGATGACTTGTTAGGTGATGATGATTTACTTATTGATAACTCTAGTGATGAATACTATGATGAAACATCAATTAATCATGCTAATAAAGATAAAACAAATGACAATGATAAGGAGAAGATTGAGCTCCTAACTAAAGAACTAAACACTCTTAAGTTAGATCATGAAACTATCTTAGTGGATCATCGAGAACTTTTAAGGACTCATGAGAAGTTACGCTTTTAAAAGCTCAACCTTGAGCATGAGCACGAGTTCTTTAAGGCAATCAATGATGATCTTCGCAAGAAAAGTTCTTCTTACATTTCCAAGCGTTTACTCCTATCTACTTACATGCCTCAAGTCAAATCTAATAACAAGAACAAGAAGGATTCTTCCACTAGTAGTAACAATAATCATGCTAAATCCAATGTTGTTGCTTCTAGTAGTTCTCTTGATTCCACTAATGATTCTCTTAGCCAAGTTACACTTGAGCAAGAAAATAGCTTATTGAAGGGAATTATAGAGAAAGGTGTTTACAAGAGCCTTGCCGGAAGTAAGCAATTCGAGGAAATTGTACGCAAGCAAGGAAGGCACCGGAAGAACCAATGTGTTGGTTTTGAATGAAAGTTCAATGCCAATGGAGTTGAGTGGGAAGAAGATCAATACCCCAAGACGAAGTTTGTTCCTCAACAAGAGAAGTATGATCCTACTTCCTTCAAAGGGACACAAGCTCAAGATGATCTTCCACCACAAGACCACAAGCAAAAAGGCAAGGATGAGCTTCAAGAGGAGATTGATGCATTTGAAGAAGCTCCCAAGGCCTTGGTTAAGTGGGTTCCCAAGACTACGTCAAGTTCTACTTCATCAAGTACGACTACAACTCCAAGGATACCCATAAAGATGATGTGGATCCCTAAGAAGAAGAACTAGAGAGTTTTTGAGGGTGACTCCGCCAACATACTTCACTCTTATCATTTTGGCAAGGACAAGTGCAATCAACTTCCACATCTTGCACTAGTTCATGGAGTCACAAACCCTCTTGTTGGTAAGACAAGGGACAAGGTAACCTAATGCTTTAATGGACATCATTTTGTGTGTGCATCACTCTATGTCTATGGATATCCTTGTTTGTTCCTTGTGGGACTAACCTGTGTAGGTATTGAAAGTGCAACTTACTCCAAAGGATTGCTCCAAATGATCTACATCAACATTGAGCATCCACATCTTCAACACCTACATGAAGTCATCATCGACAAAACCCAAGGTTAGTTCATCCCTCTTAGGGGGGATCTCACATCTAAGGGGAGCTTTACTCTAAGAATTGAGTTAAAGCAACTCTAATGGTGTGAACACATTAATGCATTATGTAAAAGTGCAACCCCACTTGAGCTTAAACGATGAGTATGACCTATGATCAAATGTTCTCATTTCAATCCTAAGTCAATATACTCATATATAGACGACCTTGTCATCGCCAATTGCTTGATAGATGCTAGAATGGTTGTGCATGCTTTGCCACATATTTCATTTGTCATTTTATTGTGTGAGCATGTTGGTTGCATAGTTTACTCATTCAAGGACATCCACTTGTTGTTTTGACTGTTTGGTTTCTTTTTCTTTTGCCAAGTGGATGGACAAGAATGCCTAAGAATCTTCTCTAGCTATCTATGCTTTTCTTGTCTCAAACTCTATTCTTGCTACATCACAAAGTTTGATCAAGTCAGATTCGCACCACTCTGTGTGAGGAGCACTAGGAGTCCCCGATTCGTCATGGACTTAAACTTACAAAACTTCTTTGTGCATTTCGGTCTGACCGATTCTTCCATTTAGGTCATACCGAGATCACTAAGTCGATCTAGGTTTTCAATCTCGATGCAACCGATTTGAAATTTTTGGTCACACCAAGTTGCTGTAACTGCTAGCAGTTATGCATCTCAGTGCCACTGAGTTGTTCCACTCGGTCACACCGACAGGGTCGGGCTATATATATCCACGGGCAATTTTTTTGGAAATTTCTCCGAACTGTTTCGCCCGCGCTCAGCCCGCTCTGCCTCCTGGGTCTTTGGATCGTCCTCCTCATCGCCAGCTACCTTCCGCCGCTGGTCTCCGTCGCTGTCAACGGGAATCATCTCTGTCGTTGCCACCGTAGCGAGTCCATCGCTAAACTAGGGTATGGACTTGATCTTTGTGCTATTGCACTCCGATTCCTAGCACATTGTTTTCGCCATGTATCTTGCCACGATTGAGATCACTTTATCCTGTAAAAACACTCTGTAGAATAGGTTTGGATTAAAAATTTAGGGTTAGGTTTCTGCCGAAACCATCTCAGACCAACCGAGTTGTAGAAATCGGTTCCACCGATTTGGCCAAGGCCATTGCACATGTGATTCTCGGTCCGACCGAGAATTGCAAATCGGTGTGACCAAGTTCAGGACTTTGTGAAACCCTAGTAGTCTCGGTGCCACCAAACTGTGATTCGGTCTGACCGAGTTCACTAGTTTAGGTTCCAAAAGCTGCTTCGATATCGCCGAGTTTACAAATCGGTAGATCCAAAATGCTTTCCGTGGAAAACTAAAACTAAGTTTTTGATTCATTCTTTTGGAAAAACCTCTATATTTTGTGATGCTCACCCTATCTACCTCATCTATATCTATTCACAGGGTATGCTGTCAGTGTTTGCAACATGTCTAATCAAAGTGACAGTCAGAACAAGTCTGAGGAGCAAGTTCACATGAGTGAGGGCACTAGTCCCTCTAGCAGTTATGATGGTAGCAGAAGCACACCCAGCAACTTGCCTAAGGTAGCCACCAGGGCCAGAAAGAAGAAAACCCCAGAGTCTGAAGATGAAGACTATGTGGTTGTAGAGGATGAGGCCACTTCCAAGAAGAAGGTTCTCAAGAAGGAATATGGCACAACTGCTGCCACTAAGCCTGGTATGAAGACCAAAGCACTTGCAAAGAGAATTCCCATGTCTAAGGCCAGAGCCTCTACTCAAGTGTCGTTGGAATCTGAACCCAAAGAGGCTGCTGAGGAAGGGAAGAAGAGGAAGGAAAGGGTCAAGAGGACCATGGCCAGGGTTGTTGGAAAGCCTTCCATGATGGAAGAGGAAGAAGAAGAAGAGGTTGCTGCACCAACACCTAAAGCTCAGAAGCTTATGGGTGATGCCATCAGGACATGGGCTGCTTCATCAAAGCCCAAGGAAGCACCCAAGGCAGCTGCTTCAAAGCCCAAATCTGCACCCAAGAGGAATACTAGGAACATTCCTGCTGGAGAGAAGAACAAGGCCCTAGTGCCTGAAGTTGCTGTTGAAAAAGAAGATGATGAGGAACATGTCTTGAGAAAGTTGAAGCCCAAAATTCCAGATCACAATGATGCTCATCCTGTAGCTGAGGATATGAATCTGAGAAAGGATGCAGGTCTCAGACAATGGAGATTGATAGATCCCTATGCTGTCAGGAGAAGGACTGCTGTGGACTATAGGTTCCATACTAAGGAACATCAGGATTTCTATGAGATGGTGCTGCTTGACAAGAAGCCAATTGTCTATGACATGAGATGGGTGGACTGGAAATATATCAAGGAGAATGAAGAGCACTATCCTGGTGTGTATGACAGTTTCAATGCTTGTGGGGTGGATGACTTTGTTGGGCAGAAGCTCACAAAGTGGAATGATGAGCTTATAATGCAGTTCTACTCCACAACACACTTCTATCCAGATGGAAGGATAGTATGGATGTCTAAAGGTACAAGGTACCAATCAACTATTGAAGAATGGGCAAAGTTGATCAATGAACCTAAGGAGAAAGAGGATGACTTGGATGTCTATGCCAAGAAGAAGAAGATCACAACTCTATGGCACATATGTACAAGGAGATCCCAGATGCTGCTATTGAAACACACAAGTTTGGATCAGTACATTACCTTCTATCAGGACTGCCTACAATCAACTAGATCCTCAGGCACACACTTTTGCCTAAGTCAGGTGATCACAAGATGATCAGAGGCCATGCCATCAACCTACTTCACATATTTGATGTGCCTTAAAAGTTCAAGGTCATGAGCCTCATAGTATAAACTATCAAGAGGACTGCTGCAGATCAGAAGAGAAGTTGCGGGTATGCCCCACAGATCCAGGAGCTAATCAACTCCAAGATGGGCACTGGCACATACCTCTTGAACAAGGAACACATGCCCATCTATCCAGATTTTGAGGACAACACAATGGTAATGGATGAAGATGAACCATCTTCTGTGCAAGCATAAGCAAAGAAAGAGAAGGCAAGGACTGAAAAGGCTGCAAAGATGCCAACCATTGATGAGGCATCTCAGTACTTCTTGAAGAGCAAGAAAGATCAGCTTGGCTACTTGATTGCCTCCACTTTGAGGATTGAGAAGGGATTGGCCACCCTGACTCAAAACCAGGAGAGCCTGGAGAGGATCATGGAGAAGAAGTTCTATGACTTGGATGTGAAGGTCACTGAGATATAGTCAGTTGTTGAGAAACTTCAGGATGACATGCAGGAGAGGAAGAGTAAGACTACTATTGATGCTTTTGCCAGAGTGCCCAGAGCCCAGAGATCAGTTGCAGTGCCTGTTCCAGACACGAGAGCAACTTCATCTGCACCAGCTACAGCTTCAGTGCCACCAGCTCCAGCACCTACTCCACCAGCTCCATCTACATCAACTGAAGTCTTCGTCCAAGGAGCCATCTCTAGACCACTACCTGAAGACCAAGGCTGAGAGTCAATTTAGTACTATGCATTTTCTATGCACTTTTTGGTAACTTGTTGCCAAAGGGGGAGAAAAATGTATAGATCATAGGCTTCGAGAGAGAGTGTTGCTTTTGTTCTCTCTTGTTTTGGTGGTTGAACTTTATTTGCTTGTTTGAGATACTTCATGTTTGTGAGATACTTGGATGATCCTGTGTTTGATCATATGCTACCTTAATGCTTGTTGGATGACATTATCCTTTTATCTTTATATGATCATTCACTTTGCTTGGTGATGAGTGCATGTATTTAATGATTATCATTTTGAGCGCTCCACCAAGATGTATGTGACATGGAAGAGTAACTCATGATCCTAACTCATTGTGCATTTGCAGTCCAAAGCAAATCTTAAACTATGCACAAATTTAGGGGGAGCTCTTACATTTCACATACTTCTCAAAGGGACAATGTTTTTCAATCTTACTATCATTTGTCGAAGCTTTGATCTATATGTTGTCATCAATTACCAAAAAGGGGGAGATTGAAAGTGCAACTATCCCTAGGTGGTTTTGGTAATTCCTAACAACATATAGCTCATTGAGCTAATGCTATTTCAAGATGAATATTTCAGGAAAGCTCAATGATTAGCATGGCATGGATGAGAAAAGTGGATCCCTCAAAATGCTAAGGACAAAAGGATTGGCTCAAGCTCAAAGCTCAAGACTCTACATTTTATATTTTAGTGATCCAAGATCACATTGAGTCTATAGGAAAAGCCAATACTATTAAGGAGGGATGAGGTGTTGCTTAATGGCTTACTTGCTCAAAATGCTTAGTGATATGCTCCAAAGCCCTCAACTACTTTCTCACATCCACATATGACCTATACCAAAAGTCAAACTCGGTCCCACCAATTCTTTTTATCCGGCGCCACCGAGTTCAGATGTCATAGCCACTACCACAAACCCTAGGCAAATCGGTCTCACTGATAGGGATCTCGGTCTCACCGAGATGGGATTGTAATCACTCAGTTTCCCTTCGTAACGTTTCGGTACCATCGAGATGAGCGATTGGTCCCACCGAGATTGCAATGTAAATTCTCTGTTTCCTTTTTGTAACATTTCGGTCTCACCGAAATGAGCAAACCGGTCCCATCGAGTTTACCTGACCAACTCTCTGGTTAGCTTATTATCAAAATCGGTCTCACCGAGTTTGTGTAATCCGTCTCACCGAGATTACGTTATGCCCTAACCCTAACCATATCGGTCCTACCGAGTTGCATGTGGTCCCACCGAAAATCCTAACGGTCACCAGATTTGCCGAATCGGTCTGACCGAGTTTCTTAATCCGGTCCCACCAAGATTGGCAAGTTGTGTGTAACGGTTAGTTTTTGTGTGGAGGCTATATATACCCCTCCACCTCCTCTTCATTCGTGGAGAGAGCCATCAAAACGAACCTACACTTCCAACTTACATTTTCTGAGAGAGAACCACCTACACTTGTGTTGAGGCCAAGATATTCCATTCCTACCATATGAATCTTGATCTCTAGCCTTCCCCAAGTTGCTTTCCACTCAAATCTTCTTTCCACCAAATCCAAATCCTGTGAGAGAGAGTTGAGTGTTGGGGAGACTATCATTTGAATCACAAGAGCAAGGAGTTCATCATCAACACACCATTTGTTACTTCTTGGAGAGTGGTGTCTCCTAGATTGGCTAGGTGTCACTTGGGAGCCTCCGACAAGATTGTGGAGTTGAACCAAGGAGTTTGTAAGGGCAAGGAGATCACCTACTTCGTGAAGATCTACCGCTAGTGAGGCAAGTCCTTCGTGGGCGACGGCCATGGTGGGATAGACAAGGTTGCTTCTTCGTGGACCCTTCTTCGGTGGAGTCCTCCGTGGACTCGCGCACACGTTACCCTTCGTGGGTTGAAGTCTCCATCAACGTGGATGTACGATAGCACCACCTTTCGGAATCACGACAAAAGCATCCATGTCTCCAATTGCGTTTGAATTCTCCAAACCCTTCCCTTTACATTCTTGCAAGTTGCATGCTTTACTCTCCGCTGCTCATATACTCTTTGCATGCTTGCTTGAATTGTGTTAAGATTTCTTGACTTGTGCTTAGTTAGCTAAAATCTGCCAAAGAGTAAAACTGGGAAAAGGATAAGTTTTTATTTGGTTAAGTAGTCTAATCACCCCCCCTCTAGACATACTTCTGATCCTACAAAAACTCCTTCCAAAAACCCAGTGGGAAAATAAGGAGAAAATGGCATGTCACAATGCTTGTATTACTATTGCCTCATTAAAAACCTTTCATGAGAAACCATTTAGGAAAAACTCATAAAGGAAAAGAGTGCAATAACTAAGATCCAAAGATCTTCAACAGGTTATCATATGGGAGTACACCCCCCTTAAATCTTGCAAAACACAAAGTCATCTCATACCAGTTCCATTAACATGATAATCGAGAGTATCACTTGACTTTGCTTGCAAATTATCTTCCATCCCTTTTTAACTTTTGGGGAAGCAGATACTTTCAGAGCACTTGGTAATTGCTACTTATAACCTGTATGCTCTCGTGTAATACAAACAACATTATCTTCATAGATAATGGTGGGTGATTCCTACCAATCAATCCCACATGAACTTTCAACAAAGTTCGTCATTATGTGAAGACATTTGCATGATGCTTCATACAAATCGATGTTTCAGAATGGTTAGTGGATGCGGCCACTTAAGTTTGTCTTCTCGACTTTCAAGAGAAGGTTGTACCTTCATTCGAGAGGACAAAATCAGTTTGTCATATAGTATTATGGGGATATTATACATGCCTAGTATCACAATATCCAACCATGGTTATATGTTGATTATTCTCATAGAATAAACCAAGATCTGTGGTGTCGAGAAGATATGCAAAAATATTCTTCACACCAATCCAATACCTTATATTAGTGATGCATTGTATCTAGTCAATCAATTCACATCAAATAATATACCAGGCTTGGTGCAACTCTCTAGATACATTAGTGCGTCAATTGCACCATGATATGGAGACTCAGTTCCAGTATCTCTTCATCACCGTCATTAGGTACTAATGTGTATTTATCTCTATTACTCAAGAAATCTCGCAAACCATGGTTTTGTGATGGATATGACTTATCCATGTTGAAATTTTCAACAATCTCTTGGATAAATGCAAACTGATGAACAAGTATTCCCAAAGGAGTACACTCAAGTTCCAAATTTGAGCAAAGTTTGGTCTGATCCAAATCTTTCCTCTCACACTCCGTATTAAGATGATTTGCTTGTCTCATATATTTCTTGTGTAGTTCCAATGATATTCAGATTATCAACATACACATAAATGAGGCAAAACCCATCTTTAATTTTTTTGATGAACACATATGAGAAATCATCAATGTTTGATTAATCCTTCTAAGAAGGAACTCACTCAGTCGGTTGTACCACATCATTGCCGACTAGTTCAAGCCAAATGACTTCTAAAGCTTTACACAACACATGTTGTGATTAAACTCAGAATCTTCTTCCCTTGGGAACTATCATAGATATCCGAATCAAGTGACTCATACAACTATGCAGTCACATGATCCATCAGTTGGATATACAAATTCATTAATCACTGCTAGTGATATAAAATATCGGAATGTTATCCACTCATAACAGGAGAATATGTTTCATCATAAACGATGACAGGTTTCTGCGTGAACCCCTGTGCTACAAGCCTCGCTTCATGTCTCACCACCTCATTGTTTCCGTTTCTCACATGAACAAAAAAAACCCATTGCTCCCCTAGGGAACAAATTCAGAGGAGTGGGTATTACTGATCAGGTCAATACCCCCCTCTTCTTGAGAGCGAGCACATCCTCAATTGATGCCTTCCTTTGGATCAACTAGAGCATTTTAGAGACTCAACCATGCATGGAATTAGGTTCTAGATCCAATCCAAGGTCTTTTGCAATTCATGAGGATAAATAAATGTCGACATACTGTAGTATTTATTACATGATTCTCCCGAATCCATATCCATAGTGGAGATTTCATCATTACCTTTTGACTCTTTGTGATTTCCCACAACATTTGAGTCAAGGTCTTTCGATATCCTAGCACAAAAATTTGTGTGCACACTCATGCTGGGTCCTGGATGTGTCCAACATCCTTCAGGTGTCCTTCAACCCTTGGTTGAATATAAAAATTAAGTTGACCTGCATTTACTGTTTGAAGATTCCTCATTCCCATTGGACGCTTTCATGAAGCCTTGTCCTCTTATGTACAGATTCCTCCCCCTGTTTGGTGGCCGAGTGGACCTATGGGTGACATCCACTCTCTCTGACATGTTCACTATGGGAACATTTTACTTTGTGACACCTATATACTTAGTAAATGCAACTGGCACATTATTTGTCATACTTTACAAATCGATAATCTTCTGAACCTCCAGTTCAGACTCTCGTACGTGGACCTAATTAAGGACTAGATGTCTATTCACATCTCATTCTATTTCCCGGCATTCAATGTGGTTATTATCTCCCCTAATGCCGGAAAAATGTCCTCATCAAAATACCACCAGTGTACAGGGCCATAAACAAGTCCCCTTCTAAGGACTTCAGGCACTTTATGATTAGCGGAGAATTGTGTCTCACATAGATCCCAATTTCTCTACGAGGTCCCATATATGTACGCTGCGGTGGTAAAATCGGTATATATTCAACACAACCGAATTATCGCAGATGGGAAATACTTACTCATTTCCACGTACTAACTGCAACGGGGAGAACATATAATATGCAGTTCGTCGAATTTGTATATGCAGTACGTAAAACTGCAATGTCCCCAACTAGATGTTGGGAGATTAAAATTTTTTGTAGGAGCAATCGTGCCATCAACTTATCTTCTTGACAAGTGATTCCGGAAGACAAATCTGGGTATGTACACAAAGTATGAATATCCTTCACAGTTATGCCTCAATCTAGGCCGTAATCATCAAATGCTCACGAACTAAATTTTGCACCATTGCCCATTCTGATGGATTTTATCCCGTGCTCAGGATGATTTGCTCTCAAATTAATGATTTGAGCAATAAACTTTGTAAAAGCATGGTTACTTATAGAAGTAAGACACACATTGGACCATCTCGCCGATGCATCCAAAAATAGTATGAAATATCTCAATATTTCATATAATGGTTGAGTTGGATCACATGCATCTCCTGTACAAGGAAATCTACTGGCTCATCCTTTGTCTTTAGATATGATGGCCTTGTGATCAATTTTCCAGTCTACACGTATCATGCATACATAATCCAATGAATTTGGAAAATTCACACCATTAGATTGTGTGTAGTAGAACCATCAATAATTTTCTTATCATCCCAATACCAGGGAGACCAAAGCAACCGTGCCATATCTTGAACTTATCAAGATTCTAGAAAATTATTTTGTATGCCAAATGCGTATCCAATTTAATATATGTATAGTATATTAATCCAAAATATAGTGAAGACCTTTACTCTAGGTTTTCATTCAAATCCTTTTTGTTGAGTCATGAGTTGGCTTCCAACCTTACTTATTATACGAGTTTCAACATAGAAACCATTGTAGATATCCTTATAACTCAGCAGGGTACGAGTAGAATCTTCATGCATGAATGCATCCATGATTATTGTAACGCCCAGATAATTATGCTACAGTGACCCCGTGCTAATGATGCCACGTCACTTTTGTTACTGTTGCTAATATCGTGATGGATTAAAACGTTTCAGATTCAAACTTGATTTTTTGGTAAACATAAAAAAAATTCTAACATTAAAAAGAAAATGTTTGGAGCGTGCCAATAATTGTCTTGGTGTTTATGGTGAAGGAACCGTGCTATTATAAAAGGGCCAATATATTTAAAGTGAACGAAAATAGAAAAGAGAAAATAAATAAAAACTAAAACTAAAAAGAAGAAGAGAAAAGCAAAACCCCCCTCTCGCAGTCGACTGGATCTGGATCGGGAGGAGCCCGATCCCATTGCCACCCCGACCCCGTCGCCCGGTGCCGCGTGGACCTCGCCGGAGCGCATCCTCACCGACCTGCCTCCTCCTCCTCGTCGGAGTGCTTCCTCTCCGTCCCCTTCGTCTTCATACTCCTCCCCGCACCCGCTGCCACATGCCCTATGCTGCACGGTGAGGACCGCGACCTCCTCTCTCCCTCGTCCCGCGCACACGCTATCCTGCACGCACACAACACCCGCGCTCGCGCCTGCGCCGTGCTGCTATGTCGCGCGCCCGCTCCGCCGTGGCCACGCTCGCCTCCCGCTGCCGTGCACATCCATGCACACCTGCGCCCGTTTCCCCCGCCTCGGGACGCCACGGCCACGCCTAGCACCCCCATGCGCGCACGCCCGCATCAATCCCGCACCGCCGCGCCCCAGCTTCCCTGCTGATGCTCGCTCCGGCCACCACTACAACCGCGCCCCGCATCCGCCTTAGACCCGCCCCCGCTTGCTTCTTCCTCCCCTGCTGCTCGCCTCAGAATGCTGCCGCGGCGCCTTCCCTGGCTGCCCGCCCTGCTCCCCTTTGCCCTGCTGCACAGCGCCCACGCCGGCATGCTCTCCCGCCCACTCGCACCCCACTTCCCCCTGGCGCCGCCACTCCTCTTCTGCGCCGCCGCTCATCCTCGCTGGCTCTGTCTGCTGCTGGCCCCGCTGCTACTGCGCGGCTCCCCCACGCCGCCCTTCGCTGGCGCCCTCCATGGTCGGCTCGCTGTGGCCGCGCTTCAACGAACCACCAGCCCACCCGTGCCATAGGTTGCCCGTTCGGGCGCCCTTGTGGGCTGGCGCCTGGCGCCCGTTGCCCGCAGCGCCCGTTAGCGCCATCTGCTCGCTAAGCCCCAAGGGCCTATGACAAAGGGGCCCCACCCCTGGAATGTTTTATAAAAAAATTAAAAATAATATATATATAATTAATAATTGAATTAATAATTTATTTAATTAATTAATTAATCAAGTAAATTAATTAACCTAATTAATTGTAATTAATAAATCTAATCATTTTAGTTAGACTAACTAAACCTGATTAGTTAGTCTTAGTCTATGACATGTGGGGCCCTTCTGTCAGTTTGACCAATCAACGGTCAGAGTTGACCGCTGACGTCATGCTGACGCATGCTGATGCAGTATTGCCATTTTTGAATTAAATTAATACTAATAATTTATAAATTGATTACAACTTTAGAAATTAATATAAAATAAATTGTAGCTCGGATGAAAATACTTTGGACATGAAAGTTGCTCAGAACGATGAGACGAATCCGAATACGCAGCTGAAAGTGTGTTACATCGACTAGAGGGGGGGGGTGAATAGGCGATTTTTATGATTCTTCACTGAGGAATTTCAGGGTAAGGAAATTCCTAAGCGAAGAACTACTTGCAGCGGAATAAGTACTCAGGTATAAGCATAACACAACAACAACATAGTCATCATGATGAAATGAAAGATAAACACAGAGTACAGAAAGCGTAAACACAGGATAAGCAAGACGAAGACAAACCGACTGAAGAAATAGGATTGAGGAATTAGAGAAAGTCTTCAGTCAAAGTCTTCAAACAGTAATGATCAGGTTTATCAACACATAACTGAAGAAATGAAAGGGTTGAGGAAATAGAACCAGTAGGCTTGGTGAAGACAATGATTTGGTAGACCAGTTCCAACTGCTGTGACAGTTGTACATCTGGTTGGAGCTGCTGAGTATTTAAACTCGAGGACACACAGTCCCGGACAGATAGTCCTCACCGTATTGTCCTTGAGCTAAGATCACACCGACCTCGCCCAACAGTAGTGGTAAGTATTCACAGGTGACTTCCAAACCTTCACAAACTTGGTCACTCAGCAATCCATAATTCCTCTTGGATGCTCAGACCATGATGCATAACCGTCTGGAGGATACACAGTCCTCAAAGGTAACAAGCGCCGGTTCCACACAGAAACAATCTCTTCAGTGATTCTCAATCACCTTGGGTTTGTAGGTTTGGGTTTGGGATTTGGGTTTTCCTCACTTGATGATTTTCGCTCAAAGTCCTCGGAGGATGGGATGTTCTCAAATGACAAGTGTCACTTTCTCTTGGAGCAACCAACCAACTAGTGGTTGTAGAGGGCGGCTATTTCTAGCCTAGGGAGCAGCCCGACATGATAAGACATAAATGGCCTTCCAAGATATGACCATTAGGTGGTAGGATATTTTTGGACAGCTGGCGCATAGCACAACAACGGTAGGATTTGAGGTTCGAATTCCTCAGGGCTATCATGTTCCTCACTGTGTAGGCAATTCGCACTGGCGAATTCCTAACTCCTTAGTTAGAACAAATTCCTCAGAGACCAGAAGATCTTCGTCTCTGTCACTAAAGAAATTAACTAAACTATATGATATTTCCAATGGCTTCACTCGAAGGATTAGGTAGGTGTAGGATTTTGAGATGAGCATCACTTGCAAATCAGTTTCCTTAGAATTACCTCGACCCCATTTAATAGTACGACATTTCCTATGACTTAAGAAGAAGAAAACGAAACTATGAAAAAAAAAGTCTTCACGCTTCATAATCCTCGCATGAATATTCAAGTCTTCAAGGTCACACCAATTTCTTCACTTTCAAAGTCTTCAGGAGAACCAAAGTCTTCAGCCGAAGACATGCATTTTTAGGGGTCGACTTTCACTGTAAATATCAAACTCCTCATCGACTTATAGAATCTGTGTACACTCACAAACATATTAGTCCCTTAACCTATAAGTATTCAATACACCAAAATCACTAAGGGGCACTAGATGCACTTACAGCAGCCCGTTCGTCAGCCAACGTCCCTAGCATAGCGAACCTGCAACATTTCACCTCCGATTCATCTGTCCGAAAATGCGAAACACCTGGGATACTTTCCTGGATGTTTCCCCCTTTCGCCGGTATCACCTACTACCGCGTTAGGGCACACCTAGCACCGCTCTTTGTCATGTCATGCATCGTCATGCTTATGTTTGCATAGTATTTATTGTTTCTTCCCCCTCTTCTCTCCGGTAGACTACGAGACCGACGCTGCTGCTGCCCCGTTCGACTACGGAGTTGACGACCCCTCCTTCTTGCCAGAGCAACCATGCAAGCCCCCACCCTTGATCACCAGATATCGCCTATTCTTCGCTCTACTGCTTGCATTAGAGTAGTGTAGCATGTTACTGTTCGGTTAATCCTATTTTGTTGCATAGCCTGTCATTGTTGCTACAATTGTTGATACCTTACCTGCAATCCTAAATGCTTAGTATAGGATGCTAGTTTATCATCTATGGCCCTACAGTCTTGTTCGTCTGCCCTGCTATACTATCGGGGCGTGATCACTCGGGAGGTGATCACGGGTATATATTATACATACATACATACTATACAGGTGGTGACTAAAGTTGGGTCGGCTCCTAGAGTACCCGCGAGTGGATCTTTGTGGCGGAGCGACAGGGAAGGTTGAGACCACCTAGGCGACAGGTGGGCCTGGCCCTGGTCGGCGTCCGGGGTTACTTCAAATAACACACTTAATGAGATCTTGGTATTTGATTTGAGTCTGGCCACTGGCCTATACGCACTAACTAACTACGCTGAAACAGTTATGGGCACTCGACGTCGTGGTATCAGCCTAAGCCTTCTTGACGTCAGCGACTGATCGGCGCGTGCCGGGTTGGACCGAAACGCCCGCTCTTGTGTAAGGGCAGCTAGGTCTGCTCACCGGCCGCGTTCGCAACATGCAGGTGTGTAATGGGCGATGGGCCCAGACCCCTGCGCACATAGGATTTAGACCGGCGTGCTGACCTCTCTGTTGTGCCTATGTAGGGCCGCGACGTGTTGATCTTCCGAGGCCGGGCATCACCCAGGAAAGTGTGTCCGGCCAGAGGGATCGAGCGTGTTGGGAAATGTGGTGCACCCCTCCAGGGAAGTTTATCTATTCGAATAGCCGTGTCCCTCGGTAAAAGGACGACCCGGAGTTGTACCTTGACCTTATGTCGACTAGAACCGGATACTTAATAAAACACACCCAAACAAGTTCTAGAGACAACCCGGTGATCGCTTTCCCACAGGGCAACGAGGGGAGGATCGCCGGGTAGGATTATGCTATGCGATGATACTTGGTGAACTTCAATCTACTCTCTTCTACATGCTGCAAGACGGAGGCTGCCAGAAGCGTAGTCTTCGATAGGACTAGCTATCCCCCTCTTATTCTGGCATTCTGCAGTTCAGTCCACCGATATTGTCTCTTTACACATATTTCCATGCATATTTAGTGTAGATCCTTGCTTGCGAGTACTTTGGATGAGTACTCACGGTTGCTTTGCTCCCTCTTTTCCCCCTTTTTCCTCTTCTTCTCGGATGCCGCAACCAGATGTAGAAGCCCAAGAGCCAGACGCCACCATTGACGACGACCCCTACTACACCGTGGGTGCCTACTACTATGTTCAGGTCGTCGACGACGAGGAGTAGTTTAGGAGGCTCCCAGGCAGGAGGCGTGCACCTCTTTCGATCTGTATCCCAGTTTGTGCTAGCCATCCTATGGCAACTTGTTTAACTTATGTCTGTACTCAGATATTGTTGCTTCCGCTGACTCATTTATGTTCGAACACTTGTATTCGAGCCCTCGAGGCCCCTAGCTTGTAATATGATGCTTGTGTGACTTAGTTTACTTTTTAGAGTTGTGTTGTGATATCTTCCTGTGAGTCCCTGATCTTGATCGTACACATTTGCATGCATGATTAGTGTACGATTGAATCGGGGTGTCACAATTGTCATATAGTACCCCTAGGGAGTGTAATTATGGCTTGACTAGAACCAACAATTACCCCATCACGACCAAAAATTGTCATGATGTTTCCACTACTCTTCTCAAGAGTCTGGAAATACTTAATCTCCCTTAGTATCATGTCAGTAGACCCAGTTTCTACTAACACATTTTTTTTCTCAATTGGAAATAGGCTTCTATATAGAAGGAAACCAATTTCAAGATATGATTGAACTCATATAGAAATACATACATTGTATATCACTGGTAGAGAAGTCCACTAGCATGTCATAGACACTAAGAAGTGGATTTCCCTTTAGCTAAACATGCGTATGATTTCCCACGTTCTAAGGAACGTCTAAGAAACTTTAATCATCAAGAAATCATTGCTAAGTCTAGTGAAGTAAGCTTCACACTGGTTCCATGAATCTTTTGCCCTTCGCAATTCATTGCATGTATAGATCCACCAGATGCTTGGGAGTATCACATTCTCTTGCAAACTGGGTTATACACCACACTTATAGCAACCATCAGAGTTGGTAGCCTCGTCATTTTCCTTGAAATGACATGCCCTTTTGAACACCACTCTTATTGTGCTTCTCATCACATCTCCATTTTCCTATCCCACTGATGATATTGTTCATCCAAAATCCTCATAGAAGGATTGAAAGTGGTGAGCATTTCCGCGATGAGATTGGCATCTAAAACTGTGCAATTGCAAAATCTCAAACTTTGAGTAGGTTTGATGCCCATCAGAGTTGCATGGTACCACACACTCAAAGTCATGGAATCGAACCAATGCCCATTCCCTATGCGCTCCAGGTATCATCACCACTCTCTATTGATCCCAACAGACCGGGGTGTCAATGATGTGAGATGAAGTGCAATGCAACATACTATGCTATATCAGCTATAGCAAGAGCCTCGTGAGCATGTACGATTATGGTAGAACTGAGATTCAGGCAAACTCAGCAAATTCATTCCAGATATATTCAACATATCCTGCATGAAATCTTCATGCCCATTAATTTACTCTCTAGTAAATTAACGGAAATGTTAACGCCCACACGTGTGGGCGTTCAACACCCCGACCACACGCAAACATCTCCGTTGGCTTCGGTACGCACGAATCTTGTAGCAAACAGGCCGGTTTTCGGTGCCACGTAGGACGATTCTCGTGTGCGGTGTGCGAGTCAGTTCGCCCGCACGATGGTTGCCATCCCATGGTTAGCGGTTGCCACTCCGTGGCTTGCGGTGGAACTGCCATGCGCCCGCACGCCACGCTCCGACCGCGGTTGACGTCAAACATGTCGCACACCCCTCCACCCTCTCCCTCACGGTTCCATTTTACTCACCCGGGACGCATTTACTGGCACAACCCACTTGCACTTGAAACCACTGGAGGAGAAGGCGACGGCGGAGGCAGAACAATCGACGGTGTTCGCGGCCGTCGGTGGTGCTCGCCGGAGCGGAGCGGCTTCGCCGGAACCCATGCGGGTTGAAGGTAATGCTCGCTTCATCTCTCGCAACCACTTCCTGCATTTTCCCCTTTCCCTCCCTGTTCGATTCCTAGATCGATTCATAGAGATTCTGGCAATTCGGCGGTGCATCGGCGTTCCCGCCGGCGCCGAAGTTGTCTGCTAACCGTTTTTTTGTGGCACTGGGCAGTTTCGTCGTCGCCGCAGCCACGGCATCGTCAGTGCGGCTATGCCTGTTCCGAGGCATGCACTAGTCTTGCGCATGGATTTGGGAGGTGTCCCCCGGTTTGTTTTGATGCGCATTGGTTCGAATTTGCGTTTGCAGTCAGTTCGTGTGAGAATTTTGAGGGTGATTTTGAAGTCGAAGTAGTTGCCATTGAAACCTAGATCTAGTTAGTTTGGTTTTGAAACTGTAGAACAAGGCGAACTTGGCAGAATGGCTGAACTTGACAGAACGAGGCGAATTTTGTGTGGCAACTAAACTCCCTGAACAAATGTGATAGTTGCCACAAACGTGTTTTC
Source organism: Triticum aestivum (assembly GCF_018294505.1). Lineage (NCBI taxonomy): Eukaryota > Viridiplantae > Streptophyta > Magnoliopsida > Poales > Poaceae > Triticum > Triticum aestivum. The sequence continues at coordinate 724,701,882 of NC_057801.1, forward strand.
CTTTGCGGCAACAAATTACCGAAAATGTATGTCATAGTTGCCACATTCAAGCTTTCACATAGGGCAACTAATTTTATTGAATGACTATGATAGTTGCCACACACATGCTCTTCCATGTGGCAAACTGAAATTTGGTGAAATTATATGATAGTAACCACAAACATGCTTTTTCATTGTGAGATCTAATTTTTTCTGAATTATTTGTCATAGTTTCCACACTTTGATAGTTGCCACAATCGGTAGTCAATGCAGTTTCGACATCCAGCTGCACTGGACGGCAACTAATGTGCAAATCGAGTGTGCGTGTTTACCACTTGGATTGTATAATCATGTGGCAAATAGAATGTGAACACAATGTCTGTTGCCACAATGTAGATATGACAGTGTGGCAAATTGGCTGCATAATATGGCAACCACATTTGCGTACCAATTGTGCCAGATGCCATATCATGTCTGTTGCCACATCATGTCTGTTGTCATGTTATAGTCAGTACAAATGTGGCATTTTCAGTGTACTACGGACGCAATATTTTCGTTTTGCCACACTGACTTTTGTGATATCTGAACACACTGTGCCTGTTTTTTCAGGTTAATGATTCAGATGTGGTTTCATTGCTTTTTTTGTACTATATTGGGCTAACATGGCAACTTCAACATTTTGTTTTCAAGTGCATTAACCAACGTGCTTACTTGCCACGTTTATGTTCTCGACAATCATATGGGGGGGGAGGGGGGGCCGCATGCGTGTTCATGCTATATTTTTGCTTTCACTAGTTGACATTTTCTGTTAGGTGGCAAATGCTTACCTCTTGCATTTAAATTTTCCCCCTTAACAATTTGGTCTGTTCCTACATCAGCAGAATGGCTCGTGGCGATCATCAAAATGATGACGATGATTTCATGGATCCACCAGAGCGTAACCGGGCAACTGGACGGAGAAAAGAGGGCGACGAGGTAACTGTCCACACACCCGCCCCATCTCCTCCCGATTTTTGTTATTGGTTGGCACCTATATCTTTTGTAGTCGTCTGTCATGAACTAAATTCTCTTGACATTGCAAAACATGGCAACAACTGATCACTTTTGTGTCTGCTTTTTGCAGAAGAAGAAACGTATTCGCAATAGAGCCTCCCAAGAACGACTGACTGCCTTGACTGACAAATTCAACAATGATCAGAAGGGGGCTTCTACTGCTAAGATGGGCATGCAATCTATGATGGCTGTCTGGTGCACGAACCTTGTCAACCATGTATGCGACTGACTTGCTGAGATATACGAGCCCACCTCCAGGGAGTTCGTGATTCCGGGACGTGGAAGACTCCCGTTGAACGAGGATTCTGTGTTCTGCACTCTGGGCGTGCCTCGTGGACATATCAAAGTCCCGTACGAGGTTAACAATGAGATCGAGCAAGAGCTGTTCCCCCGTTTGTTTCCTGCGTCGGAATCCATGCCGAACACGTCTGTAGTGGCAGATTTGCTACAGGCCATGATGACAC